>NC_052154.1:5988468-6306169 GCF_902713615.1 Scyliorhinus canicula | reverse complement strand
TGTTCTTCTTTGTTCTCGGCATTACTCATCCAGTTCACCTCCACAGGTAAAGACCTCCACCATCACACTCATCACCCTCCCACTGTCCTGGCCTTAAAGGGGCTGGTTTAGTACAGTGGGCTAAATAGCTGGCTTGTAATGCAGAACATGGCAGCAGCGCGGGTTCAATTCCCGTACCAGCCTCCCCGAACAGGCGCAGGAATGTGGCGACTAGGGGCTTTTAACAGTAACTTCATTGAAACCTACTTGTGACAATAAGCGATTATTATTAAGTTTCCATGTTCCAAAATCCAGCAACAATATTTAATGTGGCTTCCCTCAAAGGGGTGGGGGGGTGGGGGTGGGGGAAGGGTAGATAGCCTGCCTTTAAGAAGTGCAGACTTGCTGTGCCACATGTTCTCAGCACATTACTGATCAATCCCATGCTTAGCGCAGACACCAATCAACAGCAAGGAAAGCACTCGGACCCCATACTGCCACCATGGTAATGAGCTGGGAGTACAAAATCTGCACATTGCCTGCCTCCAACAGAACAGGGAGGGGTTGGTGACAAATCATAACCCCCCCCACACACACACACATACACACACACACCAAAGAACAGGGCCCTTTGTGTTTTCTCCCACCAAAGAGATTCAGAGAAACTCTTCAAACTATAGTGTGGAACACAAGTGTGTGAATAGTTAACACACATTATATCCAGGATTCCACCTCTCACTGTTTTAAATGAGCCATTAAACAGTTTCATAAGCAGCATCAGCACTGAAAGTGTGAAGGCAGAATCCTTTTCCTTCCCAGCAGAGGATTGTCAGAATATAAAATCCGAGACCACCTGTACAAGTCAAGCACATCGTGACATTTAAGAAGGAGTTAGTGGGAAAATATTGATGAGAAAGAGCAGGGGTGATGGGCTGATAGGGGGTGGTGCGGATGTGCAGCGGCACAGGTGCAGGTGTCAGCTGTGGCTCTGCAGGCAGCGCCCTCTTCTCTGTGTCACAAGGTTAGGAATTCGAGTCCCACTCCAAAGACTTTGGGCACACTTACAGCAGCGCTGTAACTGAGGCCACTCCGCACTGTGCGAGGTGCTGTCTTTCAGAGGAGGCGAGAACCTGCCCTTCTCAGGCCAACACAATCACCACTGAGAGAGTATCTTCAAGGAGAGACAGCAAGGGTGGGGGTGGAGGGGAGGGGGGAGTGGTTTACCACGTGCCGTGTTTCTGTCTATCACCCTCAAGCAAATAAGCCCCCACATCTGGACAGGGGAGATTTCCCTGCATGCATCCTGGGGGCAGTATTGTGGCAGGGGAGCAGGTGAAGGAGTAAAGAACGTTAAGAGTGAAATTTCATGCCACGAGCAACTCAGAATATTTTCTCTTACATTTGTCCCAATTTTTTAAAACATAAATTTGGAGTACCCAATTCATTTCTTTCCAATTAAGGGGCAATTTAGCGTGGCCAATCCACCTACCCTGCGCATCTTTGGATTGTGGGGGCGAAACCCACGCAGACACGGGGAGAATGTGCCAACTCCACACGGACAGTGACCCAGAGCTGGAACCGAACCTGGGACCTCGGCGCCGTGAGGCAGCAGTGCTAACTCACTGCGCCGCCGTGCCGCCCCTACATTTGTCCCAGTTTTTCGGGTTTTTGAAGAAATGGTTGTGAGAAAGAAACAGCAATTAACTGTTTTCCGGCTTTCCCTCTCCTCGGAGAGCGCACAGTTTGGAGCAGAATTGGGAGTCGATCTGATACACGGGGTATCACAGTTATTGGGGCACAATGCTGACTCTTTTCCTGTCCATTATCGTTTGTGTGTTGAAACAATATGAATGCGTTCAATTTCTCAAAGCCTATTAGGCCCAAGGACCACTTTACTCCTTTTCCTGTTTTTTGACACTGATACATTTGGGAGAAATCTCCCAGGCCAATTTTAACTCTTTGACCAACGACTCAATGGAAAAGAGATTGAGTTTGGAGACAGTGATTTGCCAACCGCACGTCGCAAAATCCTTATCTCCCCTTGAGTAAATAAGACTTAAGGTTGATCGGATTGAGAGGTTTGAGGTGACCAGAAGATAGAGAGACATTAGTTTTTCTAATGGGTCAGAAATGATGGGGCAGAACCTTAAGATTACAGACAGGCCGTTCAAGTAAATGTCAGGTAGCAGCTCTTCACATAAAGTGTAAAGGAAATCTGGAGCACTTGTCCCCACGAAAAGCGAATAGAGGCCGGTGGTCAATTGACAACTTGAAAGCCGAGATGTTTGTTTCATGCTAAGAGACGCAGAACCGAGGAATGAGGTATGGGCTTGTTTCCTTTGTTGGTATTTGACCATCAGGCAGGTCCATACCTTGGGGCCTACCCACCTTTCCCCATCGCATTCTCAGGCCGTGGCAACCTCTTTAATGAATTTTCAATGATTCCCCCCACCCGCCCCCCCCCAACCCACCTCCCCCAGCCACCACTCCCCCCCCCCCCCCCCCCTGCTCTTATATTCACCTGTAACCATTTACATCTCCTTTAGACCTGCGTCATTACCACATCGTCTTGCATGCACATTTACCCGTTACATCATTTTGCCAATTGTCCGGCGATTTGGGGATTTCAAAAGAAACTGTTCGGACAGAAAGAGAGAAATCTTTTTCCACTCGCAGGAGAGTTCAAGGAAAGGGTTCATAACCTTAAAACCAGAGACAAGCCACTTTCGGAGAAGTTAGGAAATGTTTCTTTATGCAAGGGTGTCGAGGAGTGAAATGCCCACAAGGGGCAGTGGACACTATCTCAATTCCTAAATTAAATCTGAGATGGGTTGATTTTTGCCAGGCAAGGTTCTTTCAGGGCATGGAGCCAAGAGTTAAGATCTAGATTGGGCTTGAGTTTATTGCATGATGGAAGAAACTCAAGGAATTTAACCCTTGTAAGGACAAGAGGAGACCATATTGCCCCTTACCTTGTGGATTAATAGTACCCTATCCAAAACCTCTGCCTTTTTCTTTATTCCTGCTGCCTGTTTTTCCCTTGCCTGAACTGTATATATGTTATAAAGCTGTTCATCTCTAACATCTTCCAGCTCTGATGTGGAGATGCCGGCGTTGGACTGGGGTGAGCACAGTAAGAAGTCTTACAACACCAGGTTAAAGTCCAACATGTTTTTTTCAAAAACTAGCTTTCGGAGCACTGCTCCTTCCTCAGGTGAATGTATTTGTAGAAACTGAATGTCAGTGTCTATATACACGATCTTCCTGGAGATCCTCTCCACTTTGAGCCGGCAGTTTGCGGTGTTGATGGTAGCCATGATGTGGAGATGCCGGCGTTGGACTGAGGAAGGAGGAAGTTTCACCTGAGGAAGGAGCAGCGCGCCGAAAGCTAGTGTTTGAAACAAACATGTTTGACTTTAACCTGGTGTTGTAAGACTTCTTACTGTGCTCTTCCAGCTCTTCCAAAGGGTCATCCATCTGAAACATTGGGCAGGATAAAAAAAAACTTTGTAAATCCATTCAGTGCTTCTATCGAAAGGGAAAATGCTGGAAAATCTCAGCAAGTCTGGCAGCATCTGTAGGGAGAGAAAAGAGCTAACGTTTCGAGTCCGATGATTCTTTGTCAAAGCTAACAGACAGAGAGAGTGGGAAATATTTATACTGTGGATTATACTAATGGCCACAGATACCAAGGGGAAAGAGGACTGCCATTAGCACTCTTTCCCCTTGGTATCTGTGGCCATTAGCACCCCGTTCCCCTGGGTTTCTGTGGCTATGACTCATCTTTCATTCTCACTCCACAGTATGAATATTTCCCACTTTGTCTGTTAGCTTTGACAAAGAGTCATCGGACTCGAAACATTAGCTCTTTTCTCTCCCTACAGAGGCTGCCAGACATGTTGAGATTTTCCAGCATTTACCCTTTCGTTTCAGATTCCAGCATCCGCAGTAATTTGCCTTTATCCAGTGCTTCTATCGATCCATTTTTCCCTCACCACTGTCTCCACACCCTCCCCCCCCCAACCACCACTCCACCCACCACGAAAACACGTTGCTTACCTCTGTTCTGCCATTAACACATTCCGATCTCATAATGTGCCACTAGCAGCACCTTTCTTAGTTTAACCTTAATCGGCCTCATTTACATTCCCTTTGTCTTTTTATCCACGACATCTTTTTCCATCTCCGGCGATCCGCTGGCCCTCTATCCAGCCCCACTGCTCCATACAACCACCCCCTGTCCCCCACCGCCCCCACCACCACCCCCAACAAGAAAATAAATCTCATCCCATTTTCCAGTTCTCTCTCCATAGATCAGTCAGACCTGCTAAGATTGTCCAACACATTCTGTTTCTGTCTTGTAAAATCTATTAGAACATAGAACAGTACAGCACAGAACAGGCCCTTCGGCCCTCAATGTTGTGCCGATCACCCTACTCAAACCCACGTATCCACCCTATACCCGTAACCAACAACCCCCCCTTAACCTTACTTTTATTAGGACACTACGGGCAATTTAGCATGGCCAATCCACCTAACCCGCACATCTTTGGACTGTGGGAGGAAACCGGAGCACCCGGAGGAAACCCACGCACACAGGGGGAGGACGTGCAGACTCCGCACAGACAGTGACCCAGCCGGGAATCGAACCTGGGACCCTGGAGCTGTGAAGCATTTATGCTAACCACCATGCTACCCTGCTGCCCCAATTGTTGGGGTACAAACAAATGTCAGACATTAAACAAGTACCCACGGGAGAAGGCAGCAGAAATATTGCAGCAATAGCTTGGAACCAGGGGTTTTCGAGAGAACGAAGAACTTAAAAGAAAAACTTGCGTTTACGCGATGCCTTCCAAGATATCAGGATTTGTTTAGCACCAGTTAAAATGTGTTGAAATGTAGCCACTGTCATAAAGTGGGAAACACAGCAGTCATTTTGTACACAGCAAGTTCAACAATGAGGAAGCGACCAAATAATCTGCCTTTGCGATGTTGATTCAGGAGCAAATACTGGCCAGGACACCAGGCAGGTCTCTACTACTCTTCGAAATAACTCACGGAATCTTTTATGTCCACTTGAGAGAATAGACACAGAGCTAAGTTTAACGTCTAATCTGAAAGCAACTAATAATATTCAGTAAATAGTACTGGAGAAACTAATGATGTGGAGATGCCGGCGTTGGACCGGGGTGAGCACAGTAAGAAGTCTTACAACACCAGGTTAAAGTCCAACAGGTTTGTTTCAAACACGAGCTTTCGGAGCACTGCTCCTTCCTCAGGTGAATGGCGAGGTATACCTCGCCATTCACCTGAGGAAGGAGCTGCGCTCCGAAAGCTCGTGTTTGAAACAAACCTGTTGGACTTTAACCTGGTGTTGTAAGACTTCTTACGGAGAAACTAATGACACTGAAAGCCCTGGACTCGATGGCCCTCGGCATAAGTGGTTCAAGAGAGGCAGCTGCAGAAAGGGTTGGATTTGCTCTTCCGAAGCTCAGGAATGGGAATGGTTCCCATGGATTGTGAAGCAGCAAGCTGAGTCTCTCTGTTCTTGAAAGGAAGGAGAGGGAAGGTACGAGCGCGGTCATCAGGAAAATGCAACAGTTAATTTTACTTTTTAAAAGGGGCAGCACAGTAGCATGGTAGTTAGCATAAATGCTTCACAGCTCCAGGGTCCCAGGTTCGATTCCCGGCTGGGTCACTGTCTGTGTGGAGTCTGCACGTCCTCCCCGTGTGTGCGTGGGTTTCCTCCAGGTGCTCCGGTTTCCTCCCACAGTCCAAAGATGTGCGGGTTAGGTGGATTGGCCATGCTAAATTGCCCGTAGTGTCCTAAAAAGTAAGGTTAAGGGGGGGGTTGTTGGGTTATGGGTATAGGGTGGATACGTGGGTTTGAGTTGGGTGATCATTGTTCGGCACAACATCGAGGGCCGAAGGGCCTGTTCTGTGCTGTACTGTTCTATGTTCTATGTTCTAATTATTAGGGACGTAGTAACAGGGCACTAGAAAATCACGAGATACATTGACAGAATCAGCATGGATTTATGTCAGGGAAATCGTATTTGGCCAGCAGAGTGGGTAAGACGGAAGCAATGGATGCAGTTTATTTGGATAGTCAGACAAACAAATGTTCATCAAGGTGCCACACAGGGAATGATTCCACAAAATTAGTGCTCATAGGATTGGAGGTAATATGGATTGAGGATGGTTCATGGTCAGAAGAAAGGGAGAGTAGAAAGAATAAATGGGTCGCTTTCAGGTTGACATTCTCTAATCAGTGGGGTGCCGCAAAGATCAGATCCTGGGCCGCAGCAATTTCCAGTCCATATCAATGACTTCGATGAAGAGACTGAGTGTCGTGTCCCCAGATTGCTGGTGAACATTGTGAGGCATACACAAAGAGGTGTTGAAGATGGATTTGGAGAGGTTAAATGAATGGGGAGAAATGTGAATATAACGTTGAGAAATGGTAGGAAAATGCAAAAGCAGAGTATTTTTTCAATTACTGGCATTGGGAAATGGTTGCATTCATAAGGACCCATGAATCATGTATAGAATGTTAACATGTAGATAGAGCAAGCAATTAGGAACGTCCAATAGTCTTTATTACAAAAGGATTGGAGTATAAGTGTACCTAAGTCTTACTACAATTCTGTTGGATCTCGATGGACCACACCAAGAGTATGGTGGTCTCTTTACCTAAGGAGGGATATATCAGGCCTCAGGTAGAAGGCAACAAAGGTTCACTCAACTCATTCCTCAGGCGAGGTGTTTATACTGTGAGGAGAGATTGAGGAGACTGGGTTTCCTTCAAACCGCGACTCTCGACACTGATATGACCCAGGAATAGAAGCGGGGGTGGGGCTGGGTGAGGTATTTAAGGGGGTAATGGGGAGGGTAGGTTATGTGAAACGGGAAGGGGGGGGGGGAAAGCTGTGATAGCGGGGGTGGGGCAAGGAGAAAAAAAATAATAAAGCGCGTACAAGCCAAGGGCCTCGGAGCCCGGGGCTGACCCACCAGAGTGAACACTCCACATTGCAGCCGTGGAGGAGTGGGAGCTTGTGACCCTCACCACTCTTCCTACCACTCTCTAGGTTTGGAAACCCCTGATTTAGAACTCAGATGAATCAGAGCTGACCTAAAAACATGGAACAGGGTAAATGCTGTGAGGATGTGTCCCCCCCCCCCCAACTAGCCCCCCCCCCCCTCCCCCCCCCTCCCCCCCCACACCCACCCCGCCCCCCACTAGCCAGATAATCTAAAGCACAGGGGCACAGTCTTGAATGAAATGATCAATCATTTAAGACTGAGATAGGGAGTTACTTGTCCACTCAAAACGTCGTGCATATTTAAAATCTTCCAGTGGGCTGCTGATGCTCAGTTGTTGAGTGTATTGGGTCAGAGGTTGCGAGGTTTATGGGTACTGAGAGAATTAATGGATTTGGAAATACTGTGGGATGTGGAGTTAAGGGAGAAGATCAACCATGGATTTATTAAACTTGGTCAGGCTTGAAGGGCGGACTGGCCTACTCCAGCTCTTACTCCTTTTCTTCCTATGAAGAGAACAATGAAGAAATAGCCTTACCCTTCCCACGAGTACAGGATCTGGGCCTGTATACTCCTCTATAACAAAGAACTGATTCCAAACCCAGCCTCTCTTGGATCTGTGAAGCACTTGACCTTTGACACCAAGTCCATGACGAGGTCGAGTTGACGCCCGTGAGCCAGTGGAATTTCTCGCAGGGGCAGCGTGACTCCAATGGGCAATGGTGAAGCATGCCAGGAAGCAGTACAAATAAAAGTCTCGCCTCATCTCGCTTCCAATTTGCGTTCTTTAATATATTTTATTTTTGGTTTGTTGGATCGAGCTCATTCGCTGCCTAGGACTGGGGGAGGTCCAATGGCCGCTGGCCAGCCCTAACTCCGGATTGAGCAGGGGATCTCCTGTCAATGTTCCTTCATTGGGATGACTCGCTGCTTGCTCTGTAGTTCATTGCCTGTCCGCAGGCCAGGACTTCCCAACTTTATTACCTACAAGATCACAAAATAAAAAGAGAAATCAGATGTTGTTAGTCCTTCCCTGAAGGAGCAACAGTTAATCTTCCACTTTACAATCAACCGAGACGTAGTCCAAATTGCTCCCTGCTTACTGCCTTGCTTATGTGCTCAAACAACCAATCCAAAACAGGGACAGGGTCGCTATGTCAGGGTTGAACGCAATATCAGCATGGACTTTGCAATGAGAATAATAGTGAGGCTATTTCCATCACTGAAGAGTAAATCAGACAGCAAGCTCCGATGTCCCTAAACGTGCAGTTAAACACAAAAAGGATGGATTTGCTCTCCGAGATGCTCTGTTCCCCCAGAAGCTCCATTATAACAGTAGCTAATCCAGAGGCTCGGCATTGAAACACAAATATTGGTGTAAAGATGCGAGGCTCACCCATTTAATGCTCACTAAACATGTCAGAAAAAGCTAGGTGTCGTCCTTCTAGTGTAAGTACAATTTTAATGACACGCTCAATCGCAACTACTGTCAAACAGCTTCTCCAATGCTGGAAACGTACACTTTTTTTTAATCAAGTGTAGAGTCTCATTCCATCGGATTTTAATTATTTTTGGCGATTTAAAGATAGGTTTTGAAAAATCATTTTTTTCTGTCTCGCAATCCTGCCTTCCTTTCCCTGTCTTTATTTCTGTGTGTGATTTTGAAGTATGAGTTGCCCTAACTTATACCTGTTGCACAGAAAGGATTTTCAACCTGATTCATTCAGGGGAGACACAGTCATTTGCCCGGTTCTCTTTAGGCTGACAGGCTGTTTCGTCTTGAATCACCACAAGTCCCAGCATAAAGGCCCACAGCTAGAGAGGGAATGTTAGTACAATGAAAGGCGAACACTCTACATTTGCTGCTGATTGCAAACAAGTATACAGTCTCAGACATGCACACAGACACACACAAACATACACACAGGAGACTGATGGATTTGCTATCTTGCTATTAATTATCTGTAAAGCGTTGCGACATGATTAATTTCGCAACATCAAGCTATCAAAGGAAATATTTCCCCTCACACATGTGGAATTGATAGAGCTAATGTGATAAATGTGTTGGAGATGGCACTGAATTCTAGCGTGTCCGTTCCTCCTTCTCCAGTAATTTTGTTTGGAGCAAAGATAAATAAATAATAAAGCATTTTTCATTGAACAACTCGAAATAAATGCAGTCAACTGCTCCAATTTTCTTAAGCTTTCTGGAGTTATGGGGGGGGGGGGTGGATGGGAAGTGGATCTAGGTTAGGTGCCCTTTCAGACTGTCTGCGCAGAATCGATGGGCTGAATGGCCTCCTTCTGCAAGGTAGTTATTCTAACACCATCTAACATGTCTGTATCCCTCCGGTTCTAGCCGCTAGTGCATCCCCCATTTGATTCACCAACCCCCAAGTTCCTCAGTTCTAGAACTGCCTCCCTATAAAGGAGCTGGTTCAGCACAGTGAACTAAAAAACTGGCTTGTAGCGCAGAACAAAGCCAGCAGCGCGGGTTCAATTCCCGTACCGGCCTCCCCAAACAGACGACAGAATGTGGCGACTAGGGGCTTTTCACAGTAACTTCCTTGAAGGCTACTTGTGACAATAAGCAATTATTATTATTAAACCCCCTTTCTCTGCACATCTCTCTTGAGAGAAACAATAGTTAAAATGAGCCTCTTTGATTCAGTTTCTAATCACCTGTCCTAATGGGGGAAGTGGTAACGTAATGGTATTTCCACCCGGACTAGCAATCCAAAGACCAAGGGGGTAACTCTCTGGGGACCCAGCTTTGCTCGCCACCATGGTAGATGGTGAAATATTGCATTGCATTAAAACAAAATCTGGATATAAAATTCGCATGATGCCCTTGCCCTAAAAACTCATCAGGTTCACTGATGTCCTTCAGGGCAGGAAACCTATCATCCTCACCTGGTCGGGCCGACATGTGACCCCCAGATCCACACCAATGTGGTTGACTCTTAAATGCTCTTTGAAATAACTCAGCAAGCCACTCAATTGAAGGGAAATTAGGAATGGGCACTAAATGCTGGCCCAGCCAGCGACGCCCACATCCCAGGAATGAATAAAACAAAATACTCCTTCTTTGTTCACTTTTGCTCGAATGTACTTGTGAAACAACTTGGAGCTTTCTGTTAAAGTTGCTGTACAAATGCAGATTGCTATCACTGTTTTTAGTGTATGGTTTCCCCTTCTCCTCCGTATCAACAAAGGGGAATAAAGAACAATACAGCACAGGAACAGGCCATTCGGCCCTCCAAGCCTGCCCTGCTCATGGCACAAGCACACTCCGAGTCAAAAATTCCAAGTGTAAGTCAACTCGGCTAGTCGGTAATTATCCTTATGGATATCATTTTACTTTGGAAGTTTACAATGAATAACGGAATGGAAGTAAATAGTTTTCAATGTTCCTGAGGGCAGCTGGGAGAAAAGTTATTTGTGACGAGGGAAGCAGAGAGGGTCTTGAGTTAACCGGTGGGGGGGGGAAAGAGAAAGGTATTATCGGAGGAAATGAGAAACAGATTGTGACAGGAAGGGATGGAGAGCACAAATCTAACAGTACATCAACAGATGAGACCAGAGGCTAGAACAGGAATAAAAGGTTAAAACTAAAGGCTCTGTAACTGAATGAATGAAACATTTGAAACAAAACAGATGAACTGAGGGCGCACATAGAAATAAATAAGTGCAATTTGATAGCCATTTCAGAAATACGGCTGCAAAGGACAGGGATTGGGACGAGGGGTTTTCACAGAATTTACAGTGCAGAAGGAGGCCATTCGGCCCATCGAGTCTGCACCGGCTCTTGGAAAGAGCACCCTACCCAAGGTCAACACCTCCACCCTATCCCCATAACCCAGTAACCCCACCCAACACTGAGGTCAATTTTGGACACGAAGGGCAATTTATCATGGCCAATCCACCTAACCTGCACATCTTTGGACTGTGGGAGGAAACCGGAGCACCCGGAGGAAACCCACGCAGACACGGGGAGGATGTGCAGACTCCTCACAGACAGTGACCCAAGCCGGAATCGAACCTGGGACCCTGGAGCTGTGAAGCAATTGTGCTATCCACAATGCTACCGTGCTGCCCACAATATGGGACCAAAATATTGAAGGGTACAGGATATTTAGCAAGGATAGTGTAATAATTTGCATGTGGCATGCATGGCATTCATCCAGCTGGGGATGATTGATCCCTTGTCCTAAATGGACTGGGAATTAAACAGTATTTGTATAATAGCTCAGCCTCTGTCGTGGGGCAGCACGGCCACACAGTGGTTAGCATTGTTACTTCACAGTGCCAGGGACCCAGGTTCGATTCCCAGCTTGGGTCACTGTCAGTGTGGAGTCTGCACATTTTACCTTTGTCTGTGTGGGTTTCCGGTTTCCTCCCACAAGTCCCAAAAGACACTGAGGGATATTGTCAGCATCAAACACTCCCAGGACAGGTACAGCACGGGGTTAGATACAGAATAAAGCTCCCTCTACACTGTCCCCATCAAACACCCCCAGGACAGGCACAGCATGGGGTTAGATACAGAGTGAAGCTCCCTCTACACTGTCCCCATCAAACACTCCCAGGACAGGTACAGCACGGGGTTAGATACAGAATAAAACTCCCTCTACACTGTCCCCATCAAACACCCCCAGGACAGGCACAGCATGGGGTTAGATACAGAGTGAAGCTCCCTCTACACTGTCCCCATCAAACACCCCCAGGACAGGTACAGCACGGAGTTAGATACAGAGTAAAGCTCCCTCTACACTGTCCCCATCAAACACTCCCAGGACAGGTACAGCACAGGGTTAGATACAGAGTAAAGCTCCCTCTACCCTGTCCCCATCAAACACTCCCAGGACAGGTACAGCACAGGGTTAGATACAGAGTAAAGCTCCCTCTACACTGTCCCCATCAAACACTCCCAGGACAGGTACACAACAGGTTTAGATACAGAGTAAACTCCCTCTACACTGTCCCCATCAAACACTCCCATGGGCAGGTACAGCATGGGGTTAAATAAGTAAAGCTTCATCAACACCGCCCCTGTCAAACGCTACCAGCATAATTTGATGATGCTGATTGAGGCAGGAATGACAGTCTTGACAGCAATTGAACTATTAAAAAATCAATATCACATGATGCCGCCATTCTGTTCTTTCATTTGAACCAATTCTGAAATAAACTTGTAAACATCTGTTCAGAGAAAGATTGAGATCTGAGCTTCCATATTAAACCAGTTACTTTATGGTAAATTACCATGTCCTGTATTATTGTCAAATTCTTGTTCAACTATTAGACAGCAAGTGTAGACTGGATATGTAAATGCACAATAAGGACACAGGTTACAGATAGGTCATGGGTTGGATTATGTTCCGCACTCCAATTGGATGTTACCGTAATGATATTTAGTCATTTAGATTCTCAAATCACACTCACACCTGCAACCACAGATTGCTCATGAATTATGTACCTTCAACACAAGGCAGGCGTTGTGTGTTCTATGTTTAGACACCTCAAAATGCCGAGACCAAACATTGGGTGAAATGCACATGATTTTTTAAAAATAATTTGCTAAAAGTTGCCCACTGGATTGAGGTTTGGCCATTAATTGTTTTGTACAGTGAAATCAGTTTCTGCAGCCTTTATCTGAGCTTTTACATGTTAGAATATCTCTTGCTGTATTAACTGTGCCTTTTGCAGACACCTTCCCTAAGGAACTGGGTTTTATATATATATGCAAATACTGCTGTCTCCAGCGCTAATATGTGATGTACTATTCTGAGGGTATTAATAAAAAGCAAGTTAAAATTCAATTTTCTTCTGGAACCAATGAATATGAAGCCGGTGGATAAATGTTCAATCTGCAAGTATAAAATCTTGAAAAAGTTTGAAGTTTTGTGACTTAATTTTTCCTATTTTTGTCTTTTTTGAACAAAAGGCAAGGGAAAGAATTCTGGGAAATCCACGGATGCAGGATAAGGATTCGCTGGTGAATAGATGGTCTGAAAGGAGGTCAGCAGTGAAGAGGTTTGACCGAGTAAGACCTAAGGGACCTGATCAAGAGGTTATTGTTGGAATGGAATCTTCCTCCCACAAGTGGCATGGTAGCACAGTGGTTATCACTGCTGCTTCACAGCGCCAGGGTCCCAGGTTCGATTCCCAGATTGGGCCACCGTCTGTGCAGAGTCTGAACGTTCTCCCCGTGTCTGCGTGGGTTTCCTCCGGGTGCTCCGGTTTCCTCCCACAGTCCAAAGATGTGCAGCTTAGGTGGATTGGCCATGCTTAATTGCCTAAGTTCAAAAACGGTTGGGTGGGGTTGATGGGTTACCGGGATGGGGGTGGAGGTGTGGGTTTGGGTAGGGTGCTCTTTCTAGGGGCTGGTGCAGATGTGATGGGCCGAGTGGCCTCCTTCTACACTGTAAATTCTATGCAAGTCGCGAAAGACATGCAGTTAGGTAATTTGGACATTCTGAATTCTCCCTCTGTGAACTTGAACAGACGCCGGAATGTAGCGACTGGGGGCTGTCCACAGTAACTTTATTGCAGTGTTACTGTAAGCCTACTTGTGACAGTAATAAAGATTATTATTATTAATGGAGTCCTTCTCGATGACAAGAGTGAATGGTGTTTGAGTTGAGTCTTGATTCAGATTCCGACAGGGCAAAACATTCAATATAAAGGAAGGAAAAAATTGCATTTAAGCAGTGCCGTCCACAAGGGGCGGCATGGTAGAAGAGTGGTTAGCACTGTTGCTTCACAGCACCAGGGTCCCGGGTTCGATTCTTGCCTTGGGTCTGTGCGGAGTTTGCACGTCCCCCCCCCCCAGTGAAACGCCAGGAGGAACCACAGCAAAGCAATGCGCACTAATCTCCAACTTTGCAAAATGGTCATCATCAGATCCGCAATTTGTTTTAGCTGAAGTTGCTGGAGGGTTTACCAGAACATCAGGAAGAGCTTTACAGTTCTTCTTCAAAAGAGAGGTCACAGGATTGTTCACATCTCAATCTGACTGGGCAGACAGGGCTTGAGTTTCTCACACAAAAGAGCCTGGCAGTGCCGCACTCCCTTAGCATCGCAGTAGGGGGCGTCAGCCTCCATTCTGTGCTCAAGCCCATGGTGTGAGACCTGGATCCATGTCCCCAATATAAATGAATAGAAGGGCAGCATGTGGCGCAGTGGTTAGCACTGGGACTGCGGCGCTGAGGACCTGGGTTTGAATCCCGGCCCTGGGTCACTGTCCGTGTGGAGTTTGCACATTCTCCCCATGTCTGCGCGGGTTTCACCCCCACAACCCAAAGATGTGCAGGTTAGGTGGATTGGCCACGCTAAATTGCCACTTAATTGGAAAAAAATAATTGGCTACTCTAAATTTATTTTTAAAAAAAATATATATATAAATGAATAGGAATTCTTTCCTTTGTTACAAAGGTCGCCGGCTGGATTCTCCGTTCCCCCGGCCGGGTGTTCCTCGGCCGTGCACCGTCCGTTGGCGGAGAGATTCCATCTGCCCACTGCCTGTCGATGGGATTCCCCTTGCAACACCCCACCTAGCCGCGAAACCCAGCTGGCGGGGGTGTGCCGTCAGTGGGAAAAGGGAATGGCAATGTCTTTCCCACAGTACCTCGCAGCGTTGAGCATCCTGCCAACTCAATGTCTGGCCTCGCACAATGGTTCTTGGCCCAGGAGACAATTGGTCCACCTGGAGCAATATTCCAGCAAAGTGCAAAAGACGTCGGTGCAGGAGAAAGGGCAACAGCATGAGAAAGGAAATGGTCTACACTGAGCTTCACAAAGAAAGTCTTTCTTAACCGTCCATGGATTTTCGGCGCAGGAATCAAGAGGGAGGGAGCTGGAAAAATAAAACATTGAAGAGGGTCAAGGAAGGAATGAAGGGCCATTGTTTTTTTAGGAATGGAATAAGATGAAATGGGCCTTGAATGTAAACACAGCCTGCAGTTAATCAGACTTCCTGTAAGTAGAAAATAGACAAATGTGTGTTTGATTTCCAAACAGACTAAACATTTTCACGAGATGGTGTGTGATTGGAATTTCTTTATGTGATAAATCATTCTCAATAGGAAATTCTTACAAAGCCTTAAATTAAGCTGCTTTCTAATGGCAGGATGATTGATTGGAATATATTTTAATCTGGGACCTCTCCCGAGTTGCATGAAATTTTTCATTTCACCTTTTCTCCAAAACACTTGAAGATGTTAATTTCTGAGGTCTGAACAGGAAATGAAATTTTCATTATTGTCCAGAGATGATGGGGGCGATGATCCTTAGGTTTTTCTGGTTTTGGCCATCTCCCCTCTCACAACCATAGTTTCCTGTTTTGGGGAGGTGCCAACTGTGACACAATTGGTCGCACTCTCACCTTCAATGAGGAGGTCACTGCTGAGGGACTGTCGGACTACTGGAGCTGCCTCATACAGATAAGGTGCTAAGGTCCTGTCTGCCTGTTCGGGAGGATGCAAAAGACCCCATGATCGGTGGCACAGAGGTTAGCACTGCTGCCTCACAGCGCCGGGGACCCGGGTGACATTGTTTGTGGAATTTTTCTGTGCACAAAATCCTACATGACAGCACTCCAGAAGTACTTAACTGGCTGGCAAGTGTTTTGCAGATATCTTGTAGCTGTGAAAGGCGCCGTATAAATTCCACACTTCCATCCTCCATCACTTGTGAATTCTAGGGTCTGTTCTTTCAGATTATTTTGTCCTCCAGCATGACAGGAGAAGACATGATTACTGGAAGCAACAACAACCCTGCCTTCATATAGCACCTTTTCCTTTACTTATCACCAGCTGTGTAATTTTTGCTTTCATAAACAACGCTTACAATGCCGCCTATCTTTGTGTAATTGGCAAATCTGAATGTGTGGCTTTCTGTCCCGATTCTGCTTGTCAGTCCTCCAGGAATGGCGAAGGGGGTCCCCCTGGAATTGGCCTCAATCTCGCTGTGACCAAACAAAGCATCCTGGGAGCGCGTCAGCTCACGGCAACGGCAGCCAGTATTGACCACCAGCCAATCACTGCCCATGCTCGGGTACCACCTGACCCTCGAGCAGGCCAGGGCTAATTGGTAGCCAATCGGAGATCGTGCTTGGGTACCACCTGACCTTCCCTATGTCAGGGACTGACCGTCAGCCAATCACTGCTCACGTTCAGGTATCAGCTGACCTTCCCTATGTCAGTAACCTACTTCCCCACCCACAGAAAAGCCCGACATCGTGTCGAGAGTGAGAGGGGGGATTGACGGATTTAACAGAACGGCCTACAGACCACATGATCAGTGCTCCAATCAGTTGAGGTGACGCCCACTTGGGCTGCATTGCTGGAGAAAAGGGTATTGCTTATGTGCCAAGGTTGGAGCTCCGCCGAGACTGGCCTGGTGTTGATTCATTAGTGTTATTAATGTTATTAATGAGTGCTGGGTTGAATCAGTGGTGACTGGCCAGTTTGTGGTGCGCTACAGATTTCCATCGGGGAGTGTGTTGTCCAGACGCAGCAACGGAACTCAGCGGAGAAAGGTTTCTTCCATCTCACTCAGGCCCGCACTGAACCGCCGCTCACGGTTGACGGAAAAGGCTGGGGTGACCCGAGACCAGAGCTGGGATTTTCCCTGCCCCACCGTGGAAAGCCAGCACCGATAAATCCCGCCGGCTGGCGGGCCTCGGAAGACCCTGCCACAGGTGAGTGGCTCAGCAGAAAAGCTTGATGGAGTAGAGGTCTGCCACTGCTCTCCACTGCACCTTTGTAGCCGCACAGTCTCACAGACAGCACATTGAACTGTGTAAGATATACAGAAAGAGGCCATTCAGCTGAAACTAGCCTGCGCCGTGACGCCGATCTTTCTCGGAATATGGCTCGCCAGGGTTTTACTCTTTGTGATAAAAGCCGCTGCTTGATTTAGCTCCTGAACGACCAGCTCTAATTTTAAAATCACGTCCCCAAATTCCCGATTCCCCCAGTAGCAGAATTAGTTCCTTCTTATTTACCTTGCCAAATCCTTTTAAGATTTTAATCAACCCAATTATATCACCCTCAAATCTCCTGTACTCAGCGGAATACAAGTTTATACAACCTGTCCTCATAGTTGAGGCTCGGATCCGTGTGTAATGATGCCAGGCTGCGAACATCATGACAGGCCGTTGGACAAAGGGTGTTCGGAACAGAGCAATATGAGAACAAGAGTAGGCCATTCAGCCCATCGAGCCTGCTCCATTATTCAGTATGATCATGGCTGATTGGAACTTCATTGCTTTTACCCCCACCATCCCCATAACCCTTTACGTTATTGTTAATCAGAAATCTGTCAATCTCTGCTTTAAACACACTCAGTGACTGAGCCTCCACAGCCCCCCTGGGGTAGAGAATTCCAATGATTCACAGCCCTCTGTCAAGAGATTTCTCCTCATCTCAACCTTAATAATAATAATAATCTTTACTATTGTCACAAGTAGGTTCACATTAACACCGCAAGTAAGTTACTGTGAAAATCCCCTAGTCGCCACATTCCGGCGCCTGTTCGGGGACACAGAGGGTGAATTCAGAATGTCCAATTCACCTAACAGCACGTCTTTCGGGACTTGTGAGAGGAAACCGGAGCACCCGGAGGAAACCCACGCAGACACGGGGAGAACTTGCAGACTCCGCACAGACAGTGACCCAAGTCAAGAATCTAACCTGGAACCCTGGTGCTGTGAAGCAACAGTGCTAACCACTGTGCTACCGTGCCATGGCTTCCCCCTGATTTTGAATTTGTGACCCCGGGTTCTAGACTCCCCAACCAAGGGAAACATCTTGGGCTGAATTCTCCGCCATCGGGATTCTCTGTTTTCCCGGCAGCCCGGGAGTTTCCCGACGGCGTGGGGCTGCCCCACAATGGGAAACCCGATTGACCAGCCGGCAAAATGGAGAAACCCGCCACTTACCTGCATCCTGTCTATTCTTGAAGTAGTTTGCAAGTTTCAATGAGATATTCTCTCCTTCTTTGAAACTCTATTGAATACGAGCCCAGTTTCTCCAATCCCTCTTCACAAGACAGTCCCACCTTCCTCGGAACAAGTCTGGTGAATAGCAATTGAAACAGGTCACCAAACTGGCCCCAACTGAGGTCTACAAATAGGTGTCATCACAAGTAACCACCAAATAACGATCCGTAATGGGAGCCTCGACTGCAAGTTGCTCACATCAGCCAGCTGTAACTCCTGGCTAATAGCCGACTCTGGGCTGGATTCCCCAGCTGCATCTCTCTGTGCCGCGTGCCGTTTGCTGCCGCTGATATTCTAGCTTCCCGCAGATCATCAATGGGTTTGTCATCGTAATCACCCCACACCTCTGCGAAACCAGCTGGCCCCCGGGGTGCACAGCAGGCGGGAAAATTGAATCGCCACGTCTGGAGAATTCCTGGCTGAGTATCAGCTGTGACTCAGTCTTGAATCCGAGCCAGGACGTTCTGACCCCCATGACCAAACCTCAAGTGCGCACTTCAGGCAGTTACTACCCCGACCTGCACCGGGGGGGCTGCTGAACTGTCGGGAGCTGCCAAAGCGAACGGGTGTTGAAGACCCCACAATACTATTGTGAATAATAAAAGCCAATTACAGTGGATGCTGGAATCCGAAATGAATACAGAAAATGCTGGACAGTCTCAGCAGGTCTGACAGCATCTGTGGAGAGAGAAGGGAGATAATGTTTCGAGTCTGGATGGCTCTCGGTCAAAGCTGGAGAGAGCTGGAAACAGGGTCAGATTTATAGTGTTGTGTGTGGGGGTTGGAGGCGGTGGGGCAGTGGGGCTGGACAGAGGGTTACCGATCGGTGGGGATTGACAAAGGTGTCGTCAATAAAAAGACAAAAGGGATGTAGATGGTGGTGATAATGACTAAGAAGGGTGCTGATGGTGGCCCATTAAGAGATCAGAACGTGTTCCTTGCAGAAATTGAGTAAGCATCGTGTCAGAGGACAACAAGGAACAAGATGGCCCTCGTGGAGTGGGGTGGGGGGGGGGGGGGGGGGGGGCATTGAGGGGAGACAGTATAAAATGGATAAATGGAAGAAAGGAAAATGAAAGATAGAAATAAAAATGGGGCAAAGGTGGACAGGAGAGTTCACAGCCTGAACTTGTTGAACGCAATGTTAAGTCCGGAAGGCTGCAAGGTGCCAAATCGGAAGATGAGGTGCTGTTCCTCCAGTTTGCATTGCGCTTCACTGGAACATTGCAGCAGGCCAAGGACGGACATGTGGGCATGAGGGCAGGACGGTGAGTTGAAATGGCGACAGGAAGGTCTGGGCACCGCTTGTGGATGGGCCAAAGGTGTTCTGCAAAGTAGTCGCCTGGTCTGCGTTTAGTCCCTCCAATGTCTATTCTGAATGAGATGTTTCAAACAATATTCATCCCTCAACAAAAATCACCAAAATACCTTGGGCAGAACCTCGTACCGGTGACGGGGTATTCCGTCCAGTCATCAGACCCCAGGAGTGGGCAAACAAACACACCAGGGTCCGTCATTAATTGGCTACCTAAGAGCCTCAATTGGTAGCAGAGCAGGTAGGCCACCCACAGGCCTTCCTGCTAAGGACCTAATCAGCTTGGCGGTGGGAATACAGGGGGGGTCACACCTGCCAACCCTACCAACTGATTAAATGCCCCACCAGGCTGAAACGCGCCAAAGGGTTGGGCACAAGATTCTGCCCATTATCTTGGCGCTATCTCAGTGATATTTGTGGGGCCTTGCCGTACACATTTCACTGCCGCGTTTTCCACTTTATAACAGTGACTGCATTTCAAAAATACTTCACTGACTGTAAAGCGCTTTGCGATCTGCTTTAGGTCATGAAAGGCGCCATGGAAATGTAAGCTTTCTTTCAAAATCCATTAATGCAGTTTAGACCCTGAATGAAATGTATTCCCTGTGGCTCAGTAAAGCATTAATAGCTGAATATTTTGAAGATGTTTCCCAAGGATGGAATATGGAAATATATCTGCTATTCCCAGGATAGATAAAATGATTAAAGTAGTTAAAGAAGGACAAACTGTACAGATAAGAAGATTGACACTTCAGATATACGACGTAGAAACAGCACAATTGGCCCAAGTCCGTGTTGGTGGTTCATCTTCCAACAGACCATTTTTTCTCATTTAAACCTGCTCTCACGCACCTCTAATCCTCTCCCTCCAATGCTTTTCTAGCTTTCATAGAATCACTGAGATGCAGAGGAGGCCATTTGGCCCATTGGGTCTGCGCTGACCCTCTGAAAGGATACGCTACTTAGGGTCAGGCCCCCACCCTATCCCCTTTACCCAGGAACCCCACCTTACCTAACCTTTTGGACACCAAGGGGAGATTTATCATGGCCAACCCACCTAACCTGCACATCTTTGGACTGTGGGAGGAAACAGGAGCACCCGGAGGAAACCCACGCACACACGGGGAGAAAGTACCACCTTCGCACAGAGAATTACACAAGGCCGGAATTTAACCCACTTTCCTGGAGCTGTGAGGCAGCAATGCTAACCTCTGTGCCACTGTGTGGTCCTTTCCCTTAAGTACATCGATACTATTCACCTCAACCGCTCCCTATGGTAGCAGGTTCCACATTTTCACCATTCTTTGGCTGAAGAGGTTTGTTTTGAATTCCCTATTGGATTTCTTGGAGACTATCTTATATTGATGGCCGCTACTTATTTTTTTTTCCATTTAGGTGGATTGGCCATGCCAAATTGGTGGCACAGCAGAACAGTGGTTAGCACCGTTGCTGCACAGCGCCAGGGACCCGGGTTCGATTCCTTGGCTTGGGTCACTGTCTGTGTGGAGTCTGCTCGTTCTCCCCGTGTCTGCGTGGGTTTCCTCCAGGTACTCCGGTTTCCTCCCACAGCCCAAAGCTGTGCAGGTTAAGTGCATTCGTCACACTAAATTGCCTCGGTAGTGTCCAAATGGTAGGTGGGGCTACTGGGTTACGGGGATAGGGTGGAGGTGTGGGCTTAGGTAGGGTGCTCTTTCAGGGGCTGGTGTAGACTAGATGGGCCGAATGGCCTCCTTCTGCACTATAAATTCTATGATTCTATGATTAATTGCCCCTTAATGTCCAGAGATGTGCCGGTTAGATGGGGTTATGGAGATGGGCCGGGGAGAGGGCCAGGGCAGGGTGCTCTTTGGGAGGGTTGGTGCAGCCTCGATGGGCTGAATGGCCTGCTTCTGCACTGCAGAGTTTCTATGACATTCTCTATGACATTTTCTGCCGATTTTTCCAGACATCCAATAACCGAGAGTTTCAGAGCGAATTTTCCTCAGTGGAACGACCTTATTCTGGGAATCAATTGTCAACTTTCAACAGGATGGTGAGATAAAAACCTTGCTGAACTTACTTTAAAGAACTATAGAAATCAATTTGGGATGGAGACTATGTTAACACACTCTTGCAGCTTGGGCTAAATGGGAATGCAGGAATCAACTAACAGGGGATTTGGAAAATGTCAAGAATACTGCCTCCTGGTGTACACAGTAAGAATTTTTTTTAGATTTTTTGATTTGATTTATTATTGTCACTTTTATAAGTATACAGTGAAAAGTATTGTTTCTTGCATGCTGTACAAACAATGCATACCGTACATAGGGAAGGAAGGAGAGACTGCAGAATATAATGTTACAGTTATAACTAGGGTGTAGAGAAAAGATCAACTTAATACGAGGTAGGTCCATTCAAAAGTCTGATGGCAGCAGGGAAGAAGCTGTTCTTGAGTCGGTTGGTACGTGACCTCAAACTTTGGTATCTTTTTTCTAATGGAAGAAGGTGAAAGAGAGTATGTCCAGGATGCATGGGGCCCTTAATTATGCTGGCTGCCTTTCTGAGGCAGCGGGAATTATAGATCGAGTCAATGGATGGGAGGCTGGTTTGCGTGATGGACTGGGCTACATTCACAACCTTTTGTAGTTTCCTGCGGTCCTGGGTAGAGCAGGCTCCATACCAAGCTGTGATACAACCAGAAACTATTACAACACCAGATTAAAGTCCAACAGGTTTGTTTTGAATCACTAGCTTTCAGAGCACTGCTCCTTCCTCAGATGAATCACCTGAGGAAGGAGCATCGCTCCGAAAGCTTGTGTTTGAAGCAAACCTGTTGGACTTTAACCTGATGTTGTAAGACTTCTTACTGTGCTCACCCCAGTCCAACACCGGCATCTCCACATCCTGGTGTACAGGTTGGGTAATAATCTATCTCGACATGAGTGTGCTCACCATTTTTGAAATCTTGGATGCAAAGTCAATGTCAAAACACAACCTCCTGCAAACAACTCATCCTGCTTGGTCGTACAGCTTCTGGCATCTTGATGATATAAACTCCCAACCTTCACTTTCCGAGGAGCGTTTGAATGGCGGTCAGACACTCTCCCAAAGCCGGAAGAATCATCTCCGAACCGTTGCTGCAGTGCTGATTAACGGCTGGGGTTGGCTCAGGACTGGGTGGGTGAGGTTCTGGAGGAGTTACAGTCTCTGTTCCAACAACTAGAGCAAATTGTATTCATTTAGTGCTTTCCAAGTCGGAAATATCCTGATTTTTGGTGAGATAGACTGGGAGCAGGCTTACATAGAACATAGAACATAGAACAGTACAGCACAGAACACGCCATTCGGCCCTCGATGTTGTGCCGAGCAATGATCACCCCACTCAAACCCACGTATCCACCCCATACCCGTAACCCAACAACCCCCCCCCCCCCCCCAACCTTACATTTTAGGACACTACGGGCAATTTAGCATGGCCAATCCACCTAACCCGCACATCTTTGGACTGTGGGAGGAAACCGGAGCACCCGGAGGAAACCCATGCACACACGGGGAGGACGTGCAGACTCCGCACAGACAGTGACCCAGCCGGGAACCGAACCTGGGACCCTGGAGCTGTGAAGCATTTATGCTAACCACCATGCTACCGTGCTGCCCAAATGAAGTGGAAACATCAGCTTTGACCAGCTGTGCCGAATAATGCAATGCGCTCTGTGTAATACGTCAAGCAATGGAATTCACAGCAGTGTGAGGAATAGTCACTGAACAAAAGGACTTACGAGAAGCGACGAAAACAGAAAGACTTCCATTTATCTAGTGCCTTACATGATGACCAGATGTCACAAAGCACCTTACAGCCAATGGAGTAAATCTTTCAACAAAGAACAAAGAAAAGTACAGCACAGGAAAAGCCCCTTCGGCCCTCCAAGCCTCTGTTGTGATGTAGGATATGCAGCAACCAATTTGTGCTCAGCAGGATCCATCAAGTAGGGGCTTTTCACAGTAACTTCATTTGAAGCCGACTTGTGACAATAAGCGATTTTCGTTTTCATTTCATTGCATTTCTTTTGCCATCTGACTGAGGAATAACTTTTTTTTTCCTTCCCCATTGTAGCGAGATGTCGGGATGCCATTTTCAAATGGCGCCCCGATCTCCGAAGCCCCCAACATGATCTCCGAACGCCCGTCCCCTGCCCAAAAGCAGGATGGGAGGGTCCCCAGCCCTCCTGCACCACCCCCCCTCTCCCCCCCAACACCCATGCGGACAACCCCGGCGCCAGATCGCATGTGCGCAAAAGGTGCCAGCCTGGCACGCCAGCAGCACCAACCCGGCACTCTGGCTGCACCCAAGCCAGCTGACAGTGCCACCCCGGCAGCAACAGGCCGGCACCCAGGTGGCACCGCCAGGGTACCAAGGCAGCACCAACAGTGCCGGGGCACCACCCTGGCCAAAGGGCATGCAGCTGGGGGCCTCCGATCCCCTTGGAGACCTCCATGAGCGCTGTTCCGTCTGGTCCCCGTTTGTGGGGACCAGTACCAAAAGGCGCCTGCCCAAGGCCTCCGAGGCTTGAGGAATAACTATTACCAGCTGGGTAAACTCCTTGCTCCTCTTCCAAATATTGCCAGGGATCTTTGATGTCCAACCAAGACGGTAGACAGAGAGTCAGGACTGTGTTTTGTTCAAAAATTCAAAACAAAAATAGCAACGCTGACAGTCCAGCGTTCTCTCAGTGTTGGGAGTGGTAGCCAAGATTGTTGTGCACCGATCTCCAGGACTTGGGAACCCAGATCCTGCTCACTCAGCGTCAGGAGTCCTACCTGCACGACCACAGCTGATTCTGCATCAAAATGACTGAAACATTTGGAGGAAAGGCGAGTTATGGAGAGTCTTAAAAGTAATGAAAGTGAAGAAGTCGATTAAGGAAGGAACTCCCAAGCTGAAGACATGGTACTGAGTAGGGGGAGGGGGAAAGAGCGAAATAAATGTTAAAGTGTTAAACCTTTGGCAGCAAGTTAGTGATGGAAGAGACAGGAAGTCAATCTTTCTTCAGCTTTTAGGTTATTCACAAAGTGAGGCACGGGTGTAGAACTCCTAACTCTGTAACCCACCACCAGTGTCAATAATTCTCTTCAGACACTTTTAACAGCCCAAATATAAAATGGATTGGCAAAATGACAGCCCCTTAAAGGGGCAGTGTAACAAAAGACAAAACGTATCTAATTAAATTAAAATGTAATTGTTGGGGCTGACGATGCACTCCAGCTGCCTCTTTGACTTTAAGTGTTTCCTAGAAAAATGCAGCTGCCCCCGAACATCATTAGCCAGCTCTCTTGCCTCTCGGCTAGTGGTTGTTTGTTGAGGGTCAACTCCAGCAAGGTGAGCACCAAAATCCCGGCTGACACTCCAGTGCAGTACTGAGGGAGTGCTGCATTGTCAGAGGTGCTGCCTTTCAGATGAGGCAGGTTCCCCGGCACTATTCTGAGGAGAGGAGGAATTATCCCTGGCCAATATTTATTCCTCTGGTAACACTGTCATGGGGGTGTCCCTTTAAGAAATATTTTTGTCTGATCACATGGCTTCAGTGATGCCATTGTGTGGGTGGAGCTGGGATGTGGCTCTGAGTTTTTTGCTTTCATTTTCACATTTGGCTGCTGTATTCAGACAGACAGGTATCTTGGGGTGCCTCGCTAACTTCAGTTTAGAAGCTGTTTCCAGGCTTGATAACTTGAAAATAAATAATTGCTTTCCGGAAGAAATTCAAACCTGCTGTTTTGTAAAGGAACAAGAGCATCTGAACCAGGTCTTGAGTGCTGTGTGCTGGGCCACACCTTTGAAAAGAGGTTTCTGGTTTATGGGATCTTGTTATTAAATTGGAACAGTTAAAGGGGGGAATTCATTGAGGGTTATACATAGAGTACTGTAGCTGTGTGGGGTATATATGTTGGTAAAAATGCTTACTGTGTGTGTTTATAAAAATGTTAAGTAAATTTGTAGAGTAAACTTTGTTTCTGATTAAAAGTGTTTAAGGCCTCTGTTGATTAACACATAAAAGGCAAGCTCTTGTTCTCATCATAACAAAAATAAACAAACAGTTGTAGGTCAAGTGAACTCCATGATTTGGAGTGTTCTAAACCCTGGCCAGAACAAATGTCTGACTCAGACTTAGTTGCTCGGGTCTCATGTGGGACAATAGGGAGTAAAGCTCTACCACCTATCGCTCCGTCACAATCACTTTCGCCCCCAGTCCAAGTAGTGTCCTGCTCTTGACAGTCAACATCAACACCAACTTCAATCCAATCCAATCCAATCAAGCTTCACGAAACTAAATTAGTCATTATCGCATTGCTGTGGGGCAGCACGGTGGCGCAGTGGGTTAGCACTGCTGCCTCACGGCGTCAAGGTCCCAGGTTCGCTCCCGGCTCTGGGTCACTGTCCGTGTGGAGTTTGCACATTCTCCCTGTGTTTGCGCGCCGCCCCACAACCCAAGGATGTGCAGGGTAGGTGAATTGGTCACGCTAAATTGCCCCTTAATTGGAAAAAAATTAATTGGGTACACAAAATTTTTTTTTTTTGAATTATCGCATTGTTGTTTTGGCGAATTGCAGATAGGCTGTGGCACAACTGTGGTAACACTTCCTAAAACATCTTACAGGCTGTAAAATGCTTTGGGACTTCTTAATGTCATGCGAAACACTGTGGCAATGAAAGTCTTTCTTTGTTTAAGTTCCTGGGTTTTGACTCAGCAATAATGGAGGAATGGCTGACGTTTGAATAAAGGATGGATATTTTGGCGGCTATCATGGAAAAGGATCTGTTGCATTGTACCTTCATGAGTCAGGTTCACAGAGGTGAAAGGGTAAATTGTCTGCCTCTCGCTTCCATTCCAAAATGCAGGTCCAACAACCACCATTGACCCCGCACGCAACTCACAGCTCTTCAGTCATCACACTTGGGGAGATGACGAGCAAAATCACTTCATGCAAATATGGAAAATAGGTGAAGTGAGTGAACACAGTAGGCCACACAAGCAGACAGCTTAGGAAGCACTAAATGACTTTTTTGAGAAATGGGTTGAAATTGTGAAGTGCAAAATTAGCTGCGAATGAGGTGAACATAAATCAAAGATTCATGCCTCCGTTAAAATAAAGCAGCTGGAAATTGGGCGCACTTTATCATTATTAATATGAATGATGGACTGGCTGGTGTTGCGAAGGGACGTTTGGTGTGGGAGGCGGCGGAAGGCAATGGGGGGGGTGGAGGGTAAGGTTGGGGAGTGGTCACCGATGCCAGCTAGACAGCAGGTTCTGGACTATTAAAGGTGACACTCCGCGATGTCCCCTGCTGCCAGTCGCAAACGATTTTGCAAAATGGACTTCAAAGAGAGTGGACTTCAAAACGAGACATTGGACATCCACAGCTCTCCAACCCAGGACCACTACCATATCCACCAAAGTAGCACATGTAAAGGTTCCAATTAATGCTGCAGATCTTCTCCCTGGACATCCATGTCAGAGGGCAACTGGTTTGCGACTGCATTACTGGACCCTTGTGCGCCCATTTTATGCCCGCGTGATACAATTTCAAAGAGACTTGCAGCACAGAAGGAGGCCACTTGGTCATCACGCCTGTGCCTGCCCTTTGAACAATCTCTCCAGTTGGTCCCACTCCCTTGCCCACTGAGCCTCGCAAAGATTTTCTCCACCACGTATTTATACAGTTCCCTTTTCAAAATGCGCACTCTGTTTACCATCGCCTTTGCTTCCACCAGCTTCTCAAGCTGCACATTTCAGATCATAACAGCTTGCTGTGAAAAAAAAAATCTTCATCTCCCCTCTGGTCCTTTTGCCAATTACTTCAAATGTGTGGCCTCTGATTGCTGACCCTCCTGACAGTGGAAACACTTTCTCCTACTTTATTCTGTCAAAACCCTTCAGAATTCTGAACACCTCTATTAAACCTTCTCTGCTCGATAGAGAACTAGTCTCCCCACATAATTGAAGGCCTTTGGTTAGCGACCCTCCTGCCATTTCGAGGCCATTATCCGGGATTGGTTTGTCGCACTGTAGTTAAATCCCAGTAAGCACTTTGGTCAAGCTGCTGCTGCCTGCATCATTGATTGCAGCGGAATCTGAATTTCTACTGAAGGAAACAAAAACAAGACAACCCCCTTTCACATCTCAGTGGCCCTGGAATGTAACATTAACAGCGCTTTCCAAAATGCAGGCCGCAAGACGCCACTAATAGGCCAAGAGAATAAAACAAGCCTCATAAAAAAGCAGCTGGTGGCTCTTAGGTGTGAAACGGGAGCAGCAGAGTGATGGTGCTCCAGGTGGGAAGCGGTTATTGGAGTAAATGCATTACAGGTTGGGGAATTAAATGCATTTCCATTTGATCCCAGGTGATTGAGCTCTGCTCAAATTATTTTTTTTTCATTAATAATAATAATAATAATAATAATAATAATAATAATAATAATAATCGTTTAGTGTCACAAGTAGGCTTCAATGATGAAGTTACTGTGAAAATTCCCAAGTCGCCACATTCCGGCGCCTGTTCGGGGAGGCTGGTACGGGAATTGAACCCGCGCTGCTGGCCTTGTTCTGCATTACAAGCCAGCTTGTTTAGCCCACTGTGCTTCTAAGAGCGTGGGCATCGCTGTCAAGGGCAGCATTTGAAATGAAAATTGCTCATTGTCACGAGTAGGCTTCAATGAAGTTACTGTGTAAAGCCCCTAGTCGCCACATTCCGGCGCCTGTTCGGGAAGGCTGTTACGGGAATTGAACCGTGCCGCTGGCCTGCTTTCAAAGCCAGCGATTTAGCCCTGTGCTAAACAGCCCCTGTGGACATTTACTGTCCATCCCTTAGCTGCCTTGGAGAGGTGTTGGCAAACCTTCCTCCTGAACAACTGAAGTCCCTGTGCAGTGTAAATCTTGCCACACCAGCTGGTAGTTTCAGGATTTCGATCCAATAATCACAGGATTGTTACAGTGCAGAAGGAGGCCATTCGGCCCACCATGCCTGCACCAGCCCCCCCCCCCCCCCCCCCCCGTATAAGAAACTGGCCGAGCATCATTAGGGAAGGGATTATTCTGCCCTTGCCCTGTCCAGCCAGACTCCAACCTCACGACAATGTGGCTGTCTCCTAACTGCCCTGTGAAATGGCCCAGCAAGCTACCCATGTGCACCAGGCTGCAAACGGAATATAATCCTTCAGCAGCGTTTCAGGAGCTTTGCTCAACATCACCTGCTCAAAATAATTAGCAATGGGTAATAATTGTTTGTCTTGCCTGCGATGCTCACTGCCTGTGAATGAATAAGTAAGAAGAGTTAAAGCTTCAATTATATTGCAGTACTGGTGCGAAACTCTGTTTTTGGAATAAGCAAGACAGCAATTGAGTTAGTTGTGACGACTAGCGCCTCCAGCATAGGCAACTCTTCTGTTACCTCTAAATTATTGTCTAGCATGCAGCAACAGAAGAGGAGATATTCCATCTAAATATTAGGAATACCACAGACACAGCTGGGGTTGAACACCAACTGCATTCCCTAGCCACCAACTTCATCCTTCTCCCTATCTTTATCATCTTTCCCTGTCGTAATACCGCCTCCCTGTCTGACTACCCACTCCCTGTCTTCATCGACTCACCATTTTCTTCCCCTCTCCCTGTCTTCATCCCCTTTCCTAGTCTCATTCCGCCTCCATTTTTCCATCCTCTCTCCCTGCCTTCATCCTACTGCATACCTTCATCCCCCCTCCATATCTTCAGCCCCTCTTTCTGTCTTCATCCTCTCGCTCTGTCTTCAGCCCCACTCCCTGTCTTCAGCCCCTCTCCATGGCCGGGATTCTCCGCTATCCGGCAGGGTGGGCCGTACTGGCACTGAGGAGTGGTGTGAACTACTCCGGCGTCGGGCCGCCCGGAAAGTGCGGAATCCTCCACACCTTCAGGGGCTAGGCTGGAAGGGCCTCCGCCGGCCGTCACGAGTTGGCGCATGCGCAGGAGCGCCGGCGTGTTCTGGCGTGATCCCAGAGCATGCGCAGGGGTTTCTTCTCCGCACCGGCCATGGCGGACCATTACAGCGGCCTGGGTGGAGGGAAAGAGTTCCCCCACGGCACAGGCATGCCCACAAATCGGTGGGCCCTGATCACGGGCCAGGCCACCGTGCCCCCCCCCCCCGGGTCCAGATCTCCCCCCCCCCCCCCCCCCCCCCCCCCATGCCCCTCCACCCGAGGACTCCGCAGGTCGCCCGCAGAGCCAGGTCCCGCCGTTAAAGACCGTGTTTGATTTACGCCGGCGGGACTGCCGAAAACGGGTGGCCACTCGGCCCATCACAGAGCGGAGCATCGGCGGGGGGGGGGGCCCACTGCCAATGGTCCCCGACCGGCGTGAGGCGATTCCCGCCCCCGCCGACAAACCAGCGCCAGAGAATCCGGCAGCCGGCGTCGGATCGGCACGGCGGGATTCACGACGCTCCCCCCCCGGCGATTCTCCGGCCCGGCGGGGGCTCGGAGAATCCCGCCCTTTGTCTTAATCCCACTCCACACCTTCAAACCCTCTCCCTCTCTTCATCTCCAAAGCAAGTCTTCACCCCGTCTACCTGTCTTCATCCCCTCACCATTTCTTCATCATCTCTCCCTGTCTTACTACCCACTCCCTGTCTCCATCCACTCACCTCCTTCATCCCTTCTTCCTGTCTTTTTCCCATCACCATCTCTTCATCCCCTCTCCATGAATTCAGCCCCTCTTCCCTGTCTTCATCGACTCCATACCTTTGTCAACTCCATACCTTCATTTTCTCTCCCTATCTTCATCCCCTCTCCCTGTCTTCATTGCCTCTCCATATCTTCATCCCCTCACCATTTCCTCATCACCTCCCCTGTCTTTATCTCCTCTCCCTGTGTTCATCCCCCTCCATATCTTCATGCTCCTCGATATCTTGATCCACTCTTCCCTGTCTTCACCCCCTCTCCCTTTCTTCATTCCCCCTCCTTGTCTTCAGCCCCTTCCCTACCTCCTGTTTTGGGCTCTTTTCTTTGGAAAAGAGGTCTGGGGCACGGGGTGGGGTTGGGGGGGGGGGGGGGGGGGGGGGGGTGGATTACCTGACAGATTTCTTCATCGAGGAGTTGGATAGTTGTAGATGTAATGTTTCCGGCGGAGAGGGGATAGAAGCTCGAGGCCAGAAATACAAGATTGTCCTTAATAAATCCAATAGGAGGTTCAGGAGTAATTTGTTAGTGATGAGAATGTGGGACTTGCTGCTGGAAGATGTAGTTGAGGCTAAGTTTAGACGCATTTAAAGGGAAGCTAGATAAACACATGAAGAAAGGAATAAAAGTGTATATTGATTGGCAGCACGGTGGCGCAGTGGGTTATCCCTGCTGCCTCACGGCACCAAGGTCCCAGGTTCGATCCCAGCTCTGGGTCACTGTCCGTGTGGAGTTTGCACATGCTCCCCATGTTTGAACAAAAGTACAGCACAGGAACAGGCCCTTCGGCCCTCCAAGCCCGTGCCGACCATGCTGTCCGTCTAAACTAAAATCTTCTACACTTCCGGGGTCCGTATCCCTCTATTCCCATCCTATTCATGTATTTGTCAAGATGCCCCTTAAACGTCACTATTGTCCCTGCTTCCACCACCTCCTCCGGCAGCGAGTTCCAGGCACCCACTACTCTCTGTGTAAAAAACTTGCCTCGTACATCTCCTCTAAACCTTGCCCCTCGTACCTTAAACCTATGCCCCCTAGTAATTGACCCCTCTACCCTGGGGAAAAGCCTCTGACTATCCGCTCTGTCTAAGCCCCTCATAATTTTGTTGACCTCTATCAGGTCGCCCCTCAACCTCCGTCGTTCCAGTGAGAACAAACCGAGTTTGTTCAACCGCTCCTAATAGCTAATGCCCTCCATACCGGGCAACATCCTGGTAAATCTCTTCTGCACCCTCCCTAAAGCCTCCACGTCCTTCTGGTAGTGTGGCGGCCAGAATTGAACACTATACTCCAAGTGTGGCCTAACTAAGGTTCTAAATCTGTTTGCGTGGCTTTCACCCCTGCCAGCCAAAGATGTGCAGGGTCGGTGGATTGGCCATGCTAACTTGCCCCTTAATTGTAAAAAATAAATTGGGTACTCTAAATTTATATATTAAAAAAAAAAGGATATTGATAAGAGGAATAAAAGTGGATATTGATAGAGTAAGGTGATGAAAGGCGGAAAAGACTCATGTGGAGCATTAACATCTGCACTGCACAATTGGGTCATAGAACATAGAACAGTACAGCACAGAACAGGCCCTTCGGCCCTCAATGTTGTGCCGAGCCATGATCACCCTACTCAAACCCACGTATCCACCCTATACCCGTAACCCAACAACCCCCCCCCCCCTTAACCTTACTTTTATTAGGACACTACGGGCAATTTAGCATGACCAATCCACCTAACCCGCACATCTTTGGACTGTGGGAGGAAACCGGAGCACCCGGAGGAAACCCACGCACACAGGGGGAGGACGTGCAGACTCCACACAGACAGTGACCCAGCCGGGAATCGAACCTGGGACCCTGGAGCTGTGAAGCATTTATGCTAACCACCATGCTACCCTGCTGCCCCGGGTCAATGGCCTGTTCCTGATCTGGAAGTTCTAAGTATTCTGAATAAAAAAATAAACTTTACTTCTGCATTTTGATCAATCTGATCGGGCCCAAGGAGAGTGGGTTAGCAGCTATTAGACAAATGTGGAAGGCTTGAAGACTCAATGCCCTCAGGCGAACATAACTCTGTTCACCATCTCTGTATATAGTTTTGGAGACATGACTGACAGATCTAGCTTGACCAACTAGACCGACGAGCTAGTGTAAAACATGGATAGGCTGGGATTGGCAGGAGGCGCGACAACTCAGTGAGGCATCTGATCCACCTGTCAATCTCAAGCCATCAGATCAGCTAACATCAATCCGCTGAGGGAGAAGGGAACTGAGACATAGATTCTTTTTTTTTTTAAAACCCTTAATGGAATTTCCTCGGTGGTATGCTGGAACAGATTGTGCGTAATGATGTTTGAATTTATATACATCCCTGCCATGAATTCTTTATTCGACGGATCGGGAGCTGAACAATAAACAGCCGGTTGTGGCCTCTGTGTGATCATCTGCTCTGTATCCTCTCAATACGTTGAGGGATCAGGACAGAGGATAAAGGGCTAAACTAACCCTATATAGTGTTTTCTTTTCTGAATTTTGATGGCATCGGGAAAAATAGAATCATCTCACCAAGCAACGACAACGCAGCTGAAAATCAGGCAGACAGTTCGCAACCATGTTGAAAAAAAATGAAAATGAAAATCGCTTATTGTCACGAGTAGACTTCAATGAAGTTACTGTGAAAAGCCCCTAGTCGCCACATTCCGGCGCCTGTTCGGGGAGGCTGTTACGGGCTGTTCCAACTGAGCGCCAATTATACGATACTTATCAACTACTTTTTCTGTCAATTAAGTTGCCAAAAGCAACAGGGCTATCACCGTGGAGCGTCTGAGGATTTTTTCGTTCTCTGGTTCATTTCAGACCCCTGCTTTTGGCTGAGTAAGATCCCACTCTGCCAGCATTGGGACAACAAATTCCAAAGATCACACCTCCAGCACACAGCGACTCCATCCCGCCAACCCAACTCAAACGACCCCCCCACCCCCCCTCGCCTGAAACAGGAAAGCGCAACAAAAAGCAAGCACAGCAGCATCCTTGTCGAATTCAGCAGAACACAACAGTACACCCATCGAAACACACTGGTGATCTCAACACGTCGGGAAAAGGTGCATGTTGTCCCCTAGGCAGTAAATCCCCACTTTAAGTGTCCCCTTTTAAAGCAGTTTTGTTTTCAAAAGGACTTTATTTTTATGTCTGGGTTCCGTTTCACAGAACAAAGTACAGTACAGCACAGGAACAGACGCTTCGGCCCTCCAAGCCTGCACTGATTACATGTCCTATCGAGACCACCCGTCTGCATCCTTCTGTTTATGTGTCTATCCAGATAAATCTTAAAGGTCGCTTACGTATCTGCCTCAACCATCTCACTTGGCAGTGCATTCCAGGCCACCACCCTGAAAAAGCCTCCAACTGTTCACCCTATCTATGCCCCTCTTAATTTTATAAACTTCTATCATGTCGCCCCCTCAGCCTCCGTCGCTCTAGGGAGAACAATCCCCAATTTATTCAGTGCAACGACAACAATCTCACCCTCAATGCCAGCAAAACTGAAGAGCTGGTCATTGACTTCAGGAAGCAAAGTACTGTACACACCCCTGTCTGCATCAACGGGGCCGAGGTGGAGATGGTTAGCAGTTTCAAATTCCTACAGGTGCACATCACCAAAAATCTGTCCTGGTCCACCCACATTGATGCTACCACCAAGAAAGCACAACAGCGCCTATACTTCCTCAGGAAACTAAGGAAATTCAGCATGTCCACACTGACTCTGACCAACTTTTACAGATGCACCATAGAAAGCATCCTTTCCGGCTGCATCACAGCCTGGTATGGCAACTGCTCGGCCCAAGACTGCAAGAAACTTCAGAGAGTCGTGAAAACAGCCCAGTCCATCACACAAACCCATATCCCATCTATTGACTCTGTCTACACCTCCCGCTGCCTGGGGAAAGCGGGCAGCATAATCAAAGGTCCCTCCCACCCGGCTGACTCACTCTTCCAACTTCTTCCATCAGGCAGGAGATACAGAAGTCTGAGAACAGGGGCAGCACGGTGGCGCAGTGGGTTAGCCCTGCTGCCTCACGGCTTCCAGGTCCCAGGTTCGATCCCGGCTCTGGGTCACTGTATGTGTGGAGTTTGCAAATTCTCCCCATGTCTGCGTGGATTTCGCCCCCACAACCCAAAGATGTGCAGAGTAGGTGGATTGGCCAAGCTAAATTACCCCTTAATTAAACAAATAAAATTCTGAGAAAATGCACAGATAAAAAAATAGCATCTGCCCCTCTGTTACCAGACTCCTAAACAACCCTCTTATGGACTGACCTGATTACCACTGCACCCCTGTATTCTCCACTCAATGTCGGTGTCCAGGTATTTACATTGTGTACCTTGTGTTGCCCTACTATGTATTTTATTTTTATTTTATTTTATTTTCATGTACTGAATGATCTGTTTGAGCTGCTCGCAGAAAAATACTTTTCATTGTACCTTGGTACACGTGACAATAAACAAATCCAATCCAATCCAATCCCTCCTCATAGCTAATACCCTCCATTCCAGGCAACATCCTGGTAAACCTTTTCTGTACTCTCTCCAAAGCCTCCACGTCCTTCTGGTAGCGTTGGAACCAGAGGTGCAACATTTCTCGTTTTGAAGTGTGTGGGCAGTATAATGATGCCACCACGTCTGAAGGATGGATTCTGATCGGCGCCATTTTGTCCTTTCCCGACATTGGTGGAACATCATTTTTTTGTTGTTGCATTTTCGGGTGCCCCCCTCTGATAAACATCATGTTTCATAGATATCATAGAATTTACACTGCAGAAGGAAGCCACTCGACCCATCGAGTCTGCACCGGCTCTTGGAAAGAGCACTCCACCCAAGTCCAACACCGCCCCCTATCCCAATAACCCAGTAACCCCACCCAACACTAAGGACAATTTTGGACACTAAGGGCAATTTATCATGGCCAATCCACCTAACCTGCACATCTTTGGACTGTGGGAGGAAACCGGAGCATCCGGAGGAAACCCACGCACACACAGGGAGGATGTGCAGACTCCGCACAGAGTGACCCAAGCCGGAATCGAACCTGGGACCCTGGAGCTGTTTAAAACTGTTTTTCTCTAAACTTTACCCTGTACTAGTTGCGGATCCCTGTGGAACTCGTTTTCTGTGCGAATTCTCCACGGCACTGAACCTTGATGGGTTTACTGGGTTACGGGTAACGGGGCCCAGGCAGGGGGCTCTTTCAGAGGGGCGGTGCACACTCGGTTGGGCCGAATGGCCTCCTTCTGCAATGTCGGGATTCTATGGATACTGTACTTGTTTTTTCAAATTTCTTTGCCGTTGTGGTATAGTATATACCTGAGGAACCCCTGCAGTCTTCTGCCCTTAAAAGAATCCTTTGCTGTATGAAGCGACTGTTGTCTACAACACTGTACTGTGCAGTGCCTGTGTCCGAGGAACCCGTCTTAAACTTGGTCATTTAAAGAGGTCTCTGCCACGATGAAGCCTGCAGCAATTTTAAATTCACTTACTGTACTGTGCATAATTGTATTTCAAGCTCTATGGCAGTGTTTCAATATTCACATTGATTTTCCCAGGCAAAATCTGTTCTCGGGGACTCTAACTCCGGGTTTAGCATTGATTCCTACGGATGCCTCACTTAAAGGGGTTTCACTTGAAGTGCCGCCAATCATGAACACAAAACCACTACTTTAAGAGAGGGCTCCCTCTACCTTTATTTGAAAGTGGTGGGGGAAGGTGGGGGGGGGGGGGGGGGGTTGGAATTTCATCAAGAGTTGCTCGAGGTACAGCCATTAAATTGTGCCTGAAACTTCCTGTCATTAAAATCCTGCAGTCAGTTATTTTTGAGAGCTGGAACTTTGCAAAAGAAAAAGTAAAGAGATTCTGCATGAAAAGGCAGCTACACGGCACGCCATGGCTTTGATAAAGGAGAAGAATGTGCCCCAGTGCTGGCTGGTGCCGGCGTGGAATCCAGTGGGAATGTCTATCTGCTATTTGGTTAATGGCCACTGGGACAGCATTTACAGGCATTGTAGAACTTGTCAGAAGTGATTGGAAGGCAGCAAATAGGAAACATCTTGTTAGATCACCATTAAAGCTGTGTTTCTCTGGGTAGTTTCACAGCCCCGCTCGCTATACAGGCAACCGCCTCTAGAGGTCTCTGAGCCTCAGCCTTTGCGCCTCTGCTTTGTGCTGCACCGAAGGGTTAATGCTTCAATTAAAATAGCACTGGCCATGGAATTGTGGAACGGACATTGCAAGCTCATCTCCTGCGAATGTCACCTGTGGTTCCCAGCAGCGAGGAGGCCATTCAGCCCCTCTTTGCATGTTCTGCCACCAGTTAGAGCATGGCTGGTCTCACTCTTCCTCTCTCGTCATGTAAGGACACAAGAAATAAGAGGAGGAGTTGACATGCAGTCCCTCAAGCCTGTTCGCTCATTCAATATGGGCGAGCTTCCACATGTGCATCCGGCACACATCTGTAATGTTCTTGTCGGATGGCCTGATTTATTACAAGAACAATGGTAGCAAAAGCTATAAACAATATATTGACATTAACTGTGGGTAAACTATATACAAAATAGATGAAAAACAGTAAAACCATGCCAAGCAACCTTTCTCTTCAACTTCCTCCAGCCAGTCTGAGGTCAGCTGACCTTAACATTCACTTATGTACTAATGAGACCCCTAGTGGTCGTTCAGTGAATTACAGCACAACCATGATATCACTGCAACGCTGTAGCCACAGTGTTGCCTGAGGTGAGATAGCGAAGGAGCGGTGCATCCAGCAGCATTGCCCCCCCCCCCCCTCATAAATGTGGCTTCACATCCCATTAAGAGTCAAGTGACAGAAACCTGAGCAAAGTGTTAACCTGTTAGTCCAAAGATTTTAGGTGGAATGGCCATGCTAAATTGCCCTTAGTGAGGTGGGGTTACTGGGTTATGCGGATAGGGTGGAGGTGTGGGCTTAGGTAGGGTGCTCTTTCTAAGGGCTGTTGCAAACTCGATGGGCTGAATGGCCGCCTTCTGCCATTTCTATGAGCTGTCAGAAAGAAAAAACTCATATAACATGTGAGGAAGTATGCCGGGCAATTTTGCCCTCCCGTGATCACGTGTTAACAGGATGTATGTTTGGTGACATCAATCAGCATGGGCAGTGCAGGAGCATTTGTTAGCTTGTGTGCTTAGATATGTGCATGTGTGAGTGTGTTCGTGCGCATGCGTGTGTGTGTACATGTACGTGTGCAAGCGTGCGCGTGGCTTTTCCTCAACAATATCATGAAATATCAAAACACACAGCCACTAATCCTCCCGCGCCAGTTAATTTATTTCTTGAATCACTCTGAATGAGGTTGCATATTGGACAGAAGCAGGAATAATTCCCAGCAATCTGTGAAACAGGCTGTCAGCAAGTGGGAGGGAGGGCGAGAGGGATGAAAACAAAAGCTTTCATCCTTTCTCTGGCTGAAACCACAAGGGAGCAGTGGGAGAACTGATTGAAATGTTGCGAACGCAGGCCCCCCCCCGAGACATCAAGAATGGAAAGACTGGAGACAAAATCTGTGAGGTATTTATTGATATCGCCATGCATCTTCATGATTAATGCTTGCAGCAGGTTGGTCAATGGTCTTTGCCTTCCAATTCTGTCCCCCCTCTTGCCCTCAGCACGCTGGGTGTATGACTCCAGGTGGAGTCAGCCTGATTTCACATGTGGCTTGCCAACCCTGCTGGATTCCTCTGGAGTCTCCAACAATGAAGGATTCACCTCAAGGTGCCACAGTGAGCAGATACCCAAGAGAAATTTCACTCTGACAATTTTTGGTTTGTTTGTTATAATACTATTTGAGATAGATTCAGTAAGGTAATGAAGAACCTCCTCGCTTTCCGATTGGCTGCAGGGAAAACAGGACACCATAAGATGCAGAGCTGGGCTTAGAAGTGGCAGATGGAGTTTAACCCTGGAAAGTGTGAGGTTGTCCATTTTGGAAGGACAAATATGAATGCGGAATACAGGGTTAAAGGTCGGGTTCTTGGCAATGTGGAGGAGCAGAGAGATCTTGGGGGTCTATGTTCATAGTTCTTTGAAAGTTGCCACTCAAGTGGATAGAGCTGTGAAGAAGGTCTATGGTGTGCTAGCATTCATTAGCAGAGGGATTGAATTGAAGAGCCGTGAGGTGATGATTTTAGGAAGGATGTGGAAGCTTTGGAAAAGGTGCAAAGGCGATTTACCGGGCTGTTGCCTGAAATGAAGAGTAGGTCTTACGAGGAAAGGTTGAGGGTGCTCGTTCTTTTGTCATGAGAACAGAGAAGGATGAGGGACGAGTTGATAGTAACAGCCTCCCCGAACAGGCGCCGGAATGTGGCGACTAGGGGCTTTTCACAGTAACTTAATTTGAAACCTACTCGTGACAATAAGCGATTTTCATTTCATTTTTTCATTTCATTAGAGTTGAATCAGAAACATAAGGGATCTTCAAGCGGCTATTGGATAGGCACATGGATTACCGTAGAATGATGGGGTGTAGATTAATTTGTTCTTAATCTAGGACAAAGGTTCGGCACAACATCGTGGGCCGAAGGGCCTGTTCTGTGTTGTATTTTTCTATGTTCTATGTTCTAAGATGGACATTTCAGGTGGCAAGTATTGGATATGTAGGGGCAGGGCACTTGGTTGCAAGAGACCAGGGAGAGAATTTGACATACCTCATGTGGTCTTTCTGCCAGCACACCCTGACCTCACCGCAATTTTATGGCGGGGCAGGCAATGTCTGGGTCACCCCTTCATCCTGGTACACTATCGAGGTCCTCACTGACCACCTAAGGGCTGTCCCCTGCTCTGCCTGAATTTTCAAACTATGGGAGGGCTTCCGGAGCAGGGGAGAATCCGGGAAAATGACCCTCTTCAGGCCGGCTGCTGGGAGCGGCGCCTCCCCCTCCTTTCAACATCAGGTGTGTGCACGTCCCACTCATGTCCCCTGCAACATCTGGCGTTACTGGGGTTGGAACGCTACAGGTGATTCAGAGGTGGGACTTCCTTCCTAGTCAGGGGCAGAGCTCCTTCCTCCAGCCAACTAAGGTTGATCAGAGGGTTAAGTAACTGCGAAGCAGTCAGCATCAGCGGGGACACGTTCTCCATCACCTCTTCGGATGACAGGGTTCCCAATCCTCCGGGATTGCCTTGGAGTCTCCAGGAGTTAGAGGTCGCTCTCCAGGGCGTTGAGTGTGCGGCCCTGGAGGAAAATCACCAAGGGCATTAAAAAATGTTGGGGCTTTCTTTGTCCTCGTGATGGCTCATCCAGGAATGTGTCCAGCCAGAGTTGGCAACACATAGTTCCATCCCTGGACAGTGCTGAGTTTGCTGGGTCTCAGTCGGAGTAGGGGCAAGTGCACAGAGAAAATCAATCAGACAGTGTGAATTCATAATTCGTTCTGGGGATGCCAGTGTCACCGATAAAGCTGCAAGCACTAACATCCATGTATTAGATCATAGATCATAGAATTTACAGTGCAGAAGGAGGCCATTCGGCCCATCAATCCTGCACCAGCTCTTGGAAAGAGCACCCTACCCAAGCCCACACCACCCTATCCCCATAACCCAGTAACCCCACTCAGCCAACACTAAGGGCAATTTTGGACACTAAGGGCAATTTAGCACGGCCAATCCACCTAACCTGCAAATCTATGGACTGTGGGAGGAAACCGGAGCACCCGGAGGAAACCCACGCAGACACGGGGAGATCGTGCAGACTCCGCATAGACAGTGACCCAGCCGGGAATCGAACCTGGGACCCTGGAGCTGTGAAGCAATTGTGCTAACCACTGTGCTACTGTGCCGCCCAGTTGAAGTAACTCCCACAATACGAGGCAGGAGTGGTTTGATACAAATACATTTCAGGACAAAGTTAAGAGTCAGTGACGGTGGCTTGGGACTGGAGTCACTTCTGTGTCCAGAATAGATAAGTACAATTATTTTCCCCAACAGGGCGCGAGTGAACAAGTTGGGGTTTTACAACGAGCTGACAGTCCCATGGTCACTGTTACTGATGTCAGCTTTTTATTTCCAGATTTTTTTTTAAAACCAAGTTCAAGTTCTCAAATTGCCCTGTGGGGATTTGAACTCACATTCTCTCGATTATTACTCCAGTCACATAACCAGCATGCTGCTAAAGCAAAGCTTTGGATTAATGGCAGCATTTACTGCCTGTGAGGTGGAAGGTGGAGGAGTCGGATTTATTTCCGCAGTTCTGGTAAGTTGCTGCCGGCTCTTAATTCTGGGTTGGTATTCAACGGGTCACTCACATGTGGTGGATGTGTTTCACCATTCCCCGCCCCCTCCCCTTCCCGTTCCCCTGTCCCCCACTCCTCCAAATAATAGGAGTTCTTGGGCAGAATAAGATTGAGCCAACGCAAGGTATCGGCCCTGCGTTTGTCCTCTCGTGTTGGCGATGGTGGGTGAAGGGGAGCAGGAGAATTCTGGGGAGTCACATAGGGATGCGTTCCTTCCTCTGAGCTGCCTTCCAGGTTGGAGGGGGGGGGTGGGTGAAAGTTGACTGCCTTTCCAATACGGTGGGCAGCCAATTGCGACATTTAAGGGCATAATTAAGGGTCAATTTCTAACAAGAGTCCCACCACCACCATCCCTCCTCCCCTACCTCCCCCCTCCCCTACCACCACCAGTCCCTCCGTTTACTGAGCCCACCATTCACCATCTTGGGAGGGAGCCGGCTGACGGCAGACTGGGGCTGCATCAAAACATTCATTTATCATAGAATTTACAGTGCAGAAGGAGGCCATTCGGCCCATCAAGTCTGCACCGACTCTTGGAAAGAGCACCTACCCAAAGTCAACACCCTATGCCCATAACCCAGTAACCCCACCCAACATTAAGGGCAATTTTGGACACTAAGGACAATTTAGCATGGCGAATGCACCTAACCTGCACATCTTTGGACTGTGGGAGGAAACCGGAGCACCCGGAGGAAACCCACACAGACACGGGTAGGATGTGCAGACTCCGCACAGACAGTGACCCAAGCTGGAATCGAACCTGCGATCCTGGAGCTGTGAAGCAATTGTGCTATCCACAAAGCTACCGTGCTGCCCTTTAAATGCATCTCCAGCACAAAGACATGTGGATCTCAGGATCACAGTCACAGGCTCCACAACCACGTCCTGGCGGCTGTGGCCAGATCTAATTTCAACAATTTGACGAGTCTTCCGAGAGCACCTCCATCTTGATGTACTCATACAGTCTCCCAGATCCCTCACCATGGCTCACACTCTCCTGGAGGGGGCTGCTGGCTTCCCCCACAGCCCCTGGCACTCCGATTGGCACTCTCACAGATGCAGCGCGTGCTTGGCCTCACTACTTGGGTCGTGTTTCCAAGGCAGCTTGCTGAATGGCTACTTCCAGAAAGGTGACACAAATGGGCGGGGCTCAAACAGCATTGTTTGGGGGGGGGGGGGGGGGGGGGGGGGGGTTCAGTGCTCACATTTGGGAACCGCGTCAGGGCTCCCAAGACCCAGTGGAAAGTTTAACCCATTAACTCTGGTTTTTCTTTCCACCGATGTTGCCAAATCTGCTGAGGATCTTCCGTTTTGATTTCAGCTTTCCAGCAAATGAGGACTTGCAGGCAAAGCCAGCATCTGTTGCCCATCCCTAATTGCCCTCGAGCTGAGTGGCATTTTAATGGTCAACCACATTACTGAGTCACATGTCAGCCAGACCAAGTAAGGACGGCAGATAAAGGGCATTTGTGAACCAGTTGGGTTTTTACAACAGTAGTTTCATGGTCATCGTTAGACTTTTAATTCCAGATTTTTTACTGAATTCAAATTTCACCATCTGCCATGGCGGGATTTGAACCTGGGTCACCAGGGCATGACTCTGGGTGTCTGGATTACTGATCCAGTGACAATACCACTACGCCACTGCGGTTCGTTCCTGTGTGAGAATTGGCTGCTGGCTCTCTTACATGTTTTTTTTCTTTTTCTTTATAAATTTAGAGTGCCCAATTCATTTTTTTCCAATTAAGGGGCAATTTAGCGTGGCCAATCCACCTACCCTGCACATCTTTGGGTTGTGGGGGCGAAACCCACGCAAACACGGGGAGAATGTGTAAACTCCACACGGACAGTGACCCAGAGCCGGGATCGAACCTGGGACCTCGGCGCCGTGAGGCAACAGGGCTAACCCACTGCGCCACCCTGCTGCCCTTTGGCTCTCTTACATTACAACAGATTTAAAAGAACTTCATTGGCTGTAAAAGGTCCTTTGAGAGGTCCTCTGGTTGTAACTAAATACAACGCTTTTTCAAAATAAATTTAAAGTACCCAATTCATTTTTTTTCCAATTAAGGGCCAATTTAGCATGGCCAGGGCAGTGGTTAGCACTGCTGCCTCATGGCGTCGAGGTCCCAGGTTCCATCCCGGCTCTGGGTCACTGTCCTTGTGGAGTTTTCACATTCTCCCCGTGTCTGTCTGGGCTTCACCCCCCCTCAATCCAAAGATGTGCAGGGTAGGTGGATTGGCCACGCTAAATTGCCCCCGTATTGTAAAAAAATTAATTGAGTCCTCTCAATTTATAAAAAGTAAAAAAATAAAAATGTTTCCTCGGGTAGATCTTACACAGTTCAATTACTGTAAACTCAAGTGATGGAGCAATCAAACTGTTTTTGTTGTACCATTTTACTCCCTGATAGAGTGCCAACTTTTGCCTTATTTCCAATTTATGTCATTGCTGTGTTTCTGGGCTGTGTGAATTGATTTTTTTTTCCAAAAAGGACCCGTGATTTAAAAAAAAAACTCAATAAAAAATAAAGCACAGAAATTATTCCTGCGTCGCTTCCCAAGACATCTGACCCCAGTTCACATCCCCCACCCCCCCCCCCCCCCACCCCGCCCACCGACCCTCCAATTTGTTATGGAAATTAGAGCCTTGATTAATTATGACATTTGCCGAGAAATCTATTTATTAAAATTGTGCTTTTTTTTCTCATGCGAAGCAATCTGTTCGATTGTCAACCCTCCTTTTCAATTTTAATTACACTGATAATGTCTGACTAACATTACATTTTATACCACCTGAAGAGCACCACTTTGATAATGCCTCACGTCACATCATATCCTTTTTCAGATGATCCAATTTCAGCGCTGCTTTGCATTCAGGTCACGTGGGAGAAGGGTAGTAACCGCAATAGGAATTTTGGATGGCTGTTGATCCGGGTGAATAAAGGATGTTCCGGGGGAGTGGGGGGGGGGGGGGGGGGGGGGGCGACAGGATCAGGCGATTGAGTTGGACGATCAGTCATGATCGTAATGAATGGCGGAGCAGGCTCGAGGGGCCAAACGGCCTCCTCCTTTTCTTATTTTCTATGCTTCTATTTTAAAAATCCAACCCGTTCACCTACATTTATCTTCTGAACCGACGTCACTGAAATAATAACGGACAGTCTGTTCATTATCATTTCGATATTCTGGGGATATTGCTGTGTGTAAATTGGCTGCCAGAATTCCTCCATTGCAGCAGTGCCAAGTGTCTGAAGTACGTCCTTGGCTGCTAAGCACCTTGGGGCATTCTGGGAACATAAAAGATGCCACAGAAATACAAGTCTTTCATGTGAAAAAGGATCCAGATCAAGGCACTGGAGAAGATACAATAAAGGTTTTAATGTTTAATACTGGAGATGAGAAATTAATAATAATGGTAATGTCACCATAGCCCCAGGTGACCATAGGCTGCTTTCCTCTTTGAGGCTGACTGGCGGTGATTTAACCTGAAGATCAGGCAAGGGGCAGTCAGCATCGCAGTGAAGCAGTCTGGGAACAGTGTCCTGCAGTCAGCATCACAGTGAAGCAGTCTGGGAATGGTGTCCTGCAGTCAGCGTCACAGTGAAGCAGTCTGGGAACAGTGTACTGCAGTCAGCATCGCAGTGAAGCAGTCTGGGAACAGTGTCCCTCTCTCCTCGGCCCTGTTTGTGTACTGCATAGAACCTTTTGCCGAGTCCATCAGGAAGGATCCGGGTATGAGAGGAGTGACGATCCCAGGCAGCGGAGGCACGCAAGTCAAGGCCTGCCTGTACATGGACGACGTCACCGTCTTCTGCTCGGATCCCGCGTCTGTACGCAGGCTCTTGGACACCTGCGACCAGTTTGAACTGGCCTCAGGAGCCAAGGTAAACCGCGGCAAGAGCGAGGCCATGTTTTTTGGGAACTGGGCCGACCGATCCTTTGTCCCATTCATGGTCAGGTCAGGTTACCTGAAAGTGCGGGGGATATGGTTCGGAGGGCTGGGGCGTGCACCAAAAACTGGGAGGAACGCATTGCTAAAGCAAAACAGAAACTGGGCTGGTGGGAGCAACGCACCCTCTCCATTGCGGGCAAAACCCTGGTCATCAGGTGTGAGGTACTCTCGGTGTTACTGTACGTGGCGCAGGTCTGGCCCATCACTCGGACCTACGCCGCAGCAGTCACCCGGGCCATCTTCAAATTCATTTGGAGACCCAAGATGGACCGGGTCCGAAGAGACACAATGTACAAGCCTCTGGATAAAGGAGGGAGGAACGTACCCAACGCCGCCCTCATCCTGATGGCCACCTTTGTGTGCAGCTGCATCAAGCTGTGCGTAGACCCCGGGTATGCAAACACCAAGTGTCACTACATACTGAGGTTCTTTCTGTCCCCGGTGTTACGAAGGATGGGCCTGGCCTCATTGCCGCGGGACGCTCCAAGCAGTTGGACCGTGCTGTACCACCTGTCCTTCGTGGAAAAGTTTTTGAAGAAAAACACCTTTGACCACAAAGCAATGAAGCAGTGGTCAGCATGCAATGTCCTCGAGGCCCTCAGGGAAAAGGAGACTGTGGAGGACGTTGGATGGTTCCCTGAGCAGACTGTCAGAGCCATCTAGCAGAATGCCTCATCACCAGAACTTTCAAACAAGCACCAAGACCTAGCTTGGCTGGTGGTGAGAAGGGCCCTCCCTGTCAGATTCTTCAAGTACACCCGAAGGCTCAGCACCGTTGCACGCTGCCCTCGGAGTGGCTGTGGGGGAGATGAGACGGTCACACACCTCCTTGTGGAATGTGCCTTTGCAAAGCAGGTCTGGAGAAAGATTCAGTGGTATCTGTCAAGGTTCATCCCGAGCAGCTCAGTAACACAGGACTCTGTGCTCTACGGACTGTTTCCAGGGACACACACCGAGACAAATATCAACTGCTGCTGGAAGGTCATCAACTCGGTGAAAGATGCTCTTTGGTCTGCCCGAAACCTGCTGATCTTCCAGTGCAAAGAATTGTCCTCGACCGAGTGTTGCAGACTGGCACATTCCAAGGTCCGGGACTACGTGCTGAGGGACGCACTCAAGCTTGGGGCAGCTGCCGCCAAGGCGCAATGGGGAAAGACCACAGTGTAAGGTCTTACCAACAAATGTACACCGAGGGGTTGGTAACAGTGTAAAACCCCTCGGTCCGGGTCTTCAATACAACAATGTATCAAAGAAACAAAGCAATGTAAATATTTAAGAAAGAACTGTAACTTAAAGTAGGATACGGGTGTAACGTTATCCCAATTGAATTGAAGACAAATTAATGTAACTCAGATGGAAATGTACAGTCAAGACAATTTGAAATGTTCTGTAAAGTTTATGATAAATTTTATGAATAAAGTATATTTTTTGAAAAAAAAAGTCTGGGAACAGTGTCCCGCAGTCAGCATTGCAGTGAAGCAGTCTGGGAACAGTGTCCCGCAGTCAGCGTCACAGTGAAGCAGTCTGAGAATAGTGTCCTGCAGTCAGTGTCACAGTGAAGCAGCCTGGGAACAGTGTCCTGCAGTCAGCGTCACAGTGAAGCAGCCTGGGAACAGTGTCCGCAGTCAGCGTCACAGTGAAGCAGTCTGAGAATAGTGTCCTGCAGTCAGTGTCACAGTGAAGCAGCCTGGGAACAGTGTCCCGCAGTCAGCGTCACAGTGAAGCAGTCTGGGAACGATGTCCTCGCAGTCAGTGTCACAGTGAAGCAGTCTGAGAATAGTGTCCTGCAGTCAGTGTCACAGTGAAGCAGCCTGGGAACAGTGTCCTGCAGTCAGTGTCACAGTGAAGCAGTCTGGGAACAGTGTCCTGCAGTCAGCGTCACAGTGAAGCAGCCTGGGAACAGTGTGCTGCAGTCAGCGTCACAGTGAAGCAGTCTGGGAACAGTGTCCTGCAATTAGCATCGTGGTGATGCAGTCTGGGAACGGTGTCCTGCAATTAGCATTGTGGTGAAGCAGTCTGGGAACAGTGTGCTGCTATCAGCATTACTGTGAAGCAGTCCTATCACAGTGACGCAGTCCTGTAGTCAGGTCTTGTTGAATAAAAACAAAAGGTGGGATTCTCCCGATTCGGCGCGATGGCCCGATGACGGAGTAAGAAAACGGCGTGAACCACTCCGGCATCGGCCGACCGGAAGTAGCGGAATTCTCCACACTCCTGGGAGCTAGTCCGGCGCCAGAGGGGTGGGCTCCATGCCAGACGGCGCCAAAGGGTCTGCGCGAGTTAGCACATGCGCAAATCCGCTGGCGTGGGTCCTCACATGCGCAGACTGGCCGGCGTATTCTGGCGCATGCGCAGGGGGAGTGCCTCCTCCGTGGCGGAGCCCTACAGGGTAAGGCGCGGAAGGAAGAAGTCAAAAGATGCTTCATATCCCCAGGGTCCTGACCACAGGTGTGCCCACCAACTTGCTGCATTGATGGGCCGAATAGCCTACTCCTACTTCTTCTGTCCTCCTGTTTGCATGGACGGTTGCATAGCAATCTTAAAGGGACAGTACAATGCAACAAGCCGGCCATGCACTATAAATTAGACGTTAGGGGGAGCATTGGAGGAAGGTAAAATAGTGAAGAGCAGGACGTTGAGGTGGAGGATCGCTTCCAACTGCAGAGAGGAGCGCCATCTGCTGGCCACCTCTGAGCAATGCAGCAAGTTGGTGGACACACCTGTGGTCAGGTCCCTGGGGATATGAAGCATCTTTTGATTAAAATGCCCAACAGAGAAGTTGTGTGGGATAGAGGGGAGTATTGATGGGAGCTGGTCATCAATACGATGAAAGTCAAATCTCAAGAGGGCGAACTAATGTGACTGACCAGAGGCAATGAACGCACTCCCCTCCCTACCTCCCGCCTCCACCCCACCCTCCGCCTCCGCAGCTGGGTGATAACAAGAGGTCCTTTGCACAGCCGGCTTCCCCTTCCATTGTGAGTGGGCTGATTTAATTATTCTCCATGATGTGACATGTCAACGTCAGTCGCAACAGCTTGTTATGCAAAGGCTTTTCAATGAGCCTGAAGGAATATGCAACTGGAGATTGAGGAGAGAGGTGGGAATTACAGTTGTATCAATGCCCAGGGCGACATTCCTCGGACCAACCTCCTGGGTGTGGGGAACTGCTCGTCAAGGCCTTCCCCGTACAGTTCGATGGTGGCGCGGGGAAAAGCAGTGTCGATCATTCTGCGGCCAAGAAACGCAGTTCATTATTCCATTTAGAACAAGCAATTGCTAAGCATTACCCATGTCACAATGACAGTGAACACAAATAATGTGACAGCACATTTTTTAACAACAGCAACTTATATTTATCAAGTGCCTTTATATCCGCAAAGTGTCCCGCAGCATTTCATGGGCCGATTGTGAGAGAAAAAACTGGCACCGAGCCTCGTCAGGATAAATTATGAATAAAAACAAAGAGCTTAGTCGAGGGGGAGAGAGGGGCGGACGAGGTTTAGGAAGGGAATTCCAGAGCCTGGGGCCCTGGCAGATGAAGGAACGGCCACCGCTGATGGATGATTAAAATCAGGGTTATGCAAGAAGCCAGAGTTAGAGGAGGCAAGAGTTGTCAGGGCCAAAGGAGGTAGAGATAAGGAGGGAACGATGGAGGGATCTGACCATGAGCACGGGCATTTTAAAATCCAGCATGCTGGGAGACAATCATACTGTGCGTTTCTGAACAAGGTTAGAATGGTCAACCTGGACCCTCCTGTCACAGTCAGGGGGCTGTGTGGTCCTGCTCTGTGCTGGGAATTGAGCTTGTTATTGACACTCCAGCACAGGACTATCAGCACTGTTGGAAGTTCCAGACCTTGAATGAGAGATTTCAGGTTGTTCAGGCAGCTCCTGAAGATATGACTCACAGTAACTGGCATTTCTAGAGAGTGCTAAACGTAGTAAAGCATCCCATGTCTCTTCACAGTAGCAACATCAAACAAAATGTGCTGTGATCAGGGATGTCGCTTCCTCGCTGATCACCGTGGCTGGATGAGCACTGGTGCCTGCTGATCGGTATGTTCATCCGACAGAAACGTCCGATGCCTGGGTTTCCATGGTGGAATTGGATTCCTCAACCTCCTTCATTTCTCCATCGGTTTGCCCTTGGGGTAACCCCCTGGAAGCTACTGTTGCCGGGGCTGTCTGGGTCATGGCTGGCTCCTCTGGACGAGTATTGCTTATTGCTGGTCTCTTGCTGCAGAGATGATATCGATGCCTCTTCAAAGCTCAGTCCTGCACCCGAACCTGGTACGATATAGGTCCTGCTTGTCCAACTACCGTGCCTGGAGCCCACTTGGCGCTGTCAATGAAGTTCCTAGTGTGGACCACGTAACCTGGTACGAAATGTCTGGTCTGTTCACGACTTTTCGAGCAACGCCTTTGTTGCTCTTGACCACGGTGTATTCTCCTGCCACTATCTGGAAAAACAAGGTGAGTCTGAAGTCTGCGGCCCATCAATGGTTTTGCCGATGCTACGCTGGTTGCGAATGTGGAGTAGTACGGTAACACAATAAGAACCTGATTAGGAGAGTGTCAAGGGAAGCCGAGGTCTGCTTTTTCAATCCTCTCTTGAACATTTGCACCACTCTTTCAGCTGGACCATTCAAAGCGGGGTGGGTGATACGGGGCCGTGCGGCTGTGTCGTACCCCGTTAGTTTCCATGAAACCCCCAAACGCCTGGCTCGTAAATGGCATGCCATTGTCGGTGACTAACACATCTGGGATACCGTGTGTGCGAAACAGGGAATCGCAGCTTCTCAATCATCGCCCTCAAAGTCGTGGACGGCATCCTGTGGACCTCCAGCCATTTTGAATGCACATCGATTATGATCAGGAACGTGGAACCTTGAAAAGGGCCGGCAAAATTGGGGTGAAGCCGTACCCAAGGCCATTCCCAGGGATAAAGAGGTGCAGCCAGGGAGGGGAGCACACACTCCGTTGTTGGGCCAGTCGTTCCATCTCTGCGTCCAGGCCCGGCCACCAGACATAGCTGCGGACGAGCATTTTCATATTGGACACTCCCGGGTGATCGTTATGAAGCTCCCTCAGTAGGAGGCCCTGAACCTTGTATGGAACGACAACACAAGTCCCCCTGAGGGAGGACGCCGTCTTCCCCACTCAACTCTATTTTGATGGAAAAAGTATTTAACACGCTGGGTAATTGTCCATCCTGGCCCCCACACATAATAAATGAGGGATTTTGGACAGCAAGGGTTCCATTTGTGTCCACTTACGTATTTGGGGCACCGTAACTGATAACGTAGCCACGATGTGCAACGCGGCTATGACTTCATCGGCTCTGGGGGGCGTTGGTGGTTTCATCCACAGTGGGACTTGATCCAACACTTCGTATTTATGATCTGCTTGCCTGGCCGATGCTCCAACGTGTACTCATATGCTGCCAGTAAGAGGGTCCATCTCTGGTCTGGCCATGCTCGGAATGCACTTATCCATAAACAGTGGTTTATGGTCTGTCAACACCGTGAAATGATACTCACACACGTACTGATGGAACTTCTTGACAGCAAAGACCACGACCAGACATTCTTTTTCGATTTGCCCACAATTACGCTCAACTGTGGCTAGTGTTCTGGAGGCAAATGTAACCGCCCGCTCCCTACTGCCGTCCATCCGATGTGACAAAACGCTGGCAATTCCGTAAGGTGAGGCATCACAGTTGATCAGCAGGGGTTTGGCAGGATAGTAGTGGGCCAGCAGACAGGACAAAGTCAGCCATCGCTTCACGTTAGCAAAAGCTTCTTTCTACGCCGCTCTCCATGGCCACTCCTGATTTGTTTTAAGCAGAGTGTGCAGGGGGGGCTAGTATGGTTGCGATTCCCAGGGTGAATATGCCGTTGTAGTTTACTGGTCCCAGAAACAATCAGAGTTGAGTTTTCCTGTGTGGAGGCTTGTTTGATGGCGTGTATCGTTTCCTCCACCGGGTGTTGATCATCCAGTTCTACTTGATATCCCAGATAGATTACATCTTTGGTGTGAAAAATGCCCCGCAGAATACTTTCCGTAACTCGCGGGAAAATCGCGCAATCCGATGAAACCCTGAAAGGCAGCCTCGTGTACGCATACAAGCCCCTGTGGGTATTTATCGTCACGTACTGCAGGGACTCAGGGTCCAACTCCAATTGGAGGTCTGCATCGAGCTTTGTAAATGAGTGACCTCCAGACAGTTTTGTTCATAAGTCCTCAATCATCGCTACCGATCCAAACTGGAGACCCTATTTACCGCCAGTTTGCAATCGCCACAAAGACGATGGTGTTTGCTTTGCTATCTCCTCTGTTTGTGGTCGATATTACCCGCCCCAGCCGTGTGCTTTCCCCTTTCTTTGGTCATGTTTAATGAATGTTTTTTCCTGTTGTCAGCAGCCCATGTGACTCAGTTCCTCCACATTTGCTAAAAACAGAGTTACTATATTTTGAGCCAGGGTTCCACTGTGACAAAAACTGGGATTGTGAAGGAAGCAAGGCTCCAAGTTCAGTGCTAATGGAGGACGGCTACTTTTACCCTGCTATTTAACAGGGGAGGAACAGGTAAAACCAGTAAATACAGGCCAGTTAACATACTTCAGTGGTGGCGACATCATTGAAAAAGATTCTGAGGGCTAGTATAAATCATCCCTTAAATGTCACAGGATAATCGCAGGCGGTCAGCATGGAACTATGAAAGAAAGGTTGTGTCTGACTAACTTGGTTGAATTTCCCGAAGAGGTACAGGTGAGTCGATGAGGTCAGCACGTTTGCCGTGGCCTGCTTGGATACGAGCAAAGTTTCTGAGCGGGCCTCACGTGACCGACTGGTCAGAGAGTGTGGTAAGGTGGATCTAAAACTGGCTCAGTGGTGGCGATGAAAGGGTAATGGGGGAACGGGTGTTTTTGTGACTGGTCAGCTGTTCAGCGGGGTCCCGCAGGGCTCAGTGCTTCTCTGTGGTACATGCCAATGATAAAAATAAAAACGTAGGGAACATGATTAAGAGGTTTTCCCCCGTTAGTTTTGGTTGATAATGAGGAACAAAACTGTGTTCTGCAGGTCAGGTAAATAAGGTTGCTGTCGACGATCTCCCTTATTAGCCAAGGCACAGGCAGGGAGCGAGATTGTGCTGTTAAACAATAAAACTAGCACACTGGGCTAAATCGCTGGCTTTTAAAACAGACCAAGACAGGCCAGCAGCACGGTTCAATTCCCGTACCAGCCTCCCCGAACAGGCGCCGGAATGTGGCGACTAGGGGCTTTTCACAGTAACTTCATTTGAAGCCTACTCGTGACAATAAGCGATTTTCATTTCAAGCTACAGTGCAAATAGAGTTCTTTCCAGTCGTCACTTTACAAGGTATGTTCAGTCTAAGAGCAGGTAGAGAGGAGAGTTCTGAGCACGATTCCAGAACTGCAGGATTTGAGCTCGGTGGGAAGATTGATGGGTTGAGCTTGCTTTGATGGAGCAGAAGAGGCTGAAGGGAGATTGAACTGAGGAGAAGAGGGGCCTAAATGGAATAAACGGGAAGAAACTATTTCCATCAGCAGAGAGGCCAATAGCCAGCGGACCATGGATTGGAGGTAATTTATAAAAGGCTTAGAGGGGAGTTCTGGAGCAATTGTTTTCTCCCTGAGGGCGATGGGGGGTGGGGGGGAGGTGGAACTCAAGGGCAGAGAGGGGGATAAAGGCGAAAAACCTCACTGGATTAAAAAACACTTTGGTGTGCACAGGGCTGCAAACGGAGAGCTGGAAGTCTGGGTTTTCATGCGGTTTAGACTCGACAAATCACTTTACGTGCTAAAAATGTCCAAGATTCTATGATCTGACAGCAAACCACATTGGAGATGTAAGGGCAAATGACCAGAAATTTGATCAACTCGTTTTTAAAAAGTATTAAGGGTGACACGGTAGCACATTGGTTACCACTGAAGCCTCACAGCGCCAGGGCCCCGAGTTCAATTCTGGCCTTGGATGATAGTTGGTGTGGAGTTTGCACGTTCTCCCCGTGTCCAGGTGGCTTTCCTCCCATAGTCCGAAGATTTTTTTTTTTTATTCACTCATTGGGTGTGGGCATCGCTTTCAAGACCAGCATTTGTTGCTCATCCCTAAGTGGCAGTTAGGAGTGAACTACATTGCTGAGGGCCTGGAGTCACATGTAGGCCAGACCAGGTACGGACAGCAAATTTCCTTCCTTAAAGGACATGAGTGAACCAGCTGGGTTTTTACGGCAATCGACAATAGTTTCATGGTTATCGATCGATTTTTAGGTCCAGATTTTTTTTCATTCAATTCAAATTTACCATCTTCCATGGTGGGATTTGAACCAGGTCCCCAGGGCAGTAGCCTGGACCTCCAGATTACCAGTTCAAGTGACAATACCATGAAGTCACCACCTTCCCCTAAAGATGTGCAGGTTGGGCAGGGTTGTGGGGTTCGGGCAGGGAGGTGGGCCTAGGTCGGGTGTTTTTTCAGCAGGTTGGCGCAGGCTTGATGAGCTGAATGGCCTCCTTCTGCACTGTAGGGATTCTACCTTCAGGAGAAAGAGGGAAAGAGGGAACATATAAGATTCTCGGGGGGTTGGACGGTGTAAACAGCGGCAGAATGTTTCCACTGATGGGAGAGTGCAGGATCAAAAGGCACAGTCGCGGAATAAGGAGGTGCTCATTCAAGAGAGATCTGAGGAAGCATTTCTTCTGTCAAAGAGCAGTGAATATCTGGAATTCTTTGCCCCAGGAAGCTGTGGAGGCCAAGTCCTTGAACGTTTTCAGGCTGAATTCGATAGGTTTTTAATCAGTGGGGAATTAAGGGTTAGAGATAAGACAGGAAAGTGGAATTCATGAATGTTGGATCAGCCACGATCTTATTAAATGGTGGAGCAGAGTCGAAGGGCTGAATGGCCTCCTCCTGTTCCTATTTCCTATGGTTTTATGGAATCCTCCAGCTTCGGGCAAGGCACTGTCTGAAGAAGAGCGGATAGGAATTTCCGTGTTTTCCTGGCCAACATTCTGTCCTCAATTGACGCCAATAAAATTAACTGGTAATTCATCACACGTCTCAGCCCACAGTTAGTTCTTATCACCATCCAAACCATTCAATCAGATCCCAGCCTGTAACGCTCTCCCCATTATCTGTTATTCTGCATATAAAGCAATGGATCCCTGTTAACAAGTACTCCACTCTAGTTTTGGTGATCAGTGCAAGGATCTGCCCAGTGTGTGAAGCTTAAACAGTGTGAAATAGTGGACGGCACTGTAGCACAGTGGTTAGCACTGTTGCTTCACAGCTCCAGGGTCCCAAGTTCGATTCCCGGCTTGGGTCACTGTCTGTGCGGAGTCTGCATGTCCTCCCCTGTGTCTGCATGGGTTTCCTACAGGCGCTCCGGATTCCTTCCACAGTCCAAAGACGTGCAGGTTAGGTGGATTCACCGTGCTAAATTGCCCTTAGTGTCCAAACAAAAATGTTTGAACTGCGTTACGGGGTTCGGGTGGGGGTATGGGCTTAAGTACGGTGCTCTTTCTAAGAGCCGGTACAGACCCGATGGGCCGAATGGCCTCCTTCTGCACTGTATAATTCTATGATGATACGACTCGTGGAACTGGTGAATAACGTATCCAAGAGCTTGGATATATCTGCAACATTGGCTGGTAAACAGCAAAGTAGATTTCAGGTTTTATGTTTAAAAAATTCACGTTTTCCTCCACTGTCAGACAGGTAAACAGGTCCTATGTCTGAACTCCAGTCATTTCTATTGGTGCAATGGTTTACTGTCACAATAAATCACAACATTGCACAACACGGAACACTAATTGTAACAATATTTATATTTTACAGGGTAAGGTCACTAAATAATGCAGGCTGCAGTCAAAAATAATTGCAGTTATGCAATGCCTGTCACAACCTCAGATATCCCAAAGCACTTTGAAGCCAAAAGTGTTGTTACCGCTGTGATGTCGGAAACGTTGCCGCCAAATCGTTGCACAGCAAGATCCTACGAACAACACTCGAGGGGCAATTCTGAACGCCGTCGTGTTTCACGACGGCACGAAGCGGGCGTGGGGACGACTGATTCTATCCCCCACAGGGGGGCCAGCACGGCGCTGGAGCGGTTCACGCCGCTCCAGCCTCCTTTCCTGGCGCCAAACGGGCGCCACGCCAACCCGCGCATGAATGGGGGGCTTCTTCAGCGCACTGGCCCCTACACAACATGGCGTAGAGATTCAGGGGCCGGCGGCGCAACAAAGTAACCCCGGGGGGTGGGGGGGGGGGGGGGGGGGGGGAGAGGCCGGCCCACCAATCGGTTGGCCCCGATCGTTAGCCAGACCCCATTGGAGCCCCCCCCCCCCCCCCCCCCCCCCCCCCCCCGGGTGAAGGAGCGCTCTCCCCCGCCCCACAGGCCGCCCTCGACCCTTCACGCAGAGTTTCCGCCGGCAGCGCCCAGGGGTGAACAGCGCCGGCGGGACCCCATCCGGGCTGGAGATCGGCTGCCCCGCAGATTCCAGCGGCCCGAGGCTAGCGCCGTGTCAAACGCGCCAGTGCAAATGGAGCCGATTCTCCGCACATCGGAGAATCGCACGCCGCCGTCGGGGCGCAGTTGCGGTGATTCTCCGGGCCGGCGCGGGGCTCGGAGAATCGCGCCCTAGATCTTTATTGATGTTGGATTGGGAATCAATATCGCTTCAGGCGGTAGGGAGAACCCTGGTGCTCTTTATTAAAATGGCGCTGTGTGATCCATACCGACCACCTGAGAGAACAGGGGGTCACGCCCTTGGTTTAGTATCACCCTCATTGCACACTTCGCTTTGCACTGAACTCACAGAGCTGCCCCTGAGCTCACCGCCTTCCCACCATGATGGATATGACTGCCACACACTGAGCCAACACCCGAGGTGGAGGCAGGAAGGTGCAGACTGACTGCTCGGCCGATGTAGTCCACATGGTCCACGCTCTCCTGAGTTATGGAGGAGCTGGGGCATTGTGTTGGAACCTGACATCCAAACCAGTGTTGGCAGCTCTGGTTGTGGTGAAAAGATACAAGCGATCTGTTGCAAAGTGGAACTAATAATCTGCTATCTTGTCCTCTCGCTCTTTTCTCTTGTTACGAAGCATCTGGCAAATGTTGCTTCAGAAAGTTGCGGCTGAAGCAAGTGTGTTTTTGCGGTATAATTTGTCAATGTGTGCCTTGCCTGAAGCAGTCCAGCCATAACTGAAAAGACTACTTCATGCAAAAAGCAGAAGTCTGATGGGTTTTGCTTGTAACGTGTGGAGCAAAGAGCACAGCATCAGCCAAACAGCCACTCCTTTCCCCCACCATCCCTCTGTATTGGATGTGCGCAGGTTGAAGGCATGGGCAGTGTGTATGAATTGGGCATTTCCACGCGGGGACTGACAAGCTCCCATTCATTCATGGGATAATTGAACACAGCAAGGATGTTTTATTGGGTTTTCAACAATGAAATGCGAGGGGGGGCGGGGGGGGAGGGGGGGGGGGGCGGTTGTGAAGGAAAGGCGTCCTGAGAAAGCGCAGTAGGGGGTTGACATCAGCCAACTCGTACTACAAAAAGCAAAGGAATGATTTTAAAGAAGGGCCGGATGGAAGGTTTACTTTACATGACAAGTAACAAAGACAAAAACATGCATCTTCCAGGGGTTGCTGGGGATGGGGGAGGGGATGGGGAGGGGTTGGGTTCTTTTGTAATGCAGGATGTCTCTGTAGGTGCTGCTTCCCTGCAGAGTGTTTGACAGATTGTTAAAGCTTGGAGGAATTGACAATACAAGTGATTTGAGGGAGTCGGCTCTCTGACTTGTTCAAAGTCTCTGCTTCCACTCGATCCTTTCCAATCATCTGAGACCTGTGCAGGGCTGCGGGGGGGGGGGCTTATTTTTCTTTTATCCGCCATGTTCGTTCTCGGGATGTGGTTATCATTGGGAAGGCCGGCATTTCTCACCCCATCCGTAGTAGTCCCGGAGAAGGTGGGGGTGGCGAACGTACTTCTCACGAGTGGCAAATCAAAAGTCCTGGGTTGTACTCCAAGGGCAGAGCTCTCCCTGCAGCGTGACGTTAAACTGAGTGCCCTCTCAGGTGGATCTAAAGGATCCCATAGCCACTATTTTGAAGCGCAGGGTGTTTCTACCTGGTACCCTAGCTGAGACTCGTCCCTCAGTCAGTGTCATTAAAAACAAACTCAAGATTCTCGGATCATTACCTCATGCTGACACTGGGATCTTGCTGTGTGCAGCTTGGCTGCAGCATTGGAACACGCTGAGATTATGAAAAGCACATCCTTTGCCCCCTGACAAAGCTAACCAAATACCAGGCGACCCCAATACAGATTCCCTGATTGAAATCTTCTGGAGCTGTGAGCCAGATTTGACATGGAGTTCAAAGTGAAGACGCCACTTTACGCACGTGTAGGTGATCAAACTGAACCACCGATGGGTATCCGACGCACATCTCCAGGAGGGTGTGCATACATTGGTGCAATTGGTTCCTGTCGCACAAACTGCGCCCAATGACCGCCGGCGACAACGGTGCAATTTGCAGCCTGCACGAAGCTGACCACCTCACCTCCGAATGGCCTCCTTTACATGTAGTAAACTTCAATAACTACCCAGAGTAAAATATCCCAAGATGTTTCACCTGAGCGGTTATCAAACAGAATCTGACACCCAACCTGAGGGGGCATCAACGGCAGGGGCAACCAACAGCTTGTTCAAAGAGGCAGGTTTCAAGAAGCTTCCCAAAGGAGTAGGGAGGAGGTGGAGAGATGGTGAAGGAGAGAAACCCGCAGCTCGGGGGCCCAGGCAGCTGACCGCCTGGTCACCCATGGCGGAGCAATTAAATCAGAAAATGTTCAAGAGGCCAGGGCTGAAGGAGTCCAAAGAATCCCATGGGCAGCATGGTAGCATAGTGGTTAGCATAAATGCTTCACAGCTCCAGGGTCCCAGGTTCGATTCCCGGCTGGGTCACTGTCTGTGCGGAGTCTGCACATCCTCCCCATGTGTGCGTGGGTTTCCTCCGGGTGCTCCGGTTTCCTCCCATAGTCCAAAGATGTGTGGGTTAGGTGGATTGGCCGTGCTAAATTGCCCGTAGTGTCCTAATAAAAGTAAGGTTAAGAGGAGGGGGGGGGGTTGTTGGGTTACGGGTATAAGGTGGATACGTGGGTTTGAGTGGGGTGATCATGGCTCGGCACAACATCGAGGGCCGAAGGGCCTGTTCTGTGCTGTACTGTTCTAAGTTCTAAGGTTGTTGGGCTAGAGGAGAAAGCAGAGAAAGAGAGGCCGGAGGGATTTGGAAACAAGAATGAGAATTTAAAAATTGAAGCGTTGAGGGACCCGGGGGCCAGTGTCAGGTCAGCGAAGACGAGGGTTTGATGGATGATCGGTTATGGGCAACGGATATTTCATAGTCATGGCGTTCCCTGTGCACAATTCCAAGCATCGCCGAAACCAACTCCAGACCGAAAGCGAGAATAGTTTGGCGGGCCGGGCTGAATGGATTCACACCTAATGCAAAAAATATCTCCCCGAGTCATGCTAAGAATACTGATTCAGACTCATCAAAACAGATATTAGTCCTGGTCCCAAATCACAATGCAACTCGGTTTGGGCAGCCATGTGGAACCCGCCCCAAAGCAGCCTTGCTTCCAAACCACAGCTGATCCAATTGCACGGCACACAGCAGCACATGCCCAGCAGTTAGTACTGCTTCCTCGTCCACTGGGGCAAGTTTTTAAATATAACTACGAGAACTAGCCTTGGGATCAATCTTCACTTCTAATCTTTCATTGGCATCTATCCCACACACATCTCTCCTGGTTCTGGCTCCAAGGCAAAGCACTCGTCTGAATGTAGTCTTTTTTTTTCAAAAGTTCTTGCAACTTTGGGGAGACTGAAAGAATGCATTGTCCACGTGGACAGGAATATAGTTCGGTTTCACAGTCAGCTGGCTGCCCACTGTTTCTGCCACTGCATTGAGTCTGGAGTTTTGCATAGATTGAAAGAGAAATAAAAGTTCCTCTCGGGAGCTCTAAATTTTTCAGTACCTCGAGCCAATCCGCAAATCTCATTTTTGATTCTCCACTGCCTCCTGCCTCACACGTTCCTCTCAGCTTTGGTCTGACAGACGCAGTCTCCACCGCACAGAATGAGCAGATTGTGAAGCAGCGGATGCGTAGACCTGCTCATGCAGGTTAAGTCTGGAAGGTGGTGTAAAAAAATGAAGTCGAGATTATTATTGGCTGGCCAGACTGTTTAATGGGGGTAAAGACAGAATATGTCCAAAGGAGCCAGCGTAGACGGAGCCCGTGAATCTCAGGCTAACAGCACCACCAGTTGTAATTTTCCCAGTTGCCTTGCAATTCATTTGAAACCATATCACAGGATCGCACAGCGCACAAGGCAGTGATTTGACCCATTTCGCCTGTGCACGAGCTCTTTGAAGGAGTTATGTAATTTATCCCACAACCTCCTGTCTTTCCCCCTGGGTCCTGCAAAAGTTTCCCTCTCCGAAATCCATGATTCCTCTTTGAAAGTTATCATTGAATCCGCTTCCTCCACCCTTACAGCCAACACCTTCCAGCTCGTCAGAACCCACTGCGTAAGAAACGTTCTCTGCATTTCCCATCTGGTTCTTTTTCCCAAATATCTTGAATCTGTGTCCCCTGATTACTGCCATTAGAAGCAATTTTTCTCCAGTTACCCCATCTAAAATCCCTCCGAGTTTAGAAATCTTCTTTCTGGAATGATGTTGGTCACTATGTGTTTATTGGAGATACTTCCCAATACACAATGAATATCACTTGTTCATAGAATCATAGAATTGACAGTGCAGAAGGAGGCCATTCGGCCCATCGGGTCTGCACCAGCACCACATCGAGTCTTGGAAAGATCACCCTACCTAAACCCAAACCTCCACCCTATCCCCGTAACCCAGTAACCGCACCTGCCCTTCTTGGACACTAAGGGGCAATTCAGCATGGCTAATCCACCTAACCTGCACATCTTTGGACTGTGGGAGGAAACCGGAGCACCCGGAGGAAACCCACGCACACACGGGGAGAACGTACAGACTCCGCACAGACAGTGACCCAAGCCGGGAATCGAACCTGAGACCCTGGAGCTGTGAAGCAACAGTGCTAACCACTGTGTTACCTTGCCCCCCCCCCCCCCACTTTTTAATTTTAATTTTAAAGTGGAGCAGGAAGGCAAGGGACCATGGAGGGGACAGGGCAATGGGCATGAGATCACACTTCAACTAGCTGCAGACATCTGCGAGGTAGTCAACCCACTTATTGTGGTTTCAACACCACGTTTGTAAATGTCAAATGGTCAGGGATATTCATCCGATAAAGGCAACTCTTTATAAGTCTAAATGACAGCCATCATTCCATTAGTCAAGCTCGTACTCCTGAGTGCCAAAATCCCACTGCAGGGCTTGAGGTGTGATGGAACCATCAATTCACCAGACACGTGTTTCCGATGTGAATCTAGGCTTTAATCGACTTACTTCAGAGCCAGCCTGTTACCCGTTGATGAACTCAAAGTGACCCAGGCTGACTCTGGACACGGATACTTATACAGCTGTACTAGGAGGAGGAGTCGTGGGCGGAACCAAGGGTGGAGCCCAATACAAGTTCCTAAGTGCTCCCAGCGCTACTCCCCCTAGTGGTAGGATGGCGCTACTGCGCTTACAATAACAGTGTGAATTAGTATATATACATTCATATATTACATTCACCACAAGGTGCCATTGCCAAGATGCTCAGGTGGCATCATTGGGTGGCAGGATACCACCCTGCCAAAGCCCAGCCACCCAGGGGTACTCAATACCCTGGGAAACGCCCCCTCCCCGGCCCCCAAGCACTGATATGTCTGATTTCCCCCTTTGTGGAGACCAGTGCCAACTGGCACTCACTCGGGGTCTCCAAGGTGTGGGGGTAACTGCGGCGAGTGCATATAAAAGTGCTGCAGTTTATGCAGATTAGCCAGATCTCGATCTCCCACGCCATGGGCAGGATCCAGATCACGATGCCTTGTGAGTTCCCGTTAGATCCCGCTAGACGTGGCAAGCCGGGTAAATCCCGTGTGGTTTACCAGCCGTGTCGTGCCCCGGTTCGGGCGCGGCCATTAGATTTCGCCCAGGGATATTCCTGTCGACAGCTGGCATTTATTAAAATGTTAATCTCTTCAACCCATAGATTTTTGATGCACCATTTTTCCAATTTCGGCCTTAAGTTCCATCGTCAGCATCTCTCGAATTCTGACCCAGCCTCATGGCTAGCTCCTGCGGCAGAAGAAATCATTATTGTGCAAATTGCTGTGAATACATCTCTTCCACACTGCTGCGAGCTACAGAATATTCCTCCTCCAAATGGACAGATCCCTAATTCAGGCACTGATTTCCAATTGAGACCAATCCTTCTCCTATTGACCAATTCTATGAAAAATCCCAATGGACTAAATACCTTCCTGTTCATCCCATTTGTTTCAAGTGGAGTGTTGGTGTTCATTGCACAGGGAAAGAGAAATAAAAGAAGGGAGGTTTGCTGCTGGCGTAGGGGGCTCTGGTCAGATATAGCTGGAGTACTATGCACAGCATGGATCTCCTTGTTTGAAAAAAGAATATAAATGTATTGGAAGTAGTTCAGAGAAGCTCTACTCAACTCATTCCTGGGATGAAAGGCTTATCTGATGAAGGTGGCTTGGTCCTATACCTGGTAGGGTGTAGAAGAAGAGGTAGTCCTACTGGGGCAAAATGAAATGAAAATCGCTTATTGTCACGAGTAGGCTTCAATGAAGTAACTGTGAAAAGCCCCTAGTCGCCCCAGAGAGCCTGCTGGGCCTTGATGGGGCTTTGATAAACAAGGGATTAAATAAATAAACAACCTTTATTGTCACAAGTAGGCTTATATTAGCACTGCAATGAAGTTACCGTGAAAAGCCCCTAGTTGCCGCATTCCGGAGCCTATTTGGCTACACAGAGGGAGAATTCAGCTGGTACAGGAATCGCTGCTGGCCTTGTTCTGCATCACAAACCAGCTGTCTAGCCCACTGAGCTAAACCAGCCCCACTTAAAAGGGGTTGGACAGGAAAGTGGAGTTGAGCCATATTCAAATCTTATCAAATGGTGAGCAGGTTTGAAGGGATGAATGGCCAACTCCTCAGGCACATGTTCCTGTGTAAAACACAAAGGGTCAAATCTCTTCCCATTGACTCCTAATCTACACAAACCCAATGGACCAAACTCCTGCGCATTCCATTCCATTGTACAAAATCCTAAAATCATTCCCATGCAAAATCCCAGTGGATCAAATCCATTCCCATTCACTTTCAGCGCACTAAATTCCATTGGATTGAAGTCCATCCCATTCACTCACAAAATCCTAACGGAACAAATCCTTCCCCACTGCCCAAAATTGAACAAATCCCTTGTCGCACCGCCTTCCCACTCACTCCAGCCATGCAGGATTTCAGTGAATGAAATCCAAAGTGACCGACTGCCAGATTTTCTGCTCAAAGCAGAACGTTCAATCATGAAATTCTGGCCCACGTCTCGGCCAAGTCTCACCTTCAGGGAGCAATACGTTTTAGAAGTAACCGGCTTGGTGTGACAACTCTCTCTGTCCAGTATTCGCTGCAGTTTGCGATTAAATCACTAAATGGCTTGTAAAATGGTCAACCAGGACAAATGTTTGCAAATTGACTACTTTTATTTTTATTGGCTTGGATGCATATTGGTCATTATTTTGTCGTTGGCGTGTCAATGTCCTGGCACACCCGATCAAACAGCGCTGTGAGAGCCCCTTCAACACATGGGATTATGGCCACCATCTGCAGGGCAGTTATAGGGATGGGTAAACCAGCCAGCAATGCCGAGATATCTCGATCATTTTTGGATGTTTTAATTCAATCTGTGTCAACCCCATTGCCATGTTTACCCAAGGGTAAAAGAAACAGAATAAAAGTGTTTATGCAACGAGGACTGATGTTTCCTCTATGTTAGATCGAGTAAGCGACACTAACTGCTTCAGAGATTTCACTCCTACACATGGCAGGTGACGGTACCTATCGCAAATACCTTTAGCTCCCAGTTGCTGACTAGTTTACGCCATACTCACTCACGCCACCTGTTTATGTTTCGGAATTTGTGGCCCTGGCAAAGTTGGGTGGCACGGTGGCACAGTGGTTAGCACCGTTGCTTCACAGCTCCAGGGTCCCAGGTTCGATACCCGGCTTGGGTCGCTGTCTGTGCGGAGTCTGCACGTTCTCCCCATGTCTGCGTGGGTTTTCCTCCGGGTGCTCCGGTTTCCTCCCACAGTCCAAAGACGTGCAGGTTAGATGGATTGGCCATGATAAATTTCCCCTTAGTGTAGGAAAAAAAGGTTATGTGGGTTTACTGAGTTACAGGGATGGGGTGGAAACGTGGGCTTAAGTAGGGTGCTCTTTCCAATGGCTGGTGCAGACTCGATGGGCCGAATGGCATCTTTCTGCACTGTAAATTATATGATTCTTTGATTCTATGGAAGTCACTCAATGGTCGGCTAGGCAAACTGAGTCCAAATATCTTTTCGCTGATCAAGCGGTTTCATTCCTCCTTTATTCATTTAAGGCCAAAGAGGTTTCTCTTTATTCTTTAACGGGATGTGGGTGTCGAGGCTAGTCCACCACTTATGGTCCATCCCCAATTGCCCTTGAGGAGGTGGCAGGGAGCCGTCTTCTTGCACCGCTGCAGCCCGTGTGGTGTAGGCACACCAAATTTTCACCAGCATTCAGAAACAAGAGGTCAGCCTTGTTGTTGGAGCCAACTGACCTGTTTCTGCACCGTCACGCTCTGCAATTGATGGAAGGGGCTGTCGCGCTTTGTGACAATCTCAAAAAAAAGGTTCAGAGAGAGCGAGAGAGAGAGTGGGGGTGGGGGGGGGGGGGGGGGGAGAGCAGGGGGGAGGAGCGAATGTCTTCACAGCTTCTTAACTGTCCCACAGTGAAAAGGATGATTGTTCAGTACTTACACATTCAGCTTTCCCCAGCACTTGACAACCAAAAGCTGGAACAATGGGAGGTTTGTCCCCAAGTGAGTGACCCATGTCAAGAAATGGTTTGTTTCAAAAACACTTTTCATTGTGTCTAAAAAAAAAAGCTCCCTCCCCATTAGCGCAGGGACGAAAAATAAACCGAGCGAAGCTTTCAGAACTGCCTCAAGGAATTAACGGGTTGGATTTAATGCCCCACAGTCATCGGCCACCTCACCGCCCCCCCCCCCCCCCCCTCCCCCCACAGCTGCCTATGGATTTGGGGGCAGGGGGCTTCAATTCCAGTAGGTGGCCTGCCCATCAACATGCCTGCCTCTGCCCTCCCCACAATTAAACTGGGGTCAGGCTGTACCACCCACATATGAGACATTTGGGCGCCCATGAGTGGGAAATTATTTCCCACTTAAAGGCCTTGTCTCATCATTGCCTAGATTTAATGGATGGCAGGGGGAAGCGTCCAGGTTGGCAGGTTTCCCTGTGCGGGCAGGTGGCAGGCAAACAGGGTGAGGGTTGAGGGGGAATTCCACCTTGAAGGGACCCAGCTGCCACATCGAAGGACCCAACCAAGGTTTTACACTCACAGATTACCCTTCCCTACCACCCTCTCCCAGATTGGCATGGCTGCCAATGCTATAAACGTGGGTTTCTGACCTTCTGGCGCTGCCCATCATAACAGCTCACTCAGAGACTAACTAGCAACAAGATCCATAGAGTATCAGCAAAGCTGTGAAAGCAGTTATGGGGCCTAATTACAATCTTTATTATTGTCACAAGTAGGCTTACTGCACTGCAATGAAGTTACTGTGGAAATCCCCTAATCTACATTCCGGCACCTGTTCGGGTACACAGAGGGAGAATTCAGCCTGTCCAATTTGTCTAGCAAGCACATCTTTCGGGACTTGTGGGAGAAAACCGGAGCACCCGGAGGAAACCCACGCCGACACGGGGAGAACGTGCAGACTCCGCACAGACAGTGACCCAAGCCGGGAATCGAACCCGGGACCCTGGCGCTGTTCCAGCGTACGGAGCAGGAACAGAACGACCCAAGAAGTGAAGAGCATCAAGTTTCTAAAAACAAAACTTTTTTCTTTCAATTCATGAATCGCAAGTGGAATCTTTCTTTGCCCAGAAGCAACCAATAAACATTATCGCAACCTCATTTTTCTTTGCAATGTCCGCTGCTGGGTGGAAGTGAAATCCAACGAACACATCTCAGCTGCTGAGAGGCATATAAAGCATGGAGAGGGAGGCAGGCTCTTTCTAACTCAGGTTGTCAGCGCAGAACTAGAGGACACGTGTTTAAAATTAACCAGCTTCCAGCGAGATGGGAGATTGAGGGAAATGTTTTCCGCATAAAGCAATCCTTCCGGAATGAGACCATTAACTCCCTCGCATAAGTCAAGAGATTTTGAAAATGATAAAGACAGACTTTGCGCTTTACAATCAATGGAATATTCTTGAAGTCACTGTTGTAATGCTGCAATTTGCACACAGCAGGCTCCCAGCAGCAACAATATGATAACGGTATGATAATGTCCTCCTGTGACGGGGCAGACAAATTGAGGGACGAGCCAAAGACCGTGGGCAGCAATTCCTGATCCTGTGCCAAGAGGGACTGGAAATTCTTGGCCAATGTGCTCTTTTAGAAAATTGATATCGGCCTACGGTTACTGGCCCAGCAACGCAGGGAGAACTCTGCTGCTCTTTTGCAAAGTAGCGCGTGTGCCATCTCTAATGTCACTGGTGGGCAGTCAGGTCCTGAGGTTTAACCTCTCGTTGGCAAGAAGGCATCTCCCAACAATGCTGCACCGCCTGCGCTGGGAGTACCAGCCTGGATTTTGTGCTCAAGTCCCAAGAGTGGAACTTGAGTCCAGACCCTCGTGGCTTCAGAGGCGAGAGGGAGACCATCTGACCAGCGGCAGCTTATTAACCATGTCGGGAATCGATAGATCAGCTCTCGGAGGACAGGCCTCATCTATATGGTGAAGCAATTTGATGCCAGCATTGCATCAGTTCTTCAGTCCTCTCTGGGCCTGGGTCAGCACAATAACATGCGTTGCGAAGCGAGTTAAGTCCCAGAAGGTTGGATTTGGATTATGAAGGCGGGTGTGACTCGAAGGGACAAGTTAGGAGTGCCGGCATTTCGATGACTCATCAATGATATGTCAAGACCTGAAATATAAGGGCAGCACGGTGGCCTAGTGGTTAGCACAACCGCCTCACGGCGCTGAGGTCCCAGGTTCGGTCCCAGGTTCGATCCCGGCTCTGGGTCACTGTCCGTGTGGAGTTTGCATATTCTCCCCGTGTCTGCGTGGGTTTCGCCCCCACAACCCAAAAATGTGCAGAGTAGGTGGATTGGCCACACTAAATTGCCCCTTAATTGGAAAAAATATTTGGGTAATCTAAATTTATAAAAAAAACTTTAAAAAAGACGTGAAATATCAAGGCCCTTAACTTCCTGGCTCCCCAGATCAGATTACAGAGGATTGCAGATATCCACTGGGAGATACCCAGGTAAGGATTAATCCGGTAATTGTCCAAAAACACACTTCCCCTGGATAATTACGCTGAGCTGGACTGAAAGAGGGTTTTTTAAAGCTTTTTTTTTATAGATTTAGAGTACCCAATTACTTTTTTTCCCAAATTAAGGGGTAATGTAGCGTGGCCAATCCACCTAACCTGCACATCTCTGGGCTGTGGGCTTGAGACCCACGCAGACACGGGGAGAATGTGCGAACTCCACACGGACAGTGACCCAGGGCCGGGTTCGAACCCGGGTCCTCAGCACCATAGGCATCAGTGCTAACCACTGCACCACCTTCCGCCTGGGCTGAACGAGGTAGAATAAATAAACACTTCAGAGTAACTATTTTAAACACCCAGACCGAGCCTGAACGAGACACCCCATTCTCCGCACCCCCCCACAATCCAACTAATTAATCCCCCAGGGTATACCTAACTGACCCCCCAACTAATGGGATTCACCCCATCTCCAGAACCCCAGCCCCATTGGACTTCTCTTACCACACCCTCTCCAAGCTGCCGGCTCGATACTCAATGCACCCCCGACTTGAGCCCCCACCAACAACCCAACCCGCTTCCCCTCCCCCGCCCCAAATCCGACCACCCTTCCCAAAACCACCAGATCCTATCCCCTTACCTGGACTAGTACCTTTTCCCTGGTTTTACTGAGCCCTTATAACCATCTGCTCCCCCACAGCCAGTGCAATAGAAAAAAGGGGCCTTACCTTCCTGAACTCACCAGCGTTACGTTGCGCTGTGACCTTCAGGAATACTTCACTGCTGGCATCAAGCCAGTGGCAGATAGAACCACAGGCCACTCTGCCCATCAGGTCTGCACCGACCCTCTGAAGGAGCACCCTGCCCAAGCTCAGTCCCCCAGCCTATCCCCATAACCCCACCTAACCAGCACATCCCTGGACACTAAGGGCAATTTGACCATGGCCAATCCACCAAACCTGCACATCTTTGGACTGTGGGAGGAACCCGGAGCATGTGGGGGCGAAACCCACGCAGACACGGGGAGAATGTGCAGACTCCACACAGACAGTGACCCAAGCCGGGAATTGAACCTGGGACCGTGGCACTGTGAGGTAGCAGTGCTAACCACTGTGCGGCTGTGTCGCAGGTGTTGAACAAAGTTTTCCACCATGGGTAAGTGAAATGAAATGAAATGAAAATGGAAATGAAAATCGCCTATTGGCACGAGCAGGCTTCAATGAAGTTACTGTGAAAAGCCCCTAGTCGCCACATTCCGGCGCCTGTTCGGGAAGGCTGGTACGGGAATTAAACCGTGCTGCTGGCCTGCCTTGGTCTGCTTTAAAAGCCAGCGATTTAGCCCAGTGTGCTAAACCAGCCCCTGTGTGCTGAACCAGCCCCTAAAAGTATCACCCAAACAGGGACTCGAACCCTGGACCCTCAGATTAAAAGTCTGATGTTCTACCAACTGAGCTATCCGAGCTCTTCCGTTTCAAACCCCTAATTCCAGCAGGACAGGACTTTACACCGCTGGGTGCGAGTTACAGCCCAGTGTGTCTCTTTCCACTGACACAGATCTGTTGAGTGTTTCCACCATTTTAGTTTTTTGTTACATGAAACCAAGGTCCTGTCGGCCATTTTAGTTGTATGTAAAAGTTCCCCTGTTCAAGCGTCCTGTCTGGGCTGACATTTATCCTTCAACCAACAGTGTCAACACAGTTTAATTGGTTATTTACTGTATGGTTGTTTGTACGATTATTATTCACAGATTGGCCGCAGTATTTCCTGTCTGCAATGGATGCCCTGAAGTGCTGGAAAGCACTGCAGAAGAGTTCATTCTGTATTTGTTATGACTTTTGGCCATTTTTATAATGCAATCTGCCACATGAGGGAGAGAGAGTCATTGATCACCTTCCACCATTTCGTTGGCTGAAAGTGTAACAATGCCAGTGTCTGATGGTGCGAACATGACGTCTGAACCACTGGGTGTTGAGTTGAAATTAAAAATACTCGACCGTGGTCAAGGTCGAAAACAGCAAGGGGTCTTTGCGAGCGTGAAATTTCTCACTGGCAGTAATCTCAATGATGCCAAACTAGGTCAAATTGACTTCAGTTCCGATGCTAAGTCAAGTCAATCATCTGGGGAGGTGATGATGTAGTGGTTCTGCCACTGGGTTGGTAATGCAAAGGCCCAGGCTAATGCTCTGGGGCCACGGGGTGGTTCAAATCCCACCGTGGCAGCTGGTGGAACCCAAATTCAATTCATAGAAGAACCTGGGATTGAAAGCTGGTCTCAGTAATTATAACCATGGTCGTATAAACCCATCTGGTTAATTAACACCATTTAGGGAAGGAAACTGCTGTACTTACCCACTCTGGCCTACATGTAACACCAGACAATGGGGGCACACTGAAGAGAGAAGGCAAACAGACAGATATTGTGGTACACATTGGTACCAACGATATAGGCAGGTCTCAATCAGGTCCTAAAAGCAAAATTTAAGGAGCGAGGAAGCGGATTAAAACACAGGACCCAGAAGGTGGTATAAAGAACAAAGATAATTACAGCACAGGAATAGGCCCTGCGGCCTTCCAAGCCTGCACCAACCATTCTGCCCGTCTGAACTAAAAACCCCTCCCCTTCCGGGACCACATCCCTCTCTTCCCATCGTATTCATGTATTTGTCGAGTCGCCCCCTAAAAAGTCACCATCATATCTCCTTCCACCATCTCCCCCGGCAGCGAGTTCCAGGCTCCCACCATCCTCTGGATGGCGTCCGATGCCACGTGCCAGTGAGTATAGAAATAGGAGGTTAGTCCAGATGAATGCGGGGCTGGAGAGATGGTGCCAGGGGGAGGGCTTTAGAGTTCTGGGACATTGGGGCCGCTTTGGAGGACGGTGGGACCTGTACAAGGCGGCCAGTTTGCACCTGAACCGAAGTGGGACTAGTGTCCTTGCAGAGTGGTTCGGTAGTGCTGTTAGCTTAGGGCTGGGAAAGTTCAGCAAGGACAGAGGCACAGCCAAAATTAGAATAGGCATCAAGTGAGTCAGGAAGGCACAGAATGTCTAGACCAGTTAAGTCACAAGGGAGTTTGCTGAGATTGGATGATATTTATTTTAAATCAGGAACCTGACGAACAAGGCAGCTAAATTGAGGGCACAAATTAGAACATGGGGGTATGATGCCATTGCTGTCACTGAGGCATGGTTGAGAGAGGGGCAGGTTTGGCAGCTCACTATTCCAGGTTACAGGATCTTCAGGCAGGATAGGGAAGCTGGTAAAAGAGGAGGGGGTGTCAGCAGTAAGGAGGGAGGGCATCTTAGAAGGCTCTTCAACTGGGGCCGTATGGGTCGAGCTTAAAACCAAAAAGGAGCAATCAGCTTGCTGTGAGTGTTCCCCAGGCCCCCAAACAGGCAAAGAGAAATTGAAGAGCAGATACGTAGGAAAATTTCAGAGAAGTGAAAAAATAATATAAGAATAATCTTTATTGTCACAAGTAGGCTTACATGAACACGGCAAAGCAGTTACTGTGAAAAGCCCCTAGTCGCCACATTCCGGCGGCTGTTCGGGTACACAGAGGGAGAATTCAGAATGTCCAAATTGCCCAACAGCACGTCTTCCAGGACTTGTGGGACCCAGTGCAAACCCACGCAGACACGGGGGAAACGTGCAGACTCCGCACAGACAGTGACCCAAGCCGGGAATGGAACCTGGGACCCTGTCTCTGTGAAGCAACAGTGCTAACCACTGAGTTACCGTGCTGGTAGTGGTAATGGGAGATTTCACCTTCCTCAATATTAATTGGGGTAACCAATTAGTGTAAAAGGTTTAGAAGGAGAAATATTCATAAAATGCATCCAGGAGAACCTTGTAAGCCAGTATATAGAAGGCCCGACAGAGAGGGGGTGGTCCTGGACTTAATTTTGAAAATAATAATAATCGCTTATTGTCACAAGTAGGCTTCAATTAAGTTACTGTGAAAAGCTCCTAGTCGCCACATTCCACCGCCTGTTCAGGGAGGCCGGTACGGGAATTGAACCCGCGCTGCTGGCCTTCTGCATTACAAGCCAGCTGTTTCGCCCACTGTGCTAATTTTAAGTAACAAAGCCGGGCAAGTGGTTGAAGTGGGGGTGCATTTTGCAGACAGCGATGATAACTCTGTTAGATTCAAGATTGTTCTGGAAAAGGACAAGGATGGGCCTGAGATCAATGTTCAAAATGACGGGACGAACCATTTTAATAAGATCAGGTATGATTTGGCAAAAGTGGACTGGGTAAATCTGTGACAGAACAGTGAAACACATTCAAGAAGCAAAGAGGGAGAGTGCAGGGTCAACATGCTCCAATCAGGAAAAAGGGCGGGACCAACAAATCCAGTGAACCCTGGATATCGAGGGATATATAACATTGGAGAAAAAGGGAGGCGTATGGCAGATACCGAGAGCTCAAAACAGCAGAAGCCCGAGAGGAGTATAGAATGTGCAAGAGGGAACTTAAAAAGGAAATTCGGAGAGTAAAAAGGGGGCATGAAAGGGGGCAGGTAAAATAAAGGAAAGTCCTACGTTGTTTTACAAGTAAATTAAGGGTAAAAGGCGAACTAAGGAAAGAGTCGGGCCCATTAAGGACCACAGGGTAATTTGTGTGTGGAGCCGGAGGATGTAGGTCGGGTTCTGAATGAATACTTTGTGTCGGTGTTCACTACTGAGAGGGACAGTGTGGATACAGAAATCAGGGGTAAGGACTGTAATAAGATTAAAGAGATTAACATGGATAGAGAGGAGGTTCTGAGTGGTCTGGCAGGCTTAACAATAGACTAATCTCCAGGACCAGATGAAATGTATCCCAGGCTGTCGAATGCAGCAAGGGGTTGGCGGGGGGGGGGGGGGGGGGGATAGCAGCGGCGCTGGCAATACTTTTCAATTCCTCTCTGGGTGGAGGTGCCGGGGGACTGGAGGATAACCATAGTGGTGCCATTGTTCAAGAAGGGAGGAAGGGATAAACCAGGAAACTACAGGCCAGTCAGTCTAACCTCAGTGATGGGGAAACGATTGGAAGCAATTCTGAGAGACAGAATTAATCTGCATTAGGAGAGGCAGAGATTAATCAACAACAGTCAGCATGGGTTTGGTTAAGGGGAGGCCATGTCTGACCAACTTGATTGAATTTTTCAAAGAGGTGACCAGGTGTGTCGATGAGGGAAATGTATTTGACGTAGTCTACTTGGACTTCAGCAAGGCTTTTGATAAGGTTCCACATGGAAGACTGATAGCGAAGGTCAGAGCCCATGGGATCCAAGGAAATTTGGCAAATTGGATCCAGAATTGGCTGAGTGGCAGGAAGCAGAGGGTGATGGGCGAGGGGTGTTTTCCTGACTGGAAGCCTGTGTCCAGTGGGGTCCTGCAGGGGGCAGTGTTGGGGCCCTTGCTGTTTGTGGTTTATATAAATGTAGGAGGGTTGATCAGTAAGCTTGCGGATGATACAAAAATTGAAGGGGTGTTAAATAGTGAGGATTGCCTTAGATTACAGGATGATATAGACGGGCTGGTCAGATGGGCTGATCTGTGGCAAATGGAATTTAATCTGGGTAAATGTGAGATGTACTTGGGCAGGACAAACAAGATAGGGAATACATGATAAACGGCAGGAACCTGGGAAACCTGGGAACCACCGAGGATCAGAGGGACCTTGGTGTGCATGTACATCGGTCCCTTAAGGTAGCAGAGCAGGTGGCTACAGTGGTTAAGAAGGCAGATGGTGTACTTGCCTTTATTAGCTGAGGCATAGAGTTTAAGAGCAGAGAGGCTGTGCTGGAACTGTATAACATTTTAGTCAGGCACAGCTAGAGTATTGTACAGTTCTGGAAGTGTGCAGAGGAGATTTACCAGCATGTTGCCCGGACTGCAGAGTTTTAGTTTTGAAAGACAGATTGGATAGAGTTGTGTTGCTTTCCTTGGAGCAGAGGAGACTGAGGGGGGGGGACATGATTGAAATGTATCAAATTATGAGGGGCACAGATAGAGTAGACAGGAAGATATTATTCCCCTTGACGGAGGGGTCAATGACCAGAGGGCAAAGGTTTAAGGTGAGGGGCAGGAGGTTTAGAGGGGATTTGAGGAAAAACGTTAAAACGCAGAGGGTGGTGGGAGTTTGGATTTCACTGCCTGAAAGGGTGGTGGAGGCAGGGACCTTCATAACATGTAAGAAGTATTTAGAAGTGCACTTGCGATCCCAGGGCAGACAAGGCTAAGGGGCAAGGCTGGAAAATTGGATTAGAATGGTTAGGTGGTTGACCGGCACAGATGCGATGGGCTGAAGGGCCTTTCTGTGCTGTATGACTCTAATGTGGTTGACTCTCAACTGCCTTCTGAAATCATAGAATCATAGAATTTACAGTGCAGAAGGAGGCCATTCGGCCCATCGAGTCTGCACCGGCTCCTGAAAAGAGCACCCTACCCACGGTTAACACCTCCACCCTATCCCCATAACCCAGTAACCCCACCCAACACTAAGGGCAATTTTGGACACCAAGGGCAATTCATCATGGCCAATCCACCTAACCTGCACATCTTTGGACTGTGGGAGGAAACCGGAGCACCCGGAAGAAACCCACGCACACACGGGGAGGATGTGCAGACTCCACACCGACAGTGACCCAAGCCTGAATCGAACCTGGGACCCTGGAGCTGTGAAGCAATTGTGCTATCCACAATGCTACCGTGCTACCCTGGTCAGGTCCCTCTCCTGCTCACACTCCCGAGTTGAATCTTCAATTTTTTATGTGCTTTCTTTAAGTCACAAAGAAGCTGAAGCAGAATATAAAGTGGATTGGCTGCCATAAAACCATGGAGCCAGAGGGAGGGAGGCCATTTGGCCCATTGAGTCCATGCTGGCTTTCCATTTAGAGCAATCCATTTAATTCCATCCAATAATCTTTAATGGCCCAGCAAGCCAATCAGTTCAAGGGCAATTAGCAATGGCCAACAAATGCTGGCCTCGTCAATGACACCCACATTCCATGGAAGATGAAATTAGCTCCCTTTTGCTGATTTGAGTTAAACCCAGTCAATTAATATGAAAATTCAACATGTCCTACCCTTTGAACAATGCTGCTGTTTTCATTGGCAAGGGGATTGGTAACTACAGGGCGCAGATTTATACTACCTGGAAAAAGAACCAGGGGCGAATGAGAGAGATTTATTTTGATGCAAGTGAGTTGCTGAGATCTGGAATGTGCAGTCTGGAATCAACAAGACTGGCAAAGGGGTTCTTGACCCCGTCCAGCCATCGTTCCACTGCTGCCAGCTTCGAACACGCCAAACTGCCAATGAGCACTGACCTTGACAATGAAATGGAGATCAGGTTGCTTCTGCAGAATACAATCAAGCTGATCATTCCATCGAACAAATCTTGGGAGGAGGAAACGCAATGTGAAAAATTATTTTGGGAAATTGTCAATATTGTGCAGCCTTGTAAAAGAAAACAAAGCTGAAAAAAAATTAGGCTAAAAAAAAAGTGATTGCGTCACACCATAAATAATTCATGGAGTGGTCCCCTGCCCCTTAAAAAACTCCTCTGCAGCTTTTCTGCTGTCCTCTGCAGTTTGTTAAAGGGTCATTTCACTCTTGACCCTCTGTGATACAAGTGTAGCTGAAAATAAACAACTCACATTAAAGACGCCTATTCCTAACTCGGAGCAGGCGAAAGACAGGACTTGCCATGTCACTTAAAAGAAAAAGATTCTCTTTGTTTCATAACCTGTCATTTCTCATTTTCCCTCTCCTGCTCACACTCCCGAGTTGAATCTTCAATTTTTTATGTGCTTTCTTTGAGTCACAAAGAAGCTGAAGCAGAATATAAAGTGGATCGGTTGCCATAAAACCATGGAGCCAGAGGGAGGGAGGCCATTTGGCCCATTGATTCCATGCTGGCTTTCCATTTAGAGCAATCCATTTAATTCCATCCAATAATCTTTATTAGTGCCACATTAAAAAGGCAATAAAGTTACTGTGACAATCCCCTCGTTGCCACACTCTGGCGCCTGTTCGGGTACACGGAGGGAGAATTCAGAATGTCCAATGCACCTGACAAGCTCGTCTTTCGCGACTTGTGGGAGGAAACCGGAGCACCCGGAGGAAACCCATGCAGACACAGGGGAAACATGCAGACTCCGCTCAGACAGCGACCCAAGCTGTGAATCGAAACTGGGTCCTTGGCGCCGTGAATCGACTGTGCTAACCACTGTGCTACCGTGCCGCCATGAAGCTTTACCGCGAGCCAGCCCCCCTCACTCAGCAAGCCCCCCAATCCCCGTAGCCCAGCAAACTGATTGCCTTCAAGTGGTCATCCAATTTCTATTGAAATCAGTGATCATCTCCACCCCCACCAACTTCACAAGCAGTCAGCCCCATTTGTAAAATATTATGTTCAGTGACTCATATTCACCTCCTCTAAAGGCTTCACTGATTTTATAAAATACAACTTTACCTATTCTATTTACGCCTTGGAGCAAAATGGTAGTAAATATAAATGGCCAACTTATGGGGCTGAATGGCCTCCGAATGTTCCAATGATATTATTATTATATAGTGGGAGGATTTACAGCTGCTGAAAACTCTGAGAGGATTTTCGTATCATTCTTTGTGTATCTTTATGCTCAGTCATGGAAACCCTACAGTGCAGAAGGAGGCCATTAGGCCCATTGAAAGGGCACCCTGCCTAGGCCCACTCCTCCACCCTACCCCCACAACCCCATAACCCGCCAAAACTTTTGGACATTAAGGGGAAATTTAGAACGGCCAATCCATCTAACCTGCATATTTTTGGACTGTGGGCTGAAACCGGAGCACCCGGAGGAAACCCACGCATACACGGGGAGGAAGGACAAACTCCACACGGACAGTCACCCGAGGTTGGAATTGAAGACGGTCAATTTGATGGTCAATCAAATCGAGTTTTGGAGGAATGATGGTGTTGAAGGCTGAGTTGTAGTTGATAAATAGGAGTCTGACACAGGTGTCTTTGTTATCTAGGTGTTCCAGGGTAGAGTGCAGGGCCATGGAGATGGCGTCTGCTGTGCACCTGTTGCAGCGGTAGGCGAACTGTCGTGGATCAAAGCAATCCGGGAGGCTGGAGTTGATTCATGCCATGATTAACCTTGACTACAGGGATGATACTCATCTTCTTGAAGTCTGGTACAAGGCAGGGTTCAATGAGCTGCCAGAACCCAGACAATGGGCGGAATTTACCCATTTATTCAGAGTGTCAGGCTTGGACTGAAAACCAGTGTGTCGCTCTCCAGCTGCACAGTCGAGTTTTCAGTCCAGATTTCCAGGCCTGAGAAGGATTGGGGGCCCCGCCCATGGACATGGAGGCACCCCTCACATGCATCAAGGGCTACCACATTCCCCGGCAAAACACCAGCATCGGTACTCTCCCCTCTTCTCCCCATCACCGCAGTCTAATGCGCTCTCTTCCCTCTCCCCAATCTCCTGCTCCCCCCCCCCCCCCCACCCAAACATCCGCAGTCTTTGCGGCACTCCCACCCCTCACAGGTGTCAGCACGCCCCATCTCACAGAAGGGGAACCACCCCCGATGGGGCTTCCCAGAGACAAACTCCTGTCACCCCCCCCCCCCCCCCCGGCGTGAGTTGGCAGTTCCAGATTGGCAGTGCCAACCTGGCAGTGCCAACACGTGCCGTCCCTCGCCAACTGGAGGCTTACATACCTTGGTGCCCCCAGCGGGATCCTCTCGACTGTTCCCTCATTCACAAACCTGTATTGAACACGCCGGCGAGGTTTCAATATTCGGGGGGGGGGGGGGGGGGGGGAGGGTTAATTTGGAGGAGGGGACGTTCAAATTCTCGCAAATGTATCAAGATGTACTGAGGTGGCATTCCGCCCTTTTGGGCAATGACCTCGTTGCGTCACCAGTGATGGGCGGGGTAAAATGGGAAACGGGATGTCACCGGCGAGAATAGAGTTTCCGGATTCGCGCGATTTCCTGCTCCCATGACGCCGTTCTCACTGGGCGCCATCCATATCCACCAGACCCAAGTAAACAAAATAGGTTTGTCAAAGATGATTAAATGTATTCCTAGAGGTTTCAGAGAACATAGAAAAATACAGCACAGAACAGGCCCTTCGGCCCACGATGTTGTGCCGAACTTTTGTCCTTGGTTAATCATAGATCATAGAATTTTGGACACTAAGGGACAGTTTATCATGGCCAATCCACCCAACCTGCACGTCTTTGGACTGTGGGAGGAAACCGGAGCACCCGGAGGAAACCCACGCACACACGGGGAGGATGTGCAGACTCCACACAGACAGTGACCCAAGCCGGAATCGAACCTGGGACCCTGGAGCTGTGAAGCAATTGTGCTATCCACAATGCTACCGTGCTGCCCTTAAGAACAAATAAATCTACACTCCATTATTCTACCGTAATCCATGTACCTATCCAATAGCCGCTTGAAGGTCCCTAACGTTTCCGACTCAACTACTTCCACAGGCAGTGCATTCCATGCCCCCACTACTCTCTGGGTAAACAACCTATCTCTGACATCCCCCCTATATCTTCCACCATTTACCTTAAATTTATGTCCCCTTGTAATGGTTTGTTCCACGCAGGGGAAAAGTCTCTGACTGTCTACTCTATCTATTCCTCTGATCATCTTATAAACCTCTATCAAGTCACCCCTCATCCTTCTCCGTTCTAATGAGAAAAGGCCTAGCACCCTCAACCTTTCCTCGTAAGACCTACTCTCCATTCCACGCAACATCCTGGTAAATCTCCTTTGCACCTTTTCCAAAGCTTCCACATCCTTCCTAAAATGAGGTGACCAGAACTGCACAGAGTACTCCAAATGTGGCCTTACCAAGGTTTTGTACAGTTGCATCATCACCTCTTAAATTCAATCCCTCTGCTAATGAACGCGAGCACACCATAGGCCTTCTTCACAGCTCTATCCACTTGAGTGGCAACTTTCAAAGATCTATGAACATAGACCCCAAGATCCCTCTGCTCCTCCACATTGCCAAGAACCCTACCGTTAACCCTGTATTCCGCATTCATATTCGTCCTTCCAAACTGGACAACCTCACACTTGTCAGGGTTAAACTCCATCTGCCACTTCTCAGCCCAGCTCTGCATTCTATCTATGTCTCTTTGCAGCCGACAACAGCCCTCCTCACTATCCACAACTCCACCAATCTTCGTATCATCTGCAAATTTACTGACCCACCCTTCAACTCCCTCACCCAAGTCATTAATGAAAATCACAAACAGCAGAGGACCCAGAACGGATCCCTGCGGTACGCCACTGGTAACTGGGCTCCAGGCTGAATATTTGCCATCCACCACCACTCTCTGACTTCTATCGGTTAGCCAGTTCGTTATCCAACTGGCCAAATTTCCCACTATCCCATGCCTCCTTACTTTCTGCATAAGCCTACCATGGGGAACCTTATCAAATGCCTTACTAAAATCCATGTACACTACATCCACTGCTTTACCTTCATCCACATGCTTGGTCACCTCCTCAAAGAAGTCAATAAGACTTGTGAGGCAAGACCTACCCCTCACAAATCCGTGCTGACCATCCCTAATCAAGCAGTGTGTTTCCAGATGCTCAGAAATCCTATCCCTCAGTACCACCGAAGTAAGACTAACTGGCCTGTAATTCCCAGGGTTATCCCTACTCCCTTTCAACATTCGCCACTCTCCAATCCCCTGGTACCACCCCTGTTGACAGTGAGGATGAAAAGATCATTACCAACGGCTTTGCAATTTCATCTCTTGCTTCCCATAGAATCCTTGGATATATCCCATCAGGCCCAGGGGACTTGTCTATCCTCAAGTTTTTCAAAACGCCCAACACATCTTCCTTCCTAACAAGAATCTCCTCGAGTACCACTCTGTTTCACACTGTCCGCTCCAACAATATGGCCCCTCTCGTTTGTAAATACTGAAGAAACGTACTCGTTCAAGACCTCTCCTATCTCTTCAGACTCAATACATAATCTCCCGTTACTGTCCTTGATCGGACCCACCCTCGCTCTAGTCATTCTCATATTTCTCACATATGTGTAAAAGGCCTTGGGGTTTTCATTGATCCTACCCGCCAAAGATTTTTCATGCCCACTCTTAGCTCTCCTAATCCCTTCCTTCAGTTCCCTCCTGGCTATCTTGTATCCCTCCAGCGCCCTGTCTGTACCTTGTTTCCTCAGCCTTACATAAGTCTCCTTCTTCCTCTTAACAAGACATTCAACCTCTCTTGTCAACCATGGTTCCCTCACTCGACCATCTCTTCCCTGCCTGACAGGGACATACATATCAAAGACACACAGTACCTGTTCCTTGAACAAGTTCCACATTTCACTTGTGTCCTTCCCTGACAGCCTATGTTCCCAACTTATGCACTTCAATTCTTGTCTGACAGCATTGTATTTACCCTTCCCCCAATTGTAAATCTTGCCCTGTTGCACGCACCTATCCCTCTCCATAACTAAAGTGAAAGTCACAGAATTGTGGTCACTACCTCCAAAATGCTCCCCCACTAACAAATCTATCACTTTCCCTGGTTCATTACCAAGTACCAAATCCAATATGGCCTCCCCTCTGGTCGGACAATCTACATACTGTGTTAGAAAAGCTTCCTGGACACACTGCACAAACACCACCCCATCCAAACTATTTGACTTAAAGAGTTTCCACTCAATGTTTGGGAAGTTGAAGTCACCCATGACTACTACCCTGTGACTTCTGCACCTTTCCAAAATCTATTTCCCAATCTGTTCCTCCATCGCTGTTGCTATCGGGGGGCCTATAGAAAACTCCCAACAAGGTGACTGCTCCTTTCCTATTTCTGACTTCAACCCATACTACCTCAGTAGGCAGATCCTCCTCGAACTGCCTTTCTGCAGCTGTTATACTATCTCTAATTAACAATGCCACCCCCCACCTCTTTTACCATCCTCCCTAATTTTGTTGAAACATCTATAACCAGGGACCTCCGACGACCATTTCTGCCCCTCTTCTATTCAAGTTTCCGTGATGGCCACCACACCGTAGTCCCAAATACCGATCCATGCCTTAAGTTCACCCACCTTATTCCTGGTGCTTCTTGCGTTGAAGTATACACACTTCAACCCATCACCTTGCCTGCAAGTACTCTCCTTTGTCATTGTTACCTTCCCCACTGCGTCACTACACGCTTTGGCGTTCTGAATATTGGCTTCCTTAGTTGCTGGACTACAAATCCGGTTCCCATTCCCCTGCCAAATTAGTTTAAACCCTCCCGAAGACTACTAGAAAACCTCCCTCCGAGGATATTGGTGCCCCTCTGGTTCAGATGCAACCCGTCATGCTTGTACAGGTCCCACCTTCCCCAGAATGCGCTCCAATTATCCAAATACCTGAAGCCCTCCCTCCTACACCATTCCTGCAGCCACGTGTTCAACTGCACTCTCTCCCTATTCCTAGCCTCGCTATCACGTGGCACCGGCAACAAACCAGAGATGGCAACTCTGTCTGTCCTGGCCTTTAACTTCCAGCCTAACTCCCTAAACTTGTTTATTACCTCTACACCCCTTTTCCTACCTATGTCGTTGGTACCAATGTGCACCACGACTTCTGGCTGCTCACCCTCCCCCTTCAGGATCCTGAAGACACGATCCGAGACATCCCTGGCCCTGGCACCCGTGAAGCAACATACCTTCCGGGAGTCTCGCTCGCAACCACATAATCTCCTATCTATTCCCCTAACCATTGAATCTTCTATTACTATTGCTTTTCTATTCTCCCCCTTCCCTTCTGAGCCCCAGAGCCAGACTCAGTGCCAGAGACCTGGCCGCTAGGGCTTTCCCCCAGTAGGTCATCCCCCCCCAACAGCATCCAAAATGATATACTTGTTTTGAAGGGGAACGGCCACGAAGGATCCCTGCACTGTCTGCCTGTTAGTTTTCTCTTGGGTGTGGCTACCTCTCTTTAACTCTTCTCGACAATCCCCTCTGCCTCCCGGATGATCCGAAGTTCATCCAGCTCCAGCTCCAGTTCCCTAACATGGTCTCTGAGGAGCTGGAGTTGGGTGCACTTCCCGCAGGTATAGTCAGCGGGGACACCGGTGGTATCCCTCACCACCCACATCCTTCAGGAGGAGCATGCAACTGCCCTAGCCTCCATCCCCTCTTACCTTACAGAATACAGCTGCCCTGTCGACCAACTGGACCTCCGCCCTCAGACTCTGGTCTCAGTCAGCTGCACTCTCTGTAAACTCCCAGCTCCCTTCTCGCTCTTTACGGAAATGAAATGAAAGGAGCATCTTGCTCCCTCCTCACCTAACTCCCTCAGTCACCAAAGTCTCACTATAGCACTCAAATGCACCAAGTTCAGCACTCCAGTGCAAACCAGTTTCATGCATGAACATGACTTTTCCCCACTCTCCACCCGTTAGTTATCCAAGACATTCATCCTTATGGCACATTGCCTTCCTAAGTTTATTGGAAAGCAAAAGGATTCATGACCCATACAATCATAGAATTTACAGTGCAGAAGGAGGCCATTTGGCCCATCGAGTCTGCACCGGCTCTTGGAAAGAGCACCCTATACCCGTAACTCAGTAACCCCACCTCACCTTTTTGAACACTAAGGGTAATTTAACATGGCCAATCCACTTAACCTTCACAGCTTTGGATTGTGGGAGGAAACCGGAGTACCCGGAGGAAACCCACGCTGTCATGGGGAGAAAGTGCAAACTCCACACAGTCGAGTGAGGCCGGAATTGAACCTGGACCCTGGAGTTGTGAGGCAGCAGTGCTAACCTCAGTGCCATCGTGCTGCCACCCAATTGGATGTTCCTCCTCACCCAGTCCTAACACTGTGCACTTTGAAAGTATGTAAATTGGGAATAAAGTGCTTCAGGTCCTAAGGTGAGGAAAGATGCTACAGAAATGAATATTCTTTGGGCGGGATTCTCCGACCCCCCCCCCCCCCCCCCCCCCCCCCCCCGCCGGGTCAGAGAATCGCCAGGAGGTGGCGTGAGGCCCGCTCCATCATTCCGACGCCGGCTGCCGAATCCTCCGGCGCTGGTTTTTGGGCGGGGGCGGGGATCACGCCGCGCCGGTCGGGGGCCGTTGGCAGCGGCACACCTCAGCAATTCTCCGGGCCCCAATGGGCCGAGCGGCCACCCGTTTTCGTCCAGTCCCGCCGGCGTGAAATAGACATGGTACCACACACGGCGGGACCTGGCTTGGATGGCGTCTTGCGGAGTCCTCAGGGGGGGGGGGGCGTGTGGGGATCCGGCCCCGGGGGGGGGGGGCCCACGGTTACCTGGCCCGCGATCGGGGCCTACCGATCTGCGGGCGGGCCTGTGCCGTGGGGGCACTCTTTCCCTCCGCGTCGGCCTCTGTGAGGCTCCGCCATGGCCGCGCGGAGAACAAACCCCCTGCGCATGTGCCAGAACACGCCGGAATCCTGCGCATGTGCCAGAACACGCCGGCAGTCCTGCGCATGTGCCAGAACAAGCCGGCAGTCCTGCGCATGTGCCAGAACAAGCCGGCAGTCCTGCGCATGCACCAACTCGCGCCGGCCCGCGGCTGCCCTTCGGCACCGGTTGGCGGAGCGCTAACCCCTCCAGCACCGGCCGAAACCCCGGAAATGCGGAGGATTCCACATCTTCCAGGCGGCCCGACACCGGAGTGGTTCGCGCCGCTCTTGGCGCTGGTACGGGCAGCCCTGCCAATTGCGGGATATTCCCATCCAATGTTTTTACTCTCACACCTGCCTTAATATTGGATAGGGCAGACATTTTCCGCATTAGGATTACACATGTATTAAATCTCATTGGAAAGGGGTGCAATGAGATTATACCTTTTAAAACCTCCATCCTTTTCAAGCTCTCCTATTATGTGCTCTTTTTATATTGTGATTGAAGATAAGATTCTTAATAAAAGTAACTGACAGGGAGTGAAAGCATTCACTAGAAAAATAACACAGGCTCCACAGTGTATTACAATGTACCAGTACATATTATACTACCATTAATCACAGTCATCTCTATCTGACTGACATCACAAAGACACTATTGTGACAGCAACAACCTCAACTGTTGTGAGCTGTTAAATTGTGATACATTCATTCTTCCCCCCCCCCCAACTCCACCCCCACCCCCCTCCCCTACCCAAGTGACAGATGTACCCTGCCCACCCAGTAACATTCCATAATTCAGTTGTTGGCGAATGGTCCTTTGCTCTTCTTCCAAGAAAGAACTAAGTCGTAAGACCATAAGACAGAGGAGCAGAATTAGGCCACTCTGCCCATCATGTCTGCTCCACCATTCAATGATGGCTGATATTTTTCTCATCCCCATTCTCCTGCCTTCTCCCCATAACCCCTGATCCCCTTAATAATCAAGAACCTATCTATCTCTGTCTTAAAGACACTCAGTGATTTGGCCTCCACAACCTTGAAATGAAAATTGCTTATTGTCACAAGTAGGCTTCAAATGAAGTTACTGTGAAAAGCCCCTAGTCGCTACATTCCGGCACCTGTTCGGGGAGGCTGGTACTGGAATTGAACCGTGCTGCTGGCCTGCCTTGGTCTGCTTTAAAAAGCCAGCTCTATAAGAGTTCCACAGATTCACCACCCTCTGGCTGAAGATATTCCTCCTCATCCCTGTTTTAAAGGATCGTTTTTCCTAGAAGTGGAAACATCCTCTCCATGTCCACTCTATCCAGGCCTCTCAGTATCCTGTAAGTTTCAATAAGATCCCCCCTCATCCTTCTAAACTCCAACGAGTACAGACCCAGAGTCCTCAACCATTCCTCATATGACTAAGCTGTTCATTTCAGGGATTATTCCAGTGAACCTCCTCTGGACCCTTTCCAGCACATCCTTCCTTAAATACGGGACCCAAAACTGCTCACAATACTCCAAATGGGGTCTGGCCAGAGCCTTATACAGCCTCAGATGTACATCCCTGGTCTTGTATTCACGCCCTCTTGACATGAATGCTAACATTGCATTTGCCTTCTGAAGTGCCGACTGAACCAACACGTTAACCTTAAGAGAATCATCAAAAAGGACTCCCAAGTCCCTTTGTGCTTCTGCTTTCCGAAGCATCTCCCCATTTAGAAAATAGTCTTTGTCTCCATTTCTCCTTCCAAAGTGCAAAACCTCACACTTTTCCACATTGTATTCCATCTGCCACTTCATTGCCCACTCTCCTAGCTTGTCTAAGTCCACCTGCAGCCCCCTTGCTTCCTCAATACTACCTGTCCCTCTACAGATCTTTGTATCATCTGCAAACTTAGCAACAGTGCCTTCAGTACCTTCTTCCAGATCATTAATCTATATTGTAAAAAGTTGTGTTCCCAGCACAGACCCCTGAGGCCCACCACTAGTCACCGGCTGCCATCCTGAAAAAGACCCCTTTATCCCCACTCTCTGCCTTCTGCCAGTCAGCCAATCCTCTATCCATGCCAGGATCTTACCCTCAACACCATGGGCTCTTAACTTCTTTAACAAAAGAATATTTGAGTCAAATTGGCAACAGGGTAGCTGGCTTTGACATCGGTATCTATGGTTAAAGAAGGAAGTGTGTAAGTGCGGCATGTGGCGCAGTGTGTAGCACTGGGGCTGCGGCGCTGAGGACCCAGGTTCAAATCCCGGCCCTCAGTCACTGTCCGTGTGGAGTTTGCATATTCTCCCCATGTCTGCGAGGATTTCATCCCCGCAACCCAAAAAAGTGCTGGTTAGGTAGATTGGCCACACTAAATTGCCCCTTAATTGGAAAAAAGAAAAATGAAAAAATGAAATGAAAAAAAAAAAGAAATGAAAATCGCTTATTGTCACAAGTAGGCTTCAAATGAAGTTACTGTGAAAAGCCTCTAGTCGCCACATTCTGGCGCCTGTTCGGGGAGGCTGGTACGGGAAAAATCTTTGGCTACTCTAAATTTATTTTTTAAAAAGGAAGTGTGAGAAATGATTTGGAATTCCTTGAACATGTTCCAGTGGCTTTACTGGCGAGCACATCCTTGGTCATGCCTTGTTATGGTGGTAGATCTATTGACGCAGATCACTGTCTACATGGTACAGGTAATGGGAGGCGAGGTCCTGAAGGTCAGTCAGCCTCCACAGAGCGGGCCCTCTCAGAAATTTGGAACTAACCTGTCTACTGGGGGTTTGGTTAGTTCAGTTGGCTGGATGGCTGGATCGTGATGCGGAGGGCCACCAACAACCCGGGTTCAATTCCCGTACCGGCTGAGGTTATCCGTGAAGTCCCTGACTTCTCAACCCTGCCCACCACCCCACCACCCCCACCCCCTCCCAACGCCCACCCCCCGCACCCTGAGGTGTGGTGACCTTCAGGTTAAACGACCACCTAGCCAGCTCCCTCTCAAAAGTCCTTGAGGACTATGCGACCTTCCTATTCCACACTGCGCCTTTCTCAACTTCAGGGCACCACTTTACAGTCATTGGCACACTTCCTGCCGTGTGGCTGCTGGTCTCATGTGGGAAACACAGCAGCTAATTTGCATATTGCAAGCTCCTCCAAGCTGCCACCCGATGGCTGTCCGGGTAAATCTGCTCTCGTGACACAGAAAACAAAATACTGGATATCTGAAAGCAAAAGAGAAAATGCTGGAAATCCCCCAACTGCTCTGGCAGCTTCCGCAGACAGAGAAATTAAGTTTACCCATGTCAGGTTTTGAGTCTAAGCCCAACAATCTGGAACATACCTCTGTTTCTCTGAGCACAGATTCTGCCTGAGCCTGCTGGGTAATTGCCAGCATCCATTTTTGTGATGTCTGTTTGAGGAATAACCATGGACACATCATTCGAGGTGGGGGTATGATTCTGGCTTATCAACCGGGTAACGATGGGTTAATGTGTTACAATGAGGTTCCTGCCTCTCACGGTGAGAAACGCGGTACGCCACTCATGGGGGGAGTGGGGGGGGAGGAGGGGATGATCGTACCCTGCATTTCCATTGACGTGAACCGCGGCTGAGGCTTTGGCGTGATAGTTTCCGAAAGTCGCTGCCGATAGGGAGTGGTCGAGATTAATATTTAAGAGGAGCTGGGGAGGCAGAGGGCTGGATAAAAGGAAGGAACAGGAGGATATGCTGGTTGGGTGGAATGAGGAGGGGTGTGAGCAGGCTGGTGCGGAGCACAAATGCCAGCCTGGTTCGTTTGGGCCGAATGGCCTGCTTCTGCAAACTCTGTGCCATCGGCTGCTTCCCCTTATCTAATAATAGGAATGTGATGTAGCTGCAACAATGCAAAAGCTGATTGAATGCTGACAGGTAGCAAGCCTTTGAGAAGAGTGGGGCAGAGGCGGCCGCGTGACTCATGTGCAGCTGATTATGCACATTTGACGCGCTGTACATGGGGCTGTTGTTGAAATCTTGTGCACTTAACAATTTGATTGAACCCCCAACAGTTTCGATGAGGGACGTCACCTGCTAAATATCAGGGCGAAGGATATCTTATGCTAATTTCAACATATTTTATTCATTCCGCAGAAATAAACACATTGCACTCGACGAAGAGGATAGGACTCCAATTATTGCGACCGAGAAAGTGCAGAGTTAATGAAGTGTGTTATTACTAATCAATCCTCTCTCCTCTGTAAATGATTCTTAAAAGCATGCAGATGCAGACAATTCTCAATTAAGAGAGTTACAGAGGGAAAAATAATTTGCCAAATATCCTGCAGTTGACTCCACTTTAGTGAATGCCCAGGCAGCTGATATTCTTGTGAATTGCCTTAACGTCAGAACCCTCTCTAATTGTTACTTATCTGCCATTCGATTCTGTTCTACCTTATCCATTGTTGGAGTGAAGATTCTTTCTGGCCTATTTTAACCCCGTGCTCACTGACTGTGTTAAACCTTGCACAATGTGGCGCTGTGCCAACTCATCAACCATTGTCAACACCCCCCCAGAATTGCTCAACGAGCCCCAGTAATTAAAGGTCAACCACTGTTGTGGGCAACAAATCACAGTGTGTGTAGGAAATTATCAAAGGAATTGAAAGGGTCTGGAGAGAGAAATGATTTCTTCCCAATCACTGCTTTTCTTTGTTCAGTATTCCTGACCTTGACTTGGGCGTGGAGGGCACAGTTTCAAAGGTAGCAGATGACACAAACCTGGGCAGTGTTGCGGACAGTGCAAAGGACACTGATAGGCGACAAGACGATATAGGCGAGGCAGGTGGACGGGCGAAAAAAGCAGCGGATTAAATTCAATGCAGAGAATTGTGAAGTGGTTCACTGTGGTCAGAGGAAGGCGAGGCAATATAAAATAAAGAGCACAATTCTAAAGGAGGTGCAGGGACAGAGGGAACAGGACTGCTTCTGCACAAATTATTGAAGGTGCCAGAGCAGGTTGGGAAAGTGGGGAAGAAAGCATACAGTGTGGAGGGCTTTGTAAATTGGAGGGATAAACCGGGATTTTATGGGGTGATGGGTGGCACTAGCTATTGGGTAGAAGTCAGGGAAACTCTATCCGAGCCAGTTAAGGGGGCCCCAGTCGGACTTTACATGCGGCAGACCATTAACTGCCTGACGTCAGGGCTCCTGTCCCTTTAAGGGATGAGGCCCCTCCTCTCAGCCAATTGGAGGGCCAGCAGCTCTTGAGTCCCAGCAGCGCCACCACAGGCGGTGGCTATCAGCCATCTTCCACACCGCGGGCAAAATACCATGGCAGCAGGAATGCCAGAAGGCACGCTGCCCTTTGCCTTCCCACATAATGCTCCTCACCCCCCAACCCCGGTTTTGCAGGGCGCTCCCTGAGGCCCCGTTAAGTCCGATATAATTTAAAAACAAGGAGGCTCTGGTAACTCGGTACGAAGCACTGGCCGCAGCTTCAACTGGAGTAGAGTCGTCGGGCGGTATTTCCACAAAATGTCACAGAATGCTGGATAAGGCGAGGAAAACAGTGTGAAACTCACCAGCTTCTCACCTGATTAAACAGCACTCTGTACAATGCTAGAGTGTTGGCGAGGATCACACAGCGGGAGGGGGGGGGGGATGCGGTAAGGGGGACATAGAACATAGAACAGTACAGCACAGAACAGGCCCTTCGGCCCTCAATGTTGTGCCGAGCCATGATCACCCTACTCAAACCCACGTATCCACCCTATACCCGTAACCCAACAACCCCCCCCCTTAACCTTACTTTTATTAGAACACTACGGGCAATTTAGCATGACCAATCCACCTAACCCGCACATCTTTGGACTGTGGGAGGAAACCGGAGCACCCGGAGGAAACCCACGCAGACACGGGGAGGACGTGCAGACTCCACACAGACAGTGACCCAGCCGGGAATCGAACCTGGGACCCTGGAGCTGTGAAGCATTTATGCTAACCACCATGCTACCCTGCTGCCCCAAGGCCTGGAGCAAGGCCTAAACATGCCGGCAAAGCCTGGATTCTGGGATCACACTAAAGATCCCCCTCCTGTGCCCATTGAGATCGGGAAGTCCCCAGTGGACATGGGGAACAGCACCACATGAAGAGGAGCAACCATTCTCCCCGCACCACGCAAAGATTAAGACCCCCCCCACCACCACCATACAAGCATCGGGTGACCTGATACCCTCCCCCCACCAGCATCATGAACTTCCCCCCCCCCCCACTTCTCACTGGCACCAGCGCCCCCCACCCCCCCCCCTTCCACCCCTGTCACTGGCAGCATCCCCATCCCATCCGCAGTTACCGATCTCCCGTACCCCAATGCATGCGCAACATTGGTGGCAGATTTCAATCGAGGCTATCAAAACAGAATTGAATAATTACCCAAAGAGGACAATTTGCACGGCTACGGGGAAAGGTGATGGAGAAAAGCCATGGTGGGTTTGTTCCTCTTGCAGAGAACCAGCATGAACATGACGGGCCCAATAGCCTCTTTCTGTGTTTCTATGATGTTGTGGCCATTGAGGTGGTGTCCAGAACAACAGGCGATAGCCTTAAAATTGATGCTAGGCCAGAGATGTGTGAGGAAGTCCCAATATTCCGCGACTGTTTCCGTGATAGCTTGTTACATACGTGATTATGTTCTGTGGTCCACGTTTCATTGAGTCTCTTCTGCACTCTCCGAAATCATCCCAAAAATCGCAAGCATTTCCAATGAGACACGATTAATGACTGTCCAGCAGTTCTTAACTTCCAACTAGCCTTCCCATTGGCCATTACCCCGGGGGATGTTGGTCCAGACATCGATTTCTGGAGTTGGGGAATCACCAATTAGAGCGGGAGGGTACTTGTGAGGGGGTGGGGGTGGGGTTGGGAGGGGGGGGGGGGGGGGCTGTGGGGAAGGGGGGACTGATTGAAGGGGCCGGGGTTTGAACTTCATTGATTGGCAAAGGTGGGTTTGGGGGGGTGGGGGGCACGAATTGGATTGGTCGGTTCGTGAGCCACTGATTGGAGCAGGAAGGGGCTGTGGTTACTGAAATAGAAATATTCACAGGGCAGCCCGGCAAACCTTGCATTATCCCAGCACAGTTGGCACCAATTACTGACATCTGGGGCCAATTTTCTTTTGTGGCAGGATGTGGGTTGATCGGAAACAGTTCCTCAGAGTTTATAGCAGGGATTGTGGGGAACATCTCTGTACAGCATTGCTGAGCAATAAATCTACATTAAAAACTTGGTGATTTTTTTTTTATATACCAGACAGGTCCTTAGCAGTGTGGTCCCAATGATTTGTGCTGGCTTTGTCCCAAGGTAAACACGATCCTGGTTTTACTGGAGTAATTAATCTGCTCTGTGAATGCGGGTAACAATGCAGTAACTGTCTGACCGTTTGCCGCTGGCTGATTTTTTTCTGAAACACAGGCAATGGCGGCCTGCCAAAGCTGCAGTCCCCCCCCCCCCCCTCCCCACGCCGTTCCCAACGGTTCTACAGACTTTCAAACCCAGCCATCAACAAGGACCCATGTTTAAAGTTCGAACTCGCCAATCTCCTTCCTTTGACTTGGGTGCTGCGTCGATAATTTATGCGTCACTCTTCATTTCACATATCTTCCCGTCTGCCAACTGACCCACTGCAGCCCTTGCATGAGAATGGCGACAGATTAAGAGGATTTACAAGCATGGTTGTTTATTTATTTTTTAAAGATGGGTCGGTTGAGGAAATCTGGTTCCTTCCCTGTCGACTGAGCAAAGAATAAAGCTTTCAGATCTCAATATGATGAAGAGGCCAGACTAAGGGAATACAGGCGCAATGAAAGATTCAAATGTCAGAAGGCTATTTTTTTTAAAAGAAGGAAAATGAGGCAGGTCTTGTTTGCGCAAAGGATAATCGAGTTGGTGGACGAAATTGCCACTGGACAGTCTCAACACATGTCAGAGGTCGAATGTTTCCTCTGGGTATTCTAGCGAAGCAGGGAAAAATGTTACCTGATATGCCCAACACACAGAGATGATATTTATCTTCCGGATGGAGCAGAGAAAAAGAAATAAGGGATATTGTGACAAGGCAGGTTGGAGAGTTAAGCTGAATTAAAACAAAGGCCAAACCTGGATCTTCAAGTGATCCTTTTCCCTCATGTTGCCATTCATGATGGGATTACTAAATTGTTTTATGTTCACCACTTCTTCTCGTGTGCGTTATTGTCGACATCACCCTTTCACCCCCTTGGTGTGCTTCCTACGAGGGTGTAGTCTTCCTATACTGCAGTATCTAGTGGAATAAACCCTGACATTTTTCAAAGTTCACGTGCTGCGATATGGCTTCAGCTCAAATTATGATTCAATTGATGTAGCCTGCAGTCTGTCACTTTTTATCATGGCACCTGCTGGAAGCTTAAATAAAAACGTGCTGTAAAGAGCAGGCCTATCCTCAGAGGTCCAAGGTTCAATCCTTGATCTTTGCCGACATAGTGGGGCACAGCTGGGATTAGAGTTTGGTCTACTCTATATGCTAACTCGCGTCAAGGCCCCGTTCATCCATCGCTCCCTGCGCTCACTGATCAATGCCACTTCGGCATTGCCTCAACTTTAAAATTCTCATTCTTATTTTCAATCAATTCCATGGCCTTGCCCCTTCCTATTTCAGTGATCTCCTCCAGCCCTACAATCCTTCCAGATATGTGCACTCCGGAAATCTCGTGCATCCTCGATTTTAATCATTCCACTGTGTTTCTGGCTGCCCAGACCCTTAGCTTGACAAATTGTCTTCCAACCTCTCTCCATCTCTCTCTCCTCTCTTTTACGCCCTCCATAAAAACTACGTATTTGGCAAAGCTTTTGGCCACTGCCCAGTGTTACATTTTGTTTGATCATCACTCCTGAGAAGCACGTTGGAACGCTTTGCGATGATTTTTTTTCAGGGGCAATTTAGCGTGGCCAATCCACCTCCCCTGCACATCTTTTGGGTTGTGGGGGTGAAACCCACGCAGACACGGGGAGAATGTGCAAACACCACACGGACAGTGACCCTGGGCCGGGATTCGAACCCGGGTCCTCAGCGCCGCAGTCCCAGTGCTATCCACTGTGCCGCACGCCGCAGGGCTAACCACTGCGCCACCATGCCACCCTAGCAATGTTAAAGGTATGAGATTTAAATGCAAGCTGTTGTTGGCCTGTTTTTGGATGAGGTGTTAACCCGAGGTTGCGTTTTTCCTCAGGCGGAAGTCAAAAAATGTCATTGCCTGTTTTTGAACCAGAGCAGAAAGAGAATCCTGCCCAATGTTTCACTCCAAAGGGGTAAATGTGTGGCAGCTGGTTTTCCATCAGGTAAGTGCGAGGTCATCCATTGTGGACCAGGCAATGGTGAGATCCAGGTGTTTTTGAAATGGAGAAAAGCCACGAATAGTGGAGGTTTGACATGTACACAGATCACTAATACCTCAGGGCAGCACGGTAGCACAGTGGGTACCACAGTTGCTTAAACGTCGATTCCCGGCTTGGGTCACTGTCTGTGCGGAGTCTGCACGTTCTCCTCGTGTCTGCGTGGGTTTCCTCCGGGCGCTCCGGTTTCCTCTCACAAGTCCCGAAAGACATGCTGTGGACATTCTGAATTCTCCCTCTGTGTACCTGAACAGGCGCTGGAATGTGATGACGAGGGGCTTTACACAGTAACTTCATTGCAGTGTTAATATAAGCTTACTTGTGACAACATAGATTATTATTATACTATGTGGCACAGTGGTTAGCACTGCTGCCTCACGGCGCCGAGGTCCCAGGTTCGATTCCGGCCCTGGGTCATTGTCCGTGTGGAGTTTGCACATTCTCCCCGTGTCTGCGTGGGTTTCGCCCCCACAACCCAAAGATGTGCAGGTTAGGTGGATTGGCCATGCTAAATTGCCCCTTAATTGGAAAAAATGAATTGGGTACTCTAAACTTATTAAAAAATGGAAAACATATCCCATACTCTGGGACAAAGAACATGATCAAAGGCGTCAATAGAATGTTAACCCTTATGGGACTAGGATACAAAGGGGAGGACGTTTTGTGAAAGCTATGCATAGTCCTGGTGACGCCACATCTGGTCTCACTACTGTGTACAGTTCTGGGCATTGCACTTCAGAAAAGGATATATTAGCCTTGGAAGGAGCGCAGCTAAGATTCACCAGAATGCCAAGGGCTTCAAAGGTTCAAGTATGAAGCGAGATTGCATAGGCGAGGTGCATATTCCCTGCCACGCTGGAGGATTTTAGGACTTTGAAAGGAATTCAGTGGGAGACTCAAGGGCAAGGGGACATTATCTTAAAATAGAGCCAAATCATTCAGGAGGGAAGTTTGGAAACATTTCTTCGCGCAAAGGGTGGCGGGAGAGTAGTACCCTCTGACACAGAGAAGCAGTGGCGGCTTGCTCAATTAATCAGTTTAAATCTGAGATCAATATGCCAGCCAAGTGTACGAGAGTGTTTGGAGCCAAAGCAGACAGATTGAGTCAGGATACACGTCAGCTAAGATCTCACTGGATGGTGGAATGGATTTGAGTGGCCCCCTCCTGTTCCTATATTCGCTCAATCAACATTTCTAAAAAAAAAGTTCTTTCATTTATTCATTAGTGTTTGTACAACACTTCACTGTCATGTTTTCCTGTACAACTCTTCAAAATTTAATTTGGAAAGTGCTTTAGAATATTCTTGGGATTTGTTCAGGATCCGTATCAATGCAAATTCTTTCTTTTGTTCTTTCAATAGGAGCAGGCTCAATATCCCTAAATTCTGAGGAAAGGTCAGGATGTTAACTGTCTCTGCACAGACTTGCTATTTCCAGCATTTTCTGTATTTATTTCAATATCCCTCGGCTCTTCAATGTTCCTTAAACAGCACCTTCCAAACGTGCGACCTCAACCAGCGAGAAGGACAAAACTGGGCAGCGGGCGCATGGGAAGATCGCCACCTGCAAGTTCCCCCCCCAGCCATACACAATCCTCACTGTATCGGCCGTTCCTTCACTGTCGCTGGGTCAAAATCCTGGAACACCCTTCCTGACAGCTCAGTAGGTGCACCTACACCACATGGGCTTGCAATTGGGGGAAGGGCAACAAATGCTGACCTTGTCAAAGAAGACAATGTGCCAGAGAGGAATGAATATCAGGCTATGGGTCAACTTGGGTTCAAACTCCTGATTGGTACCCTGTGCGTGGGCATTGTTTCAGGTTACATAATCTGCCATGGTTGACAGTCAGGCGAGTGGTATGTGCTGGTTTGTGCACAGATCACAGCACCCAATGTGGGGGAATGTAAAAACAAGGGGGGCCTACCCGAAAAAAAGAATTTTGTTTGCTAAGCAGTTGACCAGTGCGTCTCAGCAATTAAATAGTTTTTTTTTTGTTACGTGGCTTTCAGTGGTTTTATATGAAGCTTCTGGCAGCGGAGGAGTGGGTACCTTTATTAAGAATGATTACTTTCACTGATAGTCCTGTTTTCTTCAGCAGTTTTAATAAGACTGCAGCAGTTACCACTCTTAAGTACATGAAGGAAGTCTATTTGTAGCTAAAAAGAAACAATCATGTTCTGTTACTTTGCATTGGCTAATGGAAGATTTTATGGTCGTGATTATGCAAATGAATTTCAGCAAAAAGTGGAAGCAATTTCAAGCGCATTTTGGGTGTAATTGGAAACTGGCATCAATGTATCAGCCACCTCTTGGGATGCATTTTTCAATGGCCCCTTGGCAACAGTGCTGGAGGCCCAAAACAGGGAGGAAAACCCATTGACCCTGTTCCACATCATGTTCCTGTCTCCGCAGCAATATGGAGGAGTCAAGGTTGAAGAGAGGAATCCCCCAGGAAGCAACAGGTAGCCAATCAAGCCCTGATGGGCACTCACCTGATGCCGACTGCCGTCTCAGGAGGCTGGCCATGAAACCATGCGGCCTCCCGGTGAAAGGGTGGGCTGGACCGCAGCCAGAGGCTCCAGTTCAAACTCCGCTCTGAAAATCAGCTTCGACTGCAGCAGCATCTGTTACGATGGGAGGCTTTACTGCTCATCTCCAAGGGCCATGACCTTCCCGGCTCACTTACTTGACTGATTTTTCACTTGCCCCTTCCCTTTGACTCCCTTCAGAGACTTCCCCCTCTGATGACAGGGTTGCCAGTCTTGGATCCTGTGGGGTAAACCAATTGGCCCATCCTCCAGCCTTATTGGAAGGACTCCTGAGACTGCCAATTGATTGCCCTCTTCAAAGCTGCCCTCTGGGTCACGCTGCCGGCATTTCCGAGTTCCTGACCCACATTTTGTGCAGAATTTCAACCCTTAAGGGCTCAGGTTAGCACTTTTCGTAACGGAGGAAGAAAACCAAACTGATCGGTGTTGACGGGGACAGAGAACGGCACCTCCTCTTGATGTAGCGAAACAGGATCCTTGACATCAATCTGGAGGGTCGACACAGCCTTGGGACAGCACGCCCAACAGCACAGCACTCCCCAAGAGCTGAGCGGGGGATGTGAGCCCAGATCTTGTGCTCAAGTCTCCGGAGTAAGAAGCTGAACCCACAACCTTCTGAGACGATAGTTAAGGGCACTGAATCTCCACATAAGCATTTCTCAGAGAACATTCCGATGTGAACAAGGCTCCACTGTGATCCGACATTAATAAAAAAGTAATTTAATGTAAGGACTGTGCATCAGATTTAAACTTCAAAGCCCTGAAACGGGAACAGTTAGTAATCTCTCCCTAAGTCCACAAGGGAGGTTTACCAATGCTTCACTGAAGCTTTAAAAAGAAGCTCAGCATCAATTCTAAAGAATTCATATCATCTCTCCAGGAATCTCTTTTGACTTCACTTCAAGCTGAGTTAGTGCTGTCAGGCATGCATGGTGAGATAGTTAAAATGGAGACACAGAGCACCTTGTCACAACTTTAGAAACATTTCAAACCACTTCATATGCGATGAATTGCCTTCAAGTGCATTGGCTGTTCTGTATGTACACGGGTGCAGCAGCCATTATCCATACAGTTAGTGCGACCCCCGTGCCCAGCAGTGAGAGAATTGGCCGGTTCAAGTTGGTGTTTGTTGGGTGAGGGGACGGTTCGCCACGTCACCAGGCGAGCCCATCCTTTGCTGAATCAAACATCTCTCCTGACTGTCATCCCAACAGACACTGTCGTTGAGGGGGTAGTGAATCTGTGGAATTCTTTACCGTAGAGGGCAGCGGAGGCCGGGTCGTTAAGTATGTTCAAGTCTGGGTCACTGTCCGTGTGGAGTTTGCACATTCTCCCAGTGTCTACGTGGGTTTCACCCCCACATCCCAAAGATGTACAGAGTAGGTGGATTGGCCACGCTACATTGCCCCTTAATTGGAAAAAATAATTGGGTAATCGGAATTTATAAAAAAATAAAAAAATAAATTTAAAAAAGTATGTTCAAGTCTAGCTGCGAACAAAGTATGGGCTGGAGCAGGGGGAAATGTTTAGATACATGCAAGTTCGAGACTTTGCCAGAAAGGAGGTACAGAGATTCCCAGTACAGCCAGCTTCCACATTGCTGGAGGAGGTGCTGACGACAGGGGAACTGGAGAAGGGGGTAGTATCGGCGGTTTACGGGGCTATTTTGGAGGAGGAGAAGGCACCTCTAGAAGGGATCAAGGCAAAGTGTGAGGAAGAGTTGGGAGAGGGTATGGAGGAGGGTATGGAGAAGAATATGGCCCTCGGGAGGCCATATTCGGGGGGGGGGGGGTCGGACCAGCCAGGGTTAGAAACGTGCGCCGAGGTAGATCTTGTAGCCTTCGCCTTGTTGATCGCCCGATCACAGGCGGATCCTGTGAGGGTGGAGTTCGACCTCTCCACCCTGTGCCCTGGCATGGCGGGGGGACCTGCTGGAATTTGTGACGCTTGAAAAGGTCAAATTTGAACTGAGGGGAAGGATGGAGGGGTTCTACAATTCATGGGTGTTATTCATTATGCACTTTCGAGAATTGGATCACATTGAACATTAGAGGGGTTGGGGACTGGGAAGGTTGGGGGAAGGGCATCTGTGTGTGTTAATGGTGACTATGGGTGATTCCTGATTCCTCTTTGTCATTTGTTTATGTTAACATGAGGGCGAATGTCTGGGGTTTGGTGGGAGGATGGGATGGTTGTTATTGATATGGGAATTGACATTACATTCGTTATTGATTATTGTTTATTTTTGGGTGTAAATTTGGGAGAAAATGTGAAAAAGGAGAATAAAAACCTATTTAAAAAAAAAAGTATGTTCAAGTCTGAGATGGACAGATTTTTAATCTGTAAAGGGATCAAGGGTGATGGGGATAGGGAGGAAAGTGAAGTTGAAGATTGTAATATCAGACCAGTCACAATCTCATTGACTGGCGGAATAGACTCGATGGGCTGATTGGCCTACTTCTGCTCCTATGTCTTGTGGCCTTCCAGGTAATCTGGAATTCATTTGCTGCCTGTGTATAACTCGCACCAAGTCCTGTTCACTCATCACTCCCTGGGGACGATTCTCCCAAATGGAGCCCAAGTGTTCGCGCCGTCGTGAACGCCGTCACGTTTCACGATGGCACGAAACGGGCACGGGGACGACCGATTGGGGGCCAGCACGGCGCTGGAGAGGTTCACGCCGCTCCAACTTCCCTTCCCGGCGGCAGATGGGCGGCACACCAACCCGCGCATGCGCAGTTGGGCCGCGTCAACCTGCGCATGCGCGGGTGACTTCTTTAGCGTGCCGGCCCCGACTCAACATGGCGTCGGTGTTCAGGGGTCGGCCGCGCAGGAATGTAGGCCGGGGGGGGGGGGGGGGGGGAGTGGAGAGGCCGGCCCGCCAATCAGCGGACCCCGATCGCGGGCCAGACCTCCCTAGGGATGGAGCCCCCCTCGCCTCCCCCCCTCCCCCCCCCCACAGACCGCTGCCCGACCGTTCGCGCAGAGTTCCCGCCGGCAGCAACCAGAGTGAACGACGCCAGCGGGACTCTGTCGTATCCGCTCAGCCCATTCAGGCCGGAGAATAGGCGGCCCCGCCGATTCCAGCAGCCCATGGCCAGTGCCACGCCAACCGCACCTCAGAGAATCGCGCTCCGGCGTCGGGCTGTCCCGGTGCGGTTGCGGTGATTCTCCGGCTCGGCGCGGGTCTCGGAGAATCCCCCCCCCCCCCCCCCCCCCCCCGCTTGTTGACCTACATTGAGCCCAGCAACCACCGCCATGTCAAAACGTACACGATTGTTTTCAAATTCTTGCATGGCTTTTCCCCCCTCTCTAATTCTGTAACCTGTTGATGTTCTCTGTGATTCTCCAGGTCTGGCCTCCCAATTTCTTTCACTCCACCAATGGCGGCCCTTCTTTCTGCTGCCTGGGCCCGTGCGTTCGCTGAGCCTCTCTCACCCCTCTCTGCTCATTTCAAATATAGTCCCCGCAAAGCTGCCTCTTTGATCCAACTTCTGATATTCTCAAGGCTGGCCTAGCCAACAAAGCCCACACACTGTGAAATAAATATATATATTTTTTAATTGGCCTGTTCCCTCCTCGTCTGGTTCAGTGTCAGTCTTTTGATCCTGTCAAACACTTTGGGATATTTTATGATGTTAAGAGTGCTAAATAGGGGCAGCACGGTGGCGCAGTGGTTAGCACTGCTGCCTCACGGCGCCGAGTTCCCAGGTTCGATCCCGGCTCTGGGTCACTGCCCGAGTGGAGTTTGCATATTCTCCCCGTGTCTGCGTGGGTTTCACCCCCAAAACCCAAAGATGTGCAGGGTAGGTGGATTGGCCACGCTAATTGGACAAAAAGGAATTGAGTACTCTAAATTTATTTTAAAAAAGAGTGTGATGCGAATGTATGTTGCTGTTGTTGGGCATGGGGCACGGTTTCCCTTCTCTGTAAACGATGGCACCTGTGACAGTCCAACCACTTTGTGGTATTAGCTTGGAGTGTCAGCCCAGATTAACTGCTCAAGTCCTGGAGCGGGATTGAAATAAACAGCCTCCTGTGGCAAAGATGTGATTTGTACCAAATGAGCCAAGCCAGTGATCACCATCTGTCCCGTGCATTTCAGAAGAAACTTTCAGCACAGTTCATCTGCTTTGAAAGTAAACATATTGGAGCCAGAGTTTTATAGGAAAATAACAGTGAATTTAATGGCGCTCGCCGTAATTAACGTGTAAATTAGTCCACCAATCTGGGAAATCGCAGTCAAACCCCCATCCCTGGCCGTGAACTGTAAAAATCTGGGTTGCTGTGGGTTAAAGAACAGGAGGGGTGAGATAGCTCATACAAAGAGCTGGCACTTGGCACGATGGGCTGAGTGGCCTCCTTCTGTGCTGGACCATTCTACCCAGTGATTCATAACAGCTCCGCATCAATCCTTTGCTGTTGTCTTCTTTATCTCAAGCCAGTGAGTGAGTTCAGTCAGGAATCTGCTCTTGGAGTTACCTCTTCTTAAAAAAAAGTTTCGCATTAAATTTAAATGTCCTGAAGGAGTGTCCTAAACCATTGGCTATTGGCCCTCCAAAAAGACCTACATATGCGAGGTTGCATTCCCCGCAGCACGGTAGCATTGTGGTTAGCACAATCGCTTCACAGCTCCAGGGTCCCAGGTTCAATTCCGGCTTGGGTCACTGCCTGTGCAGAGTCTGCACATCCTCCCCGTGTGTGCGTGGGTTTCCTCCGGGTGCTCCGGTTTCCTCCCACAGTCCAAAGATGTGCGGGTTAGGTGGATTGGCCATGATAAATTGCCCTTAGTGTCCAAAATTGCCCTTAGTATTGAGTGGGGTTACTGAGTTATGGGGATAGGGTGGAGGTGTTGACCTTGGGTAGGGGGTAGGGTGCTCTTTCCAAGAGCCGGTGCAGACTCAATGGGCCAAATGGCCTCCTTCTGCACTGTAAATTCTATGTTCTATGTTCTATGTCTCACAAAGACGAATACGCCGCAAAGGAATCGGCTGAACTCTGCACCTGATGTGTGCATTGACCGCTCCCCCTGTGATTGGAGTGATGTCGTGAGGACCAACCAGGGTCCCCTTTCGCATTAAAGGTAAGCGAAGATGTCGTGGGTCACGAAGGCCGGCCAGCATGGGTCACGAAGGTCGGCCAGGGTGGGTCACGAAGGTCAGCCAGGGTGGGTCACGAAGGTTGGCCAACGTGGGTCACGAATGTTGGCCAACGTGGGTCACGAAGGTCGGCCAGCGTGGGTCACGAAGGTTGGCCAGCATGGGTCACGAAGGTCGGGCAGTATAGGTCACGAAGGTCGGCCGATTGACAAAAGTGGGTCTCGGCGGTGGCGGGGGGTGGGGGGGATTTGAAAGACAGTGTTCTGAAATACCCTCCATTTCAGGTAGGTTATTATTAATGGGAACCACTTGATGTGATTATAAATTCACACACGCACACAAATTTCCACAAAGGTTAGCAATAGCAGGATAACTTTGCACCAATTACATATGCTAAACCATTGAGTATATCCGTGTGCTTTGTGGGCCGAATTCTCCGGCCATTGCAGTCCACGTTTCCTGCTGACAGCACATTCCCGCCAATGGGTTTCACGGTGGTGTGGCATGGCTTCAATGGGAAATCTCACTGACCAGGGGTTGGCAGACAGAATCCCGTCACCAGCGAATGGCATGCCGCAAGACGCCCATGGCTGGCGAACCAGAGAATCCAGCCCCATCACTGAATAGAACCAAAATACCTTCTCACACCCAATATTGGTCAGGTGACCAGGGAGATGCCCTCTTCTCGGGTATTTCGTATCCATGTGTGAAAGGGCAGTCGGAGCTAGTGCCGTTTCAGTATCTCCACCAATAATCCCCCCTCAATTGGAACAGATAATCTGGTCATTGTCACCTCACTGTTCATGGGTGCTTGCTGTGCACAAGCTGACCACCACATTCCCTGCATTACACCTTTGGAAGTTTGTCATTGGCTGCGAAGCGCTTTGGGGAGCTCGGAGGTTGTAAAAGCTGCTGTGGAAATGCCAGACGTGCTCCCTAACCGGGCTGCTGGATAACAAATCAGCTGCCGAAACCTTGGTTGCTCAGATGTTACAGTCTTCTGACTCTTCCTGCCCCACCGCTCAACTAATTCGCCACAAATGCACAACCCAACAACCTTTCCTTTCCTCTGAGTCGCATAATTGAGGGGTGAACGAAAGGGAGTAGTTTTGATCTGGAGTGTGGACGTCGCTTCGATTCTTGCTTCAACACACTCCTCTTTCATTTCACCAAGAGACAATATTTAGAGAAGGCAAGAGTTCTGGCTCCTTCCACGTTGCACAACTATTTCAAACAAACGCCACTTAAATGTTGAGTGCACTGTGTCGTCTTTCCATATATGGTAAAAAGAGGCGAAGGTTAAGACAGAGATGTATTTCCATCGCACCTTTCACAACCTCAATATGCCCCAAACCCATTCACTGCCAAATCAGTACTTTAAGTGTTGTGATGTGTGGAAACATGACAGTCATTGTGTGCACAGCAAGATCCCACACACAATGTGAAGGTGACCAGATCATTTTTTTTTAGCAATGTTCATGGAGGAATATATATTGGCTAGGCTATCAAGAAGTAATCTCCTAATCAAAAGAAAAGTACAGAACCTTTAGCGCTCACCAGCGGTGAAGGGCGTCAGTTTAATGTCTTATTTGAAGAAGAACACCTCCAACAGTGTAGCTATCAGTCCTTCAGGACTGGGATTGGGGCAGCTTGGACCCGCAATCTTCTAACTCAGAAGTGCTTACCTGCTGAGCCCCCTCTGACACCAAGGCAGGAAATGAATTCTGTCATACACTTGATTTTTCAAACACCGATTTTTTTTTTCTGAACACAGTGCGACAGGCAACCTTATTTTCAGGTTGCTGGAGATTTCTCCCCAGTGAGCAGCGAGATGATTTGTAAAGACTAGCGACATGCTTCATTCCTGGGCTACTGGGCAGTCAAACAGAACTAGCAGCTTGCACTGTCGACTGTTTACATCACAGGCTCCATTATCTCCCCTTTCTGCCTTATTTAGGGATGACTCCCAAGAGTGGCACGCACCCACACCTTCACCCATCTAACAATTACAATATCAGAAATCTCCCAGCCTTCCAAAAATAACATGCGGATAACTGAAATATTCTGTTTCAAAGAGAAATTTCGATCCTATAAATAAAGCGTTATGCCTGACTGAGAAATTCATTGCACGTTGCCAATTGTATGAAAGAGAGAAGAATTCTAGCTGCTCCACGTTGAAATCCAAATTAATGCCTGTCTGATCTGCCACGGAATCTCAATGGGCCAAATCTTTTTCCATCATTTACACTCTAAATGATTCCAATGAGCCAAGCTCCTTTCAATTCACTCTCTTGATACAGAATCTTAATGGGTGAATATCCTTCCAGTTCACTTCCATTGTACAGAATCCCAAAGGACTAAACAAACCTTTCACTCTCGTGCAGAATTCCAATCGAGTAAACATCCCCTTAATCACACCCATCGCTTGGAATCCCAATCAACCGAACGCTTTCCAACTCATTCCCATTGTACGGAAATCCAACAGACCATATCCCTCTTCAGTTGTGCAAAATCCAAAATGGGCCCAATTGTTTTCTAAACGCTTCAGTTGCATTGAATATTTCCAAGAACAAAATATTAATTTGAATAATGAAAAAATTGCAGTTCAATCCAAACATATTCCTGTTTTGCAGTTATTAATGCTCAGTCAAACTAAATATAGTCAACTCACTGTAGCATCTAACCTGGAGCCTGAGGCACATTACAAATCTAAGTGCTTTATGTAAAATATCATTTTTATTTGGTCCTTGTTTTTGCTTGGATTGAACTGTTGAATGAATGAGCAGACAGGTTGTGGAATAAAGGTTTGCAAACAAAGTTATTTTTTTAATAAATATAGAGTACCCAATTCATTTTTTCCAATTAAGGGGCAATTTAGCGTGGCCAATCCACCTACCCTGCACATCGTTAGGTTGTGGGGGCGAAACCCACGCAGACACGGGGAGAATGTGCAAACTCCACACAGACAGTGACCCAGGGCCGGGATCGATCCTGGGACCTCGGCGCCGTGAGGCTGCAGGGCTAACCCACTGCGCCACCGTGCTGCCCTATCAAAGTTTTTAAAAATCTGTGCTTTAAAGGTCTTGATTGAAGGGAGTATTTCTCGGCCAAGTATGTGGACATTTAAATGGAAGAAATATGTTCCCATCCACGAGCATCTCCCTATCATTAAGATATCAATAAACGCCTAATCATGGCTAATTTTCAAGTCTAAAGCTATAAACCTTGTCCGGATTTCCTGTTTCTGCTCCCAGCGGGGAAGGTTCACAGCCGACAGTGCTGACTCTGAAAATTATCCTCAGTGTTTCTGACATGCGTCAGCTGTCACTTAGAGGCAACACTTGCCTCCTAACGTTGGACACAGTAATGTTAGGAACAGTATTTTAAAATCCATCTCATTTTGGTATAATTGATGCGAAACCTTTCCAAATCGCTTGTTGAGCCTCAGCAGGAGAATTGCGTTCAGTTCTGGGCACATGCTTCGGGAAGAATGTCAGGGACTTTTGTGGAGGGCACAGTAGAGGTTTACAGAGTAGCCCCAGGGATGAGGGAATTCAGTTGTGTAGTGGGATTAGATTTAGATTTATTGTCACGTGTACGGAGGTACAGTGAAAAGTATTGTTCTGCATCTAGTCCAGGCACATCGTCCATACATGAAAAACATAGGACATACGATAAATACACAATGTAAATACGTAGACACAGACATTGGGTGACGCAAACAGAGTATAGTGCTAGCAACAGTAGAGAAGCTGTGTAGAGAGATCAGCTCAGTCCATAAGAGGGTCATTCAGGAGTCTGGTAACAGCGGGGAAGAAGCTGTTTTTGTCTCAGACTTTTGTACCTCCTGCCCGATGGAAGAGGTTGGAAGAGAGAATAACCTGGGTGGGAGGGATCCTTGATTATGTTGCCCGCTTTCCCAAGGCAGCGGGAGGTGTGTACAGAGTCAATGGATGGGAGGTAGGTGATGGACTGGGCTGTGTTCACCACTCTCTGGAGTTGTTCTCCTTACAGCAGCAAAAAGGTACGGCAAGATTTGACAGATGGATTTCGATAAAGTAAATAAAAAGAAACTATCTGCAGCGGCAGAAGGGTGGTAACCAAAGGACGTAGATGATGAAAGGTGATCGACAAAAGAACCAACGGCGATCCGGGGACTTCTCGATTTTTAAGCAGTCGGGGGTTTTGCGACCTGGAAGTACGCTGGCTGGAGAGACAATGGAAGGAGATTCAATAGTAACTTTCAAAGGGAACTGTTTGGACACTGAATTTTAAAAATGGCAGTGTTGCGCGGGAAGAGAGATCGCTCAAGACTGGGGGGGGGGGGGGGTTTCACAACTGGCACCTGACCAGTCTGACAGAGGAAGTGAAAAAGGACCTGCAAAGATGAAACACGCTCCCACTCTCCCTCGCGGGGCGAGTGTAAAAGATGAAAATGAACCTACTGCCCCAGGTTCCTCTTCCTACTGACATCCATCCCGATCTATGTCCACAAGGCCTTTTTCATCTCACTGGGCAAGTTAATCATGGCATTTGTAAAAGTGAGGGGGGGGGGGGGGGGGGGGGGGGGAAGAAGAATGCTAGGATCCCAAAGAAAGTCCGATGCAAGAGGGAGTGGGAGTAAGTGGATCGCTGGAGGCGATCGCTGTGCTGAAAGGCTACTTCCATGTGCTATGACCGTCAATTATTCTGACAACTTGCGGTGATAGGGTGTGGAAATGGTAGGTGACAGCAATTTGAGGAGATGCAGTACAAATAAGACAATCCGCAACGTTAAAGTGCTTTGGTTTGAGTGAGAGGTTTTTTTTCCGCAAAAGATCATTTGAAAAGCAGCTTGGAGCCTCGCTGGCTGGGAATGTGGGTGGTAGACATGAGCGAAAGCGGTACAGTCTTGTCTCTAACACACATACTCAGTAGCTCTGCAATGGCTCACTCAGCTGTATTCATTCCGATGTCTCCAGTGTTTACATTACTTTGAGAATTGGAACGTACACGTGTCCCAAGCAGCCAGAGCTTTATACCAGCAGCAAGTAACACACAGGCATTCTCTTTCAGTTGCAGATAAGATAAACAATGAGCATAAGAAAGCAAAAGATCTCCATCTACCCAGTTTGTTTGGAGATCGCATAACTACAACTTACATCCATATAAAGCTCAATTAAAACATCCCAATTCAGGGAATTTTTAGAAGCTTTATCAATCAAGCCACGTAAGATGATTTGAGACATGTGGTCAAATACTCAGTCAAAGAGTTAGATGTGAAGGAGTGTCCCAAAGCAGGAGAGAAAGGTAGCCAGACAGAGGGGGGGGGGGGGATTCCTGAGCTTAGGGTCCATGTACAGAAGGCACAGCCAAGAGTGAAGCAGTTAAAATCGGAGAGTGCTGAGAAGGCCAGGGCCGGGATTCTCCGAAATCCCGGCCAAGGTGTTGACGCCGGCGTCAAAACCGGCGGGAGCAAGTCCGGCATCAACAGGCCTCCAGACCCAGTCATTCTCCCCTTCCTCGGGGGCTAGAACAGCTCCGGAGTGCTGTGCGCTGCTCCGGCGCCGAAAGCCAGCCCTACATAGCTGGTGCAGGTCCGCGAGTGTGGGCCGCGGCCAGCGCGGGTCCGCGCATGTGCGGAAAGGTCGCCTCTGCGCTGGCCCGCAGACAACATGGCAGGGCCTTACAGGCACCCCCGGTGCAGAGGAACATAGGGTCCCCCCGGAATTAGGGCGCCCGCCGATCAGTTGCCCCCGATCACGGGCCTGGCCAGCATGGAGGCCCCCCCTGGAGTCGCCCCCCCCCCCCCCCCACCAGGACAGCCCCCGCAGCCAGAACGGCGGAGTCCTGCCAGGGGGAACCACATGTGAACCACGCCGGTGGGACTCGGCCGTCGAGCACGCAGAATCGTCGCGGGGGCCGCTTTCAACGGCCCACGGAGCGTGATTGCCGCCGATTCTCCGGTTGCCGGAGAATCGATGGCCCGGCGTCGGAGCGGCGTGGCGGGATTCTCCGAGCCCGCACCGGGTCGAAGAATTGCCGGGGGGGGGGGGGGGGGCACGTAAATCCCGCCCCTAATTTGGAGGAGATCGGGGATAAGGCAGAGCTGGTGGATGAGGTTACGGAGATCGGAACAGGTAAAGCCATCAAGCACAAGAGCTCATATTCCCCTTTGGCACTGGCGTTAGATGTTTTATTAACTGTGAATAATTCTACTCACCGTATTTCAAAAAGGGATATTGAAACACTTGAGAAAGTGTAAAAAACATTACAAATCATAGAATTTAAAGAGCCATTCAGCCCATTGTGACTGCACCCGGCCCTTGGAAAGATCACCGTACTTAAGCCCACGCCTCCACCCTATCCCCGTAACCCAGTAACACCACCTATCCTTTTTGGACACTAAGGTCAATTTAGCGTGGCCAATCCACCTAACCTGCACATCCTTCGACTGTGGGAGGAAACCGGAGCACCCGGAGGAAACCCACGCAGACACGGGGTGAAAGTGCAGACTCCGCACAGACAGTCACCCGAGGCTGGAATTGAACCTGGGAACCTGGAGCTGTGAGGCAGCAGTGCTAACCACTGTGTCGCCCCATCAGCTGCCATAACTGAGAGTGTGCAATGACTGACCATGCTGCGGCTCTTTTCTCAAGAACTGAAATGACTTACTGGTGACCCAATAGACGTCATATGAAGGGGTTTAATAGGTAAGATGCGGAGGGGTTGTATTATCTCCTGAAGTGACAAAAACCTAAGGCCATAAGTATAAATAACACCAACAGAGAACTGAGGAAAAACGTACCCCACAATGGTGAAAGATTTCACTAACAGAGAGAATAGTTGAAGTGAAAAGCACGGATGCATTTAGGAGAACGGTGGAGAAGCGGGGAGAAAATAATAGGTTCTACTGATTAAGATGAAGTAGGGTAAGAGAAGGCTAATATGGATGACAGGCCCTGGCACAGACCAGTTAAAGTGAATGTCCTGTTTCTGAGCTGTTAAATTCCATGTAATAAAACCCATGCTGTTTCCCCCTTCCAAATAAATACAATACAAATGTGATTAATGCATAAAATCTTGTCTTGCTCCAATACCATACTGGCAGAGATGTGGACACACTACCATTACAGTGCGAGCTGATTTAGACTGTCAAATCAATCCATTATTTTAACTATGCCACCAAATCATTGCCAGCATTTTCCTTTAGCTAACTTAATTTTTAGAAAGGCAAGCCTGGCATTTATGTTGGCAGCCTCAGGATGTGCCTCACAGTCGATGACGTGCACACCACTGAGCACTGTTGGAAACAGAGCAACCAATATGTGCACAGTAAGCTCCCACAGGCAGCAATATGATCATGGTTAGACAGTCTGCTTTTAGGTATTGGTTGAGGGATAAATATTGGTCAGGATGCAGCAGAAAACTCCCCACCTCTTCTTCAAAATAGTGGCCACGGGGATCTTATATTTCAACTTGAGAGTGCCTCGCTTTTGTTTTGATGTCTCGGTCAAACTTATAGAATTTACAGTGGAGAAGGAGGCCATTCGGCCCATCAAGTCTGCACAGACTCTTGGAAAGAGCACCTACCCAAAGTCAACACCCTATCCCCATAACCCAGTAACCCCACCCAACACTAAGGGCAATTTTGGACACTAAGGGCAATTTAGCATGGCGAATGCACCTAACCTGCACATCTTTGGACTGTGGGAGGAAACCGGAGCACCCGGAGGAAACCCACGCAGACACGGGGAGGATGTGCAGACTCCGCACAGACAGTGACCCAAGCCGGAATCGAACCTGGGACCCTGGAGCTGTGAAGCAATTGTGCTAACCACAATGCTACCATGCTGCCCTCCGAGTGCAGTACCTCCGAGAGTGTAACACGTAGCAGCACTCTCGCCTCCAAGGCGAGACTCAGTAAGCAAAGGAAACTCTAGAGCTGACACTCCTGGAAGAGGGGTAATTATACTGTCAGAGACATTGAATGCGATGTTAAATCCTTAAGGCCCCAGCTGTGTTCTCCGATGGATGTAGAGCATCTGAAGCCACAATTTGGAAAGCAGGAGAGCTCTCCCCAATGCCCTGAACAATATGCACCCCCCAACCAACGTCACTCAGAAATGACATTACTGTTTGTGGGGTCTTGCCAAATTACCTTGTTTCTTTCCTCCTCTACGTCAGTGATTGTCCATCCAAAAATCACATGATTGGCTGTGGGTCACCCTGAGAACGGGAGATCGCCAAATTCTTCTTTGCAATGAAACATTGGGCAAGTTTGATGCAGAACAGGGCTCGGTACAATTGACAAATTAACCTTTTGAGGGTTGACGTTATTTCTAAATATTGCCAGCAGCCTCATTTTGTCATTCCTCTCTGGCAAGCTTCCGAACCTCAAAAGGTTCACTGTGGCTCTGCACCTTTAACCGGACAGTTTATCGATTTTGCAAACGAAACAAGAGTTTGAGGCGTACTGGGCTGGTTCTATATGTACAGCTCATGTCACCTTTTCCCACTAATACTCTTTAAGTCTACGTTCATAATAGGGATGGGCTTGTCGGCCTTAATTGCACCTTCGTCCTGGTGGAGGTTCTACAGTACCACCACTGGCAGAATATAATTACAGCGTGACACGTTTACATAGTTTTTTTATGATAAAGTTTGCGTGTAGGTGTTTACAAGGCAAATATAAAGATAAGGAGAAAATGTTGCAGAATTTCATAAAGGATTGAGTTCCATTTGTGAACACTGGTTCCAATTAGCCCCTGCCAGCTACCCTACTTGATCTTAAAATTATATTTGACCTTGACTCCCCAACGCAATAGCAGAGATGATTGTGATCGACATAATCTATATATACACACAAAAATGCACATGCTTGCTGATATGAATCAATCTGGTGAAGTATGACGGGCTGTCATTATAAGACTCCAGTTCTGGTTTCCACTTTCACAGCAGAAGCCTGTTTGTGCTATTTCAAAGATTGTGTTTTAAGTGCTTGATACACTGCACCCATCATTTTAGTTGTCAACAATTGTCGTGCCTGTGTTTTTTTTGGAGGTGGGAGGGGGAGACAGGCTGTGGGAGTGGGACGTAGGTGGTTAATGACCTTCAAATCAATTGTGAAGATATGGAATCTCTAGAAATAGGTGGCTCATATGCCCTTCAGTATAACGTGGGGAATACAAATGTGTCTTGGGTTTGCTTGTTGATGCCAGATGTATTTTTCTTTGCAAAAACCAAGTGCACAGTATTTTTCTGTAGTTGCATCTGGTAACTTAAGCCTCAGGTTTTCTGAAGCAAAGGTTACAAGCAGCCATCAGTGAAGCTTATTTGCACTCCAAACACACGGTTCAGAATATTACATAGAATTACAGAGTTTCTTCCAATACCTTCGGCCCAGTTGATCAGTGCTGTTGTGTATGCTCCAGGCGAGCATCCTCCTGCCTAAGTTCATCGGAGCCTATCAGCAAACCCAGCTATTTCGTTCCCCCTCATGTGTTTATCCAGCTTTCCCTTAAGTACATCTCTGCTATTCACCACAAGCGCTCCCTGTGGGAATGAGTTCCATATTTTTACCACTGTTCAAGAGCTCTCTCGAAATTTCTTGTTAGTGGCCATCTCAGATCAATAGAATCACAGACTGGAATGGTAGAATCCTTGCAGCACAGAAGGAGGCCATTTGACCCGTCGAGTCTGCGCCGACCCTTCCAAAGAAGGCCCTGCCCATGTTCAATCCCCCGCCCTTTTCCTGCAAGCTCATTCAAGGAGGCAATTTATCACGACCAATCCACCTTAACTGCACACCTTTGGACTGTGGGAGGAGACCGGAGCACCTGGAGGAAACTGGGGAGACGCGGGGGAGAGCGCGCTAACTCCGCACAGACAGTGACCCGAAGTCAGAATCGACCCCCGGTCCCTGCCGCTGTGAGGCATCAGTGTTAACCGCTGTGCCACCGTGCCACCCATTGTGCCACCATGCCGGCTAGCCTTACTCTCTCCCAACAAGTGGAAACATCTTCTGTACGATTACCCCTCAGAACTGCAATGACCTCTCGCCTTTCGCCCTTCTCCTTCCAGGAACAAAGAGCCCCAGACTTTTCACTCTTTCCTGATAATTATAATCTTTGTTTCGCACGTTGACTAAATCGTTCCAGCTCCGGTTTCCTCCCACAGTCCAAAGATGTTCAGGGTCGGCAGATTGGCCATGCAAGTTGCCCCTTTGCGTCTAAAGGTGGGTTGGGGTTACAGGGATAGGGCGGGGAATTGGGCCGAGGTCGGGTGGTCTTTTAACGGGTCGGTGCAGTCACGATGGGCTGAATGGCCTCCCCCTCCTGCACTGCAGCAATTTGAAGGCACCTTCAAAGCCTGGGGGCTGCTAGAATTGCTTAAATTGCCTGTCATACACCAACTGAAGCCTCAATTGGCCGCAGGATAGTTTGATGCACAGTCACACACACAGGGAGCGAAGAGAGTGGACAGCAACAATGATTTGCATTTACATAGCGTCCTTAACGTGGGCAAAAAATTCCAAGGGGCTTGACAGTAATGTCACAAAACAAAATTTGATGCTGAGTCACCAAGGATTTGAGAGGCTATGTAGAACAACTTGGTTTAGCCATTCACGATCAGGTCTATCTGGACTACATAAATCACGATCAGGTCCTGCTATCACCTGCTAAAACTGCTCACTATTCCAGGATCATCCTGGAATGCAAAAAAAAACGCCCTGGCTTCTTCACTCTCCTGCAAACTGTCTTCTAAAACCCCTCTCCCCTGTTATCTCCAACAACAAGTACAGGGAGCTCATGGATTCCTTTGTCACTAAGACCATCCAATCAGCTGCCTCTGCCATGTAGTAATAATAATAATCTTTAGTAGTGTCACAGGTAGGCTTACATTAACACTGCAATGAAGTTACTGTGAAAATCATACCTCTCTTCCACCATACCACAGGGCTAGAGCCTCTCTCCGGCTCTCCTCTGCCTGAGCCCAGAACTCACATCTTCCTTTTGTTTCTCTCCCTTCTCCCCTCGTGCCCTCCCAGAGCTCATCTTGTCCGTGAGACCCACCTCCTGTCCCCGCGATCCCATTCCCACTCAACTGTTGATCCCCCAACTTCCCCTCCTAGCTCCCACGTTAGCCGATGTTGTAAGTGGTTCTCTCCCTTCATGGTGTTGTCCCTCCCTCCTTTAAATCCGCCATTATCACGGCTCTACTCAAAAAGAGCCCTTGACCCCACTATCCTTGCAAACAGCCTGTCCACCTCCAACCTCCCTTTCCTCTCCAAGATCTTTGAACATGTTGTCACACCCTCCCCCAACCAATGCATGCCCAACTTTCCCACATCTTCATGTTTGAACCACTTCAATCAGGTTCCTGTCATTAAGCCCCACAATGACCATATGTGGACGATTATTGATCCCCATGGAGATCCTGAAGTATGGGTAGGGGGGCCGAGACCCACTAAATTGGGGCTCGTTAGAGCCAAGCATAAAAGCCACCCCGAGCAGGGACTGGCATGTTGGGTAACCCAACGGGCACTGTGAGTGTAGATAGTTATTACCATGGGCAGATTACTGTTAAAAGTAAAATTAATATTTTCCTTCCTGCCGCTGGCTTCCGTGGTTTTTAAAGTTCCTCACTATGCCACAAAATCAAAACAGTTCCCATCAAAGTTACAAATGCCATTGTAACTGAGACAGAAGCTTTCAGCTTTTTGACATGGTTGACCACATCATCCTTCTTCAATGCCTCTTGGCTTTGGCCCAGCTGCTCTCACCCGCTTCCATTCTTCTCTCCCTCAGCTTAAGCAGAGCATCACCTGTAATGGCTTCCCTTCCTGCTCCCACCCCGTGACCACTGATGTCTCCCGAGGGTTTATCCTTGGATTCCTCTTTTTTTTCTTTTTTTTTAACATTTAGAGTACCCAATTCATTTTTTCCAATTAAGGGGCAATTTAGCGTGACACATGTTTGGGTTGTGGAGGCGAAACCCACGCAAACACGGGGAGAATGTGCAAACTCTACACGGACAGTGACCCAGAGCCGGGATCGAACCTGGGACCTCTCGGCGCCGTGAGGCAGCAGTGCTAACCCACTGCGCCACTGCGCTGCCCACAGCTTCCTCTTGCTTTTCATCAACATACTGTACATCAGTAACATCATCCAAAAGTGTCCATAAGGTTTCACATGCAGTCTCTCTTAACGTCTCTACTGTTGCGAAATTGTAAGACTGTTCATCCGAAATTCTGTACCGGAGAACAGAGATTTCCACTAATTAAATGTTGGGAAGACTGAGGCCATTGTCGCCGTGGTCTGCATTCTGAACTCCGTTCCATCCCTATCCCTGACAGCTCTCTGAGACTAAACCAAACTCTTCGCAACCTTAAATCCATCTAGACTCTGGAGAGGTTCCAACGACATATGTGCGTCATCACTTGGACCATCTATTTCCAACTCCATCACATCACCACTGCCTCAGCTTATCTACCACTGAAACCTTCATCCATCCCTCTGTTACCTCCGGACTTGACTATTCCAGCGCACTCCTGGCTGGTCTCCCACATCCTATCACCCATAAACTTGACGTCGTCCACAAATATGCAGCGGGATTCTCCGCCAGAGGGATTCTCCCTCGCATCCCGGCAGCACTCCCACGCCTGTGGGTTTCCCGGCTGTGTGTGGTAGCCACAATGGGAAATCCAGGTGACGGGAATGAAGAATCCCACTGCTGGCGAGGGTGCACCACCCAGGAAAATGTGGCTGGCAAGACGGAGAATCCCGCTCACATTGTCTGTGTTCCGCACCTGCACTAAAATCCCGTTGCCCTATCACCCCTGTGCTCGCTGATCTACATTGGCTCCCACCCAAGTAACGTCTCAATTTTAGAATTCCCATCCTTGGTTTCAAATCTCTTCCTCCCCATGTCTGGAACTTCCTCCAGCCCCACAATCCCCCCCGAGATCGCTGCACTTGTCTATTTCTGGCCTTGTGTGCATTTCCAGTTTTAGATGCTGCACCGTTGGTGGCTATGCCTTCAGCTGCCTGGGTTCCTAGCTCCAGAATTCCTTTCCAAAACCTTTCCAACTTCCAATCTCTCTTCCCTATTGCAAGACGCTCCTTAAAGCCCACCTCTTTGACTGAGCTTTGGGTCATCTGCCTAATGCAGTTTGGCATCTAATTTTGCCTGATAATGCTCTTGAGAAGCTCCTTGGGATGGTTTATTACATTAAAGGTGCTATATGAATATAATTTGCTGTTACAAAGAAAAGTGCCCAAAACATTTGATCAAAGAGTTAGGCTTTAACAGAGCCTTAAAGACCATAAGATCATAAGGCATAAGAGCAGAATTAGGCCACTCGGCCCATCGAGACTGCTCCACCATTCAATCATAGCTGATATGTTTCTCATCCCTATTCTCCTGCCTTCTCCCCATAACCAGATGTATAACCAGAGATCTATCTCTGTCTCAAAGACACTCAGTGAGTTGGCCTCCACAGCCTTCTGCGGCAAAGAGTTCCACAGATTCACCACCCTCTGGCTGAAGAAATTCCTCCTCATCTCTGTTTTAAAGGATTGACTCTTCAATCTGAGATTGTGCCCTCTGGTTCTTGTTTTTCCTATAAGTGGAAACATCCTCTCCACGTCCACTCTATCCAGGCCTCACAGTATCTTGCAAGTTTCAATTAGATCCCTCCTCATCCTTCAAAACTGCAATGAGTACAGACCCAGAGTCCTCAATCGTTCCTCATAAGACAAGCTCCTCATTCCAGGGATCATTCTTGTGAACCTTGTCCTAGACCCTTTCCAAGGCCAGCATATCCTTCCTTAGATACGGGACCCAAATCTGCTCACAATACTCCAACTGGGGTCTGACCAGGAGCAGAGAGAGATCATGTTGCAGACAGTGTGAGGGAGGAGGTTTCAGCTCTGATAGCCCAGCTAGCTGAAAGCGAGGCTGCCAAAAAGGGGGAAATGTTCAAGCGTTTATAAAACACATGGTTTCCTATGGCTCCTGGATTTTGGAGGATGCTGAGTTTTCTTCAGAAAACTAACCAGCAGCAAAGAATGGAGTCATTAAAAATGTAAAAGTTAGGTACCAACATATGAATTAGGGGCAGGAGTAGGCCACTCAGCCCCTCAAGCCTGCTATCCCATTCAGTCAGATCATGGTTGATCTGACGATGGCCTCAACCCCCGCATTGCTGCCGATCCCCAGATAATCTTTCACCCCCTTGTTAATCGAGAATCTATCAAGCTCAACCTTAAAAAAGTTTGAAGACTCTGCTTCCGCTGCCTTTTGAGGAAGTGAGTTCCAGAGACTTCACAGCCGTCTGAGAGAAAGAAATTATCTTCATCTCTATCTTAAATGAGCGACCTTTCATTTGTAAACAACATTTTAAAAGTAACAATAGCCTGGGTCTCCTGGTTGTGAGAATGCAATAGCTTGGTTCGCTCCTCGGCAAAAACAAAATGTTGACGACACCGGTGCCACAAGTCATTGTCAATATATGCCAAATGGTACAACACGAAAGGAGGCACACGAGGGACCAGCGGTTGTTTGTGCGCAAATCCTTGAATTATGGAGGATATGTAATCAAGCAGTTAATAAAGCCTGTGAGACCCTGGGCTTTAGAAATGGAGACATAGATTACGAAAGCCAGATAGTTGTGCTAGGAGCTTTATAAATCACTTGCTCAGATCCAGGAAGAGAATTGTGGGCAATTCAGATACACTCAGGAATGACGTGGAGGCTTTTGAGAGCATGCACAAGGGATTTAGGAGAATGATTCCAGAGGTGAGGGATTAGTTACGTGGATGGACTGGAGGGTTTGAAACTGTTGACTAGGAGAAGGTTTGACAGATGTTTAAAAGCATGAATGGTAAAGTAGATAAAACAGGCTGTTTTAATAGCCGAAGGGGGCGATAGCCAGAGTACATGGATTTAACGTGACAGAGGAAGCATTGTTAATTATTTTATATAGGCAGCAAGCGTTTGGGATTTTGAATATACTGTCTGATATGGTGATGGATACAGATTCAATTCACCTTCAAATCGCAATTGGACAATACCTAAAATATGGTAAAAGCTGTAAGACGGAGTGGGACTGACTGGGTAGCTCTTTCAAAGAGTCGGTATAGACTCGATGGATTGAATGGCCTCCTTCTGCATTGTTCTAGTCTGTGCTTCCACGATAATGACCAGATAATCTGATTATTAGAGATGTTTGGACAAGAGATGCTTATTAGGCAGGGGAAATCTTCTCATCCCTTCTTCAAAATAGTTCCTGGAATTGTTTATGCCCATCCAGGAGGGGAGGCAGGTCTTACCACTGCCATAAGTTCTACCACTTATCCGAAAGATGGTAGCTCTGACAGTGCAGCGCTCCCTCAGTGCTGCACAGGGAATGTTGGTTGAGATATTGAGCTTGGGTTTCTGATACCTTATTATATCACTTCAAATTCAATTCAGCGTCAGCCAGACCAGTTACAACAGAAGTGAACCCAGTGAGTTCTGACTACAGTCTGTAGCCTTCAATCACCATTTGTACCAGCCCAGACATTTAATTCAATTTCGCAATGGCAAAAAGGGCACTGGGACTTACAACCTCTGGGTTCCTCGCTGACGTAACCACTACAGTATGGTGGCCTAGTCCCCATTATGTTCATGCCTGTAAAACCCAATGAGGTAGCTTCATTGTATGGATATCCATTGGTACTTCCATCAACTGCAGCATTTGCTATGAACTCTTTTTGGGAATTAGATATGGTGCGTGACAAAGGGACGCAGGACTAAGGATAGGATGAGACTGAGGGATAAGAGAGAGTAGCATATGGGATGTTGTTGCCCTTGGCGCTGCTTACAATAATTTTTCTCAGTCCTGTATTGAAACATTCCTCTGGTCCTATGTATTTGCCTGGCCACTCACTGGTTCTGAAGAGATCCATTATGTTCTTAATTATGTGAAGGTACATTGCAAGGGCAGCACGGTAGCATAGTGGTTAGCACTGTTGCTTCACAGCGCCAGGGTCACAGGTTCGATTCGCTGCTGGGTCACTGTCTGCGCGCAGTCTGCACCTTCTCCCCGTCTCTGCGTTGGTTTCCTCCGGGTGCTCCGGTTTCCTCCTACAGTCCAAAGACGTGCAGGTTAGGTGGACTGGCCATGATAAATTGCCCTTAGTGTTCAAAAAGGTTAGGAGGGGTTATTGGGTTATGGGGATAGGGTGGAAGTGAGGGCTTAAGTAGGTCAGTGCAGACTCGATGGGCCGAATGGCCTCTTTCTGCACTGTATGTTCTGTGTTCAATTCTGTGTCCAAGATCCCACAGCGAATTATTATGCCTCTTCAAAATAAATCTAGTGAAAGATAGAAGGTATGAGTTGTGTCCAAGTTCTTTTTACATCAGATATTTCTTGAAAACATTACTCTGGTCGTCAGTAACTTCAATGGTATTGAAGCATTCTTGGAACAGAGGATTTAATTAATGTTTAACATTATGGGCGACACGTTAACACAGTGGTTAGCACTGTTGCTTCACAGGGCCAGGGTCCCAGGTTCGATTCCCGGCTTGGGTCACTGTCTTTGCGGAATCTGTACATTCTCCCCATGTCTGTGTGGGATTCCTCCGGGTGCTTCAGTTTCCTCCCACAAGTCCCGAAAGACGTGCTTGTTAGGTGAATTGGACATTCTGAATTCTCCCTCTGTGTACCCGAACAGGCGCCGGAATGTGGCTACTGGGGGATTTTCACAGTAACTTCATGCAGTGTTAATTAAGCCTACTTGAGACACTAATAAAGATTATTATTATATAATAGAGAGCTTTGATAGTCTGAAGATAGAAAGACAACTTTCTTTGATTACATGAGTAAGTGAGGAGGGATTGATTTAAAGTTGCCTCTCTCTCAGATGGTGAGCAGGCTGGGAGTTATTGAAGTGGTTGAGGTAGCAAAGCCATTGGATCGTTTTAGGGAAAGAGTCGATATGTATTTAAATCAGTGGTTGAAGCTAATGGCTACAGGGAAAAAGCAGGGCAAGGGGGTTATTCCAGCCAAGAGCCAACAGAGATAGGATCTGCCATCTTTTGCCTGTTTTGAGAAAACAAAACTCTAGAAATCTAAACTGAGAAGGAGTGACTGTGTTAAATAATCAAAATAAAACTTAACTAACTCAACCAGATTGTCATTCCTGGGGATGTCAATGCACCCCAGCCCCCATGACACCCACCAGGAGGCCGAAAGCGTGCCAGTGGATATCGCAGTAATGGGGCAGACAGTGGGTCAGATGACCCTCTCGACCCTCCGCTGCCTGGAGTTGTTGATGACCAACTTAGCCAGGCCTGGGAGGAGGCGAACGAGGAGGTCCTCCTTCCCCCTCATCCCCCTCCGCACCAGGTGACCGAAGATAGGAAGGAGCATGGGGCTGAATTGCAACCAAGTTTGAGGAGCAGCCCCTTCAAATATCTCAAAAGGACAGAACGTGGGAGCCATTCATGCAATTGTTCCGGGGCCTGTTTGTGGCCAACGAACAAGAGGAAGAATAGCCGGGTGGCCAAGAATCAGGGGAAAATGGACGGGAATCGGGGGACGGTAGCCGGGGGGGGGGGGCTACGGGTTCGTTATGGGGGTTTGTTCTCATGGTTTTATGCTTATTTATTTTTCTTGTTAATTTATTGTTTTTGTATTGGAGGGGAGGGGTTACTGTTTTTCTCTGTTGTGATAGAATTTGTTGTTGAAAACTTGAATAAAAATTACTCCAAAAGGAAAGGAAGGACAAAGCCGCAAGCGACAGTCTGATGGCAAGCTAAGGCCCAAAACCAAATTGTAAATAAATGCCTATAAACATGTGCCTTGGCCATATTGGAGAATATAAAATATGTATGCCGGTTAAAGGGGATGGCCACAGTTGTTATTATGAAGATGCTTGCCTATAAATATACATGTTAATTTTTTGCGTGTTTTTTTCTAATAATTTGTAATTTGTTGGATATAAAATATGAAAACTCAATAAAAAACATTTCCAAAAAAAAAAAACCTCAATAGGGGCAACCTAGGTAAGGAAAGGCGTGCGGGGCCTCGGAGTCGGTGAACCACTTTACAATTGCTTCGCATTGTTGCATGCAACACCCTCCACATCTGGTCCTCAGAGAGAACTCCCACCTGGTGAGCCCTCCACTGGGGATGTCCCCCACCCCCAGGCGGTGGAACATAACAACAAGGCCTGTCCTGATGGTGGAGCAGGACAGGAATGTGGAGGATTGGCCGCAGCGGCCCATACAGGAAACCCTTCGACACCAAGCAGAGAGGCAGGGAGGAAATTTCCATCGGACTGTTCCCATTTGGGATCACGTCGGGCCGCAGGATCCATGTGGAATTCCATCCCAACTGATCGGATCGCCAGAGTTTTTGGGCTGCGGGTGGCACTGGCATTCGCCGACCCTCTGGGGTTTGAGAGGTCAACCTAGATGTTGCTCTTCAACAATGGAGGCATCACCACATCCATGGTGACCCAAACACGTACCGTTTGCAGCAGCTTGCAAACCCTCCCACATCCTCCTAAACCTCCCTCCCCCACAGGTCCTGAACCTGGTGGCAACATCTCAGCCAATCCCTGTCTCACAGAGGTACCATTACAACGGCTACCGTTTACAGGGGCACAGGGAGGCCATAATCTGGCTCATCCGTTACTCAGAGATCAGCTGATAGTGCGTGGGAGTGCGTGGGAAATCGAGCAACTTTCCCAGCCAGTTACATCCCCCCCCCCCCCCCCCCCGCCCTGTTACTAGTTAACCAAATATTTGAGTGAAACCGCACTTATATTGAGTCCAGACGCCGCCTCGACATTGGAAGCGAAACCAAACGGGAGATATCTTAGTTGGAAATAGACGTGAGCCCGGTCCTGAGGCAAAGGGGTTGATTAAAAAGCATTGTGGGGGGGGGGGGGTTTCAAGGAACTTGACGGAATAAATAAGGAATAAATGTCCTTTTTTTGCTGACAACCTAAGGATTGGGGGATTTGTTATTCCTTCATGTGTCAATTTTGCCTCTTGCACAACAACATGCCCAGGTTTCTGTGTGTCCCCCCCCCCCCCCCCCCCCCCCCTCCCTCCCTCCCTGACAGCCCGCACTCTCACTGGGGGACCGTCCTGACAGTGGGGAGCTGCCCAGGTCTGTATCCAGCCCTGGACAAGCATCTCCATCCTGCAGACACTGACTGACTTAGCCCAGCGCCACAGAGCGGAGACGTGCCTGAGTGTGGCAGGATGTCTGATAGAGTGATTGTGCCCTCTAGTGACTATTGACTATACTGACTGCACAGGGAGACCTGACAGCACCCCACCCCACCCCCTCCCAAAATATCCATCGACGTGTTCGTTCTGTACACCTCCTTATCTCTGCCTGAGATTAATCACCCGCAGCATAGAGAGGGGGAAACTTACAGAGAGGGAGTCTGGCATTTGGGGCCACAGATCAGCCTGTTCTCAAACACCGTCCTCGCTCTGGCCAGCGGGGTTTTGGCCGTCCAGCCTTTCCTATTTAAGGGGGTATCTGGGCCGCTCTCTTGTTACTGGGGGCCTCCCTGGTATGAGGAGAATCTTCCAGGACCACCCGGAGGAGTCTGAAATTCCACTCTGCCCCAGACAGCAACAGAACAGGCTGGACAATCTCTCGACGGCATCTGGGGGAGGGAGCTAACGTTTGCAGTCTGGGCGACTCTTTGTCAAATCCCACTGCTGTTTCTCTCCCTCTAACCCCCCCCCCCCCCCCCCCCACCATTCCTTCCCAAAATCAGATACACATGTAAAACAAAATGCCCCAACCATTCTGGATCCAACTTTCTATTGCAAACTAAGGATGCCACTTGTCAACTTGGAACATCACCAAATGTAGTGTTTCTTTTTAAAATCTTGCAAGAAGCCGATTTGTGGGTTTTGTTTTTTGAAAGTTGGCTTCATCCCTGCAATCGGCTTCAATGAACAGCGGAAAGAGTTGTCTAACGGAATGTTCTGGGGATATTTCGAGGCGGGCTAACATTTTGAAATACAGGTCACCAGAGTTGCAGACAACCAAACAGCCCACGGTCCGTGCAGGGCTGTAGCTGCAACGGCAGAGAGATCGGCTTCCGATTTTTAAACACAATAGAGTCTTGTGCCATTTTACAGGGACTCCCAACCACCTTAACGACCCCCCCCCCCCCCCCCCCCACTCACCAAACTAACAAGCAACGCTCTGTCTGGAAGCAAAATGTGGTCACAACAGCCACATCTGAATTTGCACTCTTGCGATGTCCCTGTCACCCCCCAGCACACCATCAATAGCTGCCTGACAGTGGAATAGAATAAATAGCCCCTGACTCTGCCTCAAGTGATGTCTTACTGTCCATTTCCGAAGCTGAATTCATCCCACCTCGCTGGTTGTTATCTGATTCATTCATTATTGCCCCCCCCCCCCCCCACCAAAATACATTCACAATTTCTTCAACACACTTTCTCCTCACCCTGACACGATTGGCGAGCTTCCTCCTTCGCGTACTCTGCATTCATAGTCCCTCTCTCTCCTCCCGATCCTCGATGTTTAGATCCCACCTCTCGCACTTTTTCCCAAAGCCTTTCTCTTGTCACACCTCCTCCTCCAACATCTCTCTCTCTCTCTCTCTGCCACCTTCCCTCACTCAGTACTTCTGCTCCCCGCCCTATCCACTGTTATGTGTGTTTATTCCTCCCGTTCGGAATAACTCAATGTGTTGCCTTGTGGAATCAGTGATCTGTTTCCCCCTCCGTCAGTTTCCTCCTGCCCTTCTCCCTTTGCAACCTCTCCCTAAAATCTTAATTCGGGCACTGATCAAGGGGGATGTGTGTATGTGTGTGTGTGTGTGGGTGGGTGGGGGGAGATAATGATTTATCTTCACCCTCCTCTCTGTCCACGCACACAACCCCCCCCCCCCCCCCCCCCAGAAAAAACCCTTGGCACGCAGTTTATCAGCGATTGCGGATATTATTTATCCAACACTTTCACCCAGGGTTAATTTAAAAAAAAAGGGTTTTGCAACTCAATGCCAGAGCTGTCTGCGCCGGGCAAGCTAATGATTTGAAATTGGATGAAAGGTCAGCCCAATATTTATACCACCCCCGCCCCCCAACAACCCTCCATACCCCCTCCTCAAATCAACACCCCCACAAGACAACTGGCCACACCGACAACGGGGACGCTCCATCTGCGCCAACCCTTCACTGTGCCAACTGCATCCAATGTGCAAATTCCCTGTTCAACCCAACATGTCCAGACCCACACGGTGCTCTTCCCCAGCCCCCCCCCCCCCCCCCCCCCCAACAACACTTGTCCCGCTCCCTCCTCTCCCAGCCGCCTTGCTCTGTAAAATATTCAGCGAGCAGGCGGGCTGGAGTGCAGTCATCGCGGGAGGCAAGGAGCAGGTCCCCTTGTTTTGAAATCGTACAGGAAAATAAAACCACAATTGATTTTCATGTCATGTCCTGAGTACAGATCCTTGAACTGTTCTGATCTGCGAGAGGGGGGGGGGGGGGGGGAGGGGAGAGGGGGGAAGGGGGGGGGGAGGAGATGGGGAGAGGGAGGAAAGAGGGCAATCACCCAGTGAAAACAGATACAATTCTCCATCCAGTCAGTGGCTCTCAGACCAAAATGTGACACAAAAAAACAAGCCGGTGCGGATTTGAATATTAAAATATTGCTAAATGACCCCCCCCCCCCCCCCCCCCCCTCTTCAAACCCCAAAAAATAAAACAATCGCACGTTGAAACTGACACGAAATTGATCAAAAAATGAAACCAAATGAAAGCTCCCCTTACCTCAGAGAGATCAGGTCAGTTTCTGGCTCAACTGAAGCGGTAGAGCAGTCAGCAAAGCCCCCTCATTAACAACTGCACGGGATGCTTTCTCCCTCTCCCTCCCCTCTCTCGGTGGCGATATGCTGGAATGTCTTCACACAGCAGCCGAGCCAAGGAGCTGATGCATCTTGCGCTTGTTTTATTTATTTATTTTTATTTCGTTTTAAATTCCGCCCAGGGAACGAGCCCGCACTTCGCAGCCTCCGAGCCGAGGTGGGTGGGTGGGGGGTGTTCTTCAGTGCGAGAGGGCTGGAGGAGAAGAGTGAGACGGAGAGAGATGAGGGGAGCTCCAAGAAAGAGGGAGGGAGGGAGGTCCACATCGGCACCCCTCCCGCACACTCTCACAGTCTCACACACACACAGTCACACACACTCTCACAGTCACACAATCACATGCACACACAGTGACACACGTATTTACACACAAACACACAGTCACACACACACTAACACAATCACACACACTCAGTCACACAATCACATGCATACACACACAGTGACACACTTACACACAATCACACACAGAGTGACACACGTACTTACACACAAACACACACAGTCACACACACACTAACACAATCACACACACAATCACATGCATACACACACAGTGACACACTTACACACACAATCACACACAGTGACACACGCACTTACAGTCACACACGCACACTCTCAGTCACAGTCACACACACTCAGTCACACAATCACACACACACTTACACACAGTCACACTCACTCACTTACAGTCACACACACACTCACACATAGTCACATTCACACACACACACAGTCACACTCACACACACTTACACAAACACACACATAGTCACACTCACATACACATACAATCACACACACACACAAAGAGACACACACATAGACACACACACAATCACACGCACACACAGTCAGACATACACACACACACACACACTCACAAACACAATCACACACGCACATCAACATGTGAAGATTTGCTGGTGGAAACTGCCCGCTGAACCGGGCCATCGGGACTAACCTGGTGTTGTATCCGCCAGTCAGGATGGAGCAGCAGCTCTGCTGCCTTCATCTATCTTCCTCTGTGCCCTGAAATTGGGCTCAACTGTCTGAGCCAATGAAAGTGGTCTCCCCCCCCCCCCCCCCCCTCCTCCAGGGAGTCTGGATTCAGGAAGATGCAAAAGGAGCAAAGCACGTTGATGAATTCACACACTCGCCAACTGTACAGGCGAGAAGGAAAAGTCTCTCAGAGAAGTGGAGGAGGAGAAAACGGGACAAGTTTTGATCGCGGGGAGGGGGGGGGGGGTGTTGACAAGCTGGGCTGGGCGAGCTTGGGACCACGAATAGGGATTTTGCTTTGGCAAGGGAATCTCCTTCACCATCCGTTTACATTCAACAAGCTCTCTCTGCTCTCTCTCCCCCCTCTCTTTCTCTCTCCTCTCTTTCTCTTTCTCTCTCTCCTCTTCCTCTTTATCTCTCTCTCCCCTCTCTTTCTCTCTCTCTCTCTCTCTCACACACACACATTGCAACCTTCACTCACTCAACCCAGAGCGAGCTTCCCCACCGGTTGGGATCGCGCACAGTCACAGAGGGTCTCTCTGAACTCATACCCGGGAATAGAGTCTCGCCCTGAACTTCCAGCGCAGCTTTTAGGCTGTGCTCAATAACCTGCCTTGGGCTGGATCTCCTTCCCCGGCTATGCTGATTCACGCCATGCCAATTTGAAATTTTTATTCATGCATTCATTCCCGTTGCAGCAGACCCCGCGCCCCCCCCCCCCCCCCCCCCCCCCCCCCCCCACCCAGCCAACACCACCCCCCCCCCCCCCCCCCTCCCTCTCCCCGCCAACACACAAAGCAGCCGGCACCCAGCCAGAAAGTCCTCAACTGGAAGTGAATCCACATTTTGTTTCCAAATGGGAGAGACAATCCTCCCATTCTGGTCAGCTCTCTGCTGTCAGGTTTACTGAACATGGGTTCCGATAGCCCGGCTCCTTGCCTGAAGACAAAAACAGCAAATGCTGGGTAAGCTCAGCAGGTCTGGCAGCATCTGTGGAGAGAGAAACACAGTGTGGACAGCTCAAGCCCGATACAAATCTATGGAACAGGGCAAACCCAGTCCATGTGGCCCAGCCTGTCCATAGAAATGAAAATGAAATGAAAATTGCTTATTGTCAGGAGTAGGCTTCAATTAAGTTACTAGTCGCCACATTCCGGCGCCTGTTCGGGGAGGCTGGTACGGGAATTGAACTGTGCTGCTGGCCTGCCTTAAAAGCCAGCTCTTTAGCCCTGTGCTAATCCAGCCCCCAGAAACAATTGTGCCCCACTCAGACTGAACAAAACAATCAGAATGGGAATCAGAACATTAACCCTCTTCCTCCCGCCACAGGCACTGCAAGACCTGTTGAGAATTTCCAGCACTTCCTGTTTTATTATTTCTAATTTTTCGTCCTGTACCCTTGAATTCAATGATGAAACCCAACCATGGATAAGTTAAGGAGCAGCTCGCATCATATTCATTTGACAGCAGAGATTAGCACTGCTGTCTCACAGCTCTAGGGACCCGGGTTTGATTCCCGGCTTGGGTCACTGTCAGTGCGGAGTCTGCACGTTCGCCCCGTGTGTGCGTGGGTTTCCTCCGGGTGCTCCAGTTTCCTCCCACAGTCCACAGATGAGCAGGTTAGGTGGATTGGCCATGATAAATTGCTCCTTCGTGTCCAAAAGGTTAGGTGGGATTCCGGGGATAGGGCGGGGGGAGTGGGCCTGGGTAGCGTGCTCTTTAGAAGGGTCGGTGAAGACGTGATGGGCCCAATGGCCTCCCTGTACGCTGCAGGGATTCTATGGCCTGGATTCTCCGATTCTAGGGCTATTTCCAGAGGATCCGTGGCGTTTTACGTGGGAAAAACCGGTGCTGCTCCAGCACTGATCCTCCGGCCGGTGAGGGGTTAGAAGCCGAGCCACGTAAAAAGCCCAGCCCCCACAAAATAAATAGCCAGAGAATTACCAGGTCTGTGGTCGCGCACGCGCACGGCAATGACCTGCCGCGGTCGTGTTATAGAACATGGACTTGTGTGGACCTGACCAGCCAAATATGGTCCCACAGGCCAGACCCTAACCACCCCCCACCAGTCGCTCCAGCGCTCGCCAAAGCCCCCCTGGCCAGCAGCATGGCTTCCGCTCGACTATGGCGGCGCTGAACACAGCCCAGCCGGGTTCCCAACCACTGAGACCTTCAGTCAACCGCATGGTCAGGAACGCGGCACATCGGGGGCGAGCCTTCAGGTGACGTCCAATGGCGGGTGGTGCTCGCCGCAATGGCGCCGTTTTGTAGGGGGGCGGATCATGCAGAAACAGGCACCGCCCCTGATTCCATTGCAAAAGGGATTCTCTGCCCAATCACCAATTCCGAAATCGGCGACGAGGAACGGAGTAGCCCGCCCAGTGATTCGCCGATTCTATAAGCGCTATTTCCCCAATTCAGGATCAGAGTTCAACTCCCAAAATGGCACTTTGGGAATTGTCGAATTCAGTTTTCAAACAAAGGGGGCAATGTTGCCTATTTCCCATCCGCCTGCTGTGCTAGCCAGCCTCAGTGACATCACCTGAACACAGGAGCCAGGGTTACACAGGCAAGCTGACCACTGCCAGCTTTGAATGATCTTTCTCAGCCTCCACGTTTTGAGTTGTCAGCCTGCAACATCCAATCCCAGGTTGGCAGAAATGAATACCGGGCTGGTCAGAGGGATTGGGCGAGATTCTCCGTCGCCTGACGACAAAATCGGAAAATACGATTTGGCGGAGAACAGGTTCCCACCCCGAAATCACGACGGGTGCTGATTTTACCTCCGCTGGCGTGTTCCCGACAGCGCGGTTCACTTGCACTTTTAAAAATTGTGAAACTGGCATTGTGGCTGCTGAGGGAGAGAGGGTCGGGGGTTACAGAAAGTGTCCAACATGGCCATAGTTTACTGACAGTTGTGCCGCTGGCCGGGGGGCTTCTGCCAGTGTCGAGGGGAGAGGCGGGGGTGGCCAGGAGGTGGCCTGTGGGGTCGAGGTGGACGGGCACGGGACACCATTGCCGCAACCGGAAAGGCAGCCATGCAGCTGCGCGCACCACTGACAGCCCACTGTGAACTGAGTGGCATGGATCGTATGGGACACCCCCCCCCCCCCAAGCCACATACCTAGGTGTCTCCTCGCCCCAGCCGACCTATCAGCTGTATGGGCACGCTCCAGCACAACCAGTGCCACCTTGTTGGCTGGGATGAGTGTGTGTGGGGGAGTGTCATGTGTATGTGCGGCTGCAGCTTGTCAGCCTCCCGAGTGTCAATCACGGAATCTGGCACCGCTTTTCATTGGAATCGATTGTGTTCCACGTGTTGCCGGTGCTAGCCCTTCCACAGTCGCTGAATCAGTCCAGGTTACGCACCAGTTTTGCTGCCGTGAAAGTCCACGGATTCTGCACCGCCGTCAACACTTAGGGCTGGTTTCTCTGATTTTGCAGCAAAGTGCCGACGCCGGCGTGGGAACTGTGCCATTTTACGCTGCCAAAATCGGTGCCGAACTCTTACTGATTCTGGGACCGGTGATGGGCTACCAGTGGGGCCGGCTAAAACTCCCGCCTACCGCACCAAAAACGTCCGGAGAATGGCCGGGTCCATGGCCGTGCATGCGCACGGCGACGACCTGCAGCAATTGCGCAGTACAAGCACCGGCCGTGCGCAGACCCAACCTGCCTAATACGGCCCCACAGGCCCGCCACTGCCCACCCCCCCCCCCCCCCCCCCCCCCCACCCCCACCACCACCACCACCACCACCAGTCCCCTAAGCCCTTGTGGAAGCTCTCCTGGCCAGCGGCACGGCTCCCGGCTGACTGTGGCGGCGCCGGGTTCCCGACTGCTCAGACCATACGCCAAATGCATGGTCAGGAACTCGGACCATCGGGAGCGGAGCATCGGGGGAGGACCTTCCAATGACGTGCCAAGCCCATTCCAACGGCAATGACCCCGGTTTCGAGGGGGCAGATACTGAAAAACTGGCGTCAAATCGGTGCCACCCCCGATTTGGGCGTCGGAGGGGATTCTCCACCCGATCGCCAATTCCGATATCGGCGTCGGCCAACCCAAAATCCTGCCCATAGTCTCAGGAACGGCAAATCTGGCTCATTGTCTTCTGTCACTACCACAACTCTTTTTTTTTAATTTTAAGTACCCAATTCTTTTTCCAATAAAGAGGCAATTTAGAGTGGCCAATCCACCTAGCCATAGACATGGGGAGAATGTGTAAACTCCACACGGACAGTGACCCAGAGCCAGGATCGAACCCAACTCCCCGGCACTGCGAGGCAGCTGTGCTAACCACTGCGCCACAGCGCCGCAATTCTTTTCGCTAAGCATTGACTGCATCCTGTTCCCGAGCAACTGACTTGAGGCTCAAACCAGGCAGCACACAAACCTTACCATATCCTTAGCCACTGAGATCAGCTTCACAGCATAGGTTCTCTCTAGTATCGCCATCTCCACCCCTGCCTCAACATTTCGCCGCTGAAACCCTAGCACCTGCTTTATTTTTTATCGAGTCCAATGTTGTCTTGGCTGGGCTTCACCTTCCATGCTCGAGAAGCTTGAACCCCTCTAAATATCTGCCTGTACCCTAATCCATCCCGGGTCCTGTTCCCCATATCAGCTCTGTGATCGCTGACCTACACAGTGACCTACATTCTGTAGATCCAACAATTGTTTGATATTAAAATTCTCATCCTGGTTTTCATCAGGAAACTAAGGAAATTCGGCATGTCCACATTAACTCTTACCAACTTTTACAGGTGTACCATAGAAAGCATCCTATCGGGCTGCATCACAGCCTGGCATGGCAACTGCTCGGCCCAGGACCGCAAGGAACTTCAGAGAGTCGTGAATACCGCCCAGTCTATCACACGAACCTGCCTCCCATCCATTGATTCCATCTACACCTCCCGCTGCCTGGGGAAAGCGGGCAGCATAATCAAAGATCCCTCCCACCCGGCTTACTCACTTTTCCAATTTCATCCATCAGGCAGGAGATTCAGAAGTCTGAGAACACGCACGAACAGAATCAAAAACAGCTTCTTCCCCACTGTCACCAGACTCCTAAATGACCCTCTTATGGACTGACCTCATTAACACTACACCCCTGTAGGCTTCATCCGATGCCAGTGCTTATGAAGTTACACTGTATGTCTTGTGTTGCCGTATTATGTAATTTCTTTTATTCCCTTTTCTTCCCATGTACTGAATGATCTGTTGAGCTGCTTGCAGAAAAATAATTTTCACTGTACCTCGGTACACGTGACAATAAACAAATCCAATCCAATCCAATCAAATCCTTCCATGGTCTCGCTCGTCCCAAAATCTGTAATCCCCTCCACCCCCCAACCCTCCAGGGTATCTGCGTTCTTCGACTTCTGGCACCTTGGATTTTCCCCCCAATTTTAACTGCCCCATCATTGGTGACCATGCCTTCAGCTGCGACAGACCTGAGTTCTGGAGTTCCTTCCCGAAACCTCACCATCCCCTCTCTCCTCCTTTGTGATGCTTCTGAAAGACCATCTCTGAGACCAAACTTCCAGTCACCTGTCTTAATAAGTAACTGTGTCCAAGGTTGTCTTCTAACACGCCTGGGAAATCCATTGGAACATTTTCCTACACGCGAGTTGCATTATAAATGCAAGTTGTTGTTGTATCAGAAACAGTAAGCGTGATATTTTGGGTTGTCATTCGAAACCCAACTGGTTCATTAGTGCCCTTTCGGGAAGGACACCTACCCTCCCTATCTGGTGGAGACCTATAGATAAATGTAGTCCCCTGTGAACTTTTATCGATGAAAAAGATGCTGAATTGAAATGCTGGCAAGAGAAGAAACTTTGTTGGTGGATTATGTTCGATCCCCAGAATTGTTGCGCCTGAGACCGGACCACTTTCATATCAAGTAAACATGGAGGGATGGATTGTTCATAAACATGAGAGTCACTTGAGGAGTAGAGAGATGCTCCAGCAAATCAGTGTTGCCGTCAAGAAATGCTTTCGAACTGTCAGCAGCAAAGTACCTGAGCTACCTGTTACAGACATAACGGATGTCTTTGTGGAAACAAATACTGAGGAATCACCTGTGCCGGGGGAGATACCCGTTATTGCAGTAGGAACAAAGGATTAAGAGCAGGAGTCAGCAATTTAGCCCCTCGAGCCTGCTCCGCCATTCAATCAGATCATGGCTGATCTCTTCCTGGTCTCAAATCCACCTCCCGACCTGTCCCCCATATCCCTTTAACCCTTTCTTTAAAAACAGAAATATATCTATCTCCTTCTTGAAACCATTTAATGACTCAGATTCCCCCGCTCTATGGGGCAGCGAGTTCCACAAACTCACCACCCTCTGCGAGAAGTAGTTCCTCCTCATCTCAGTTCAAAATCTTCCGCCTCTCAACCTATATCAGTTATCTCTCGTACTAGACTGCCCCACACGGGGGAACATTTGGTCTACGCTTACTTTCCAATTCCTTTTACTATTTTATATACCTTGATCAGGTCCCCTCTAAACCTTCTAAACTCCAGCGAGTATAAGCCCAAACTGTTTAATCTCTCCTCATACGCCAACCCCTTCATCCCCAGAATCAATCTGGTGAACCTCCTCTGAACAGCCTCCAATGCCCCCACATCATCCCTCAAATAAGGAGATCAAAACTGGACACAATACTCCAGATGTGGTCTCACCAACACCCTATACAATTGCAACAACACTCCTCTACCTTTATACTCCAGTCTTTTTGCAATAAACGCTAACATTCCATTTGCCTTTTTAATGTCATACTGTACCTGCATACCGACTTCCTGCGATTCATCAACAAAGACACCCAGATCCCTCTGCCCAGACGCATTTTAAATCCGATTTCCATTTAGATAATGATTTGCCTTTCTAATCTTTCAGCCAAATGGATAACCTCACACTTATCCACGTTAAACTCCATCTGCCAAATTTTAGCCCAATCTCCTAGCCTATCTATGTCCATCTGTAAAATCTGTATCGCCTCTTCCCTTCCTGCTTTCCCGCCTATTTTAGTATCATCCAGAAATTTTGCTATGTTACACTCTGTCCCTGCTTGCATATCATTTATATAGACTGATCCTCTGCTTTCTCTCAGTTCCTGTTAGCCGTAATCCTGTGGAAGCATCTCAGCCGACAGAATTTCACCGCTCTACAAGAAACAGAAAAACGCCCCCAATTCTCGACTTATTGTCCAACACTTTTATTTAATGCCCACTGAGCATTTAGGACTGAGTAACATAGTTATTGAAGATTGCATCAAGGCGTTAAAGGGGGAGAGATGTGGTGATTTGTGGTGATTGTCCCTTAAAGGGCAACACAGCAGAGTGGGGGTCATCTGACTTGGGGGACCAATGGGGACTCAGAGTGGGTAATCACCTCAGGGGGTGAATGTCTTTCTTAGGCAGGAGACATGTTGGGGACTGGGTGCAGCCATGTGGCTGCTGTACAGTTCTTCTTATTAATAAATCCTTTTTTGTTTCTGATGAAGTGTGTGAAAGTGCATACCTGCAACCAACTAGTTGCTGTCAGGGCTCAGTGGGAGCACTCTAACTTCTCATTTAGCTGGTTGTAGAATATCGTGTCCCACCTTAGAGAGCCACACACAAAATCCAGGCTGACACTCCAGTTCAGTACTGAGGGAGTGTGGCACAGTCAGAGGTGCTGTCTATCAGAAGCTATGATGAACTGAGCAGCCCTGCCTGCTTTTTTAGACAGTTACACAGGACCCATTTCAAAGAAGAGCATTGTGTGTTCGCCTGAATGTTGTGGTCAATATTTATTCCTCGAACAGAGGGATATAGATGCGTGCAACAGGCAAGGTTTACAATTGGGGGAAACAGATACTACGTGTCCTTGATATGTATGTCCCTGTCAGGCAGTAAGACGTCTTACAACACCAGGTTAAAGTCCAACAGGTTTGTTTCAAACACTAGCTTTCGGAGCACTGCTCCTTCCTCAGGTGAGGAATTACTGTGCTCACCCCAGTCCAACGCCGGCATCTCCACATTATGCCTATCAGGCAGGGAAGAGATGGTCGAGTGAGGGAACCATGGTTGACAACAGAGGTTGAATGTCTTGTTAAGAGGAAGAAGGATACTTATGTAAGGCTGAGGAAACAAGGTTCAGACAGGGCGCTGGAGGGATACAAGATAGCCAGGAGGGAACTGAAGAAAGGGATTAGGAGAGCTAAGAGAGGGCATGAAAAATCTTTGGCGGGTAGAATCAATGAAAACCCCAAGGCCTTTTACACATATGTGAGAAATATGAGAATGACCAGAGCAAGGGTGGGCCCGATCAAGGACAGTAGCTGGAGATTGTGTATTGAGTCTGAAGAGATAGGAGAGGTCTTGAACGAGTATTTTTCTTCAGTATTTACAAATGAGAGGGGCCATTTTATTGGAGAGGACAGTGTGAAACAGACTGATAAGAGCGAGGAGATACTTGTTAGGAAGGAAGATGTGTTGGGCATTTAAAAAAAAATGAGGATAGACAAGTCCCCTGGGCCTGACGGGATATATCCAAGGATTCTATGGGAAGCAAGAGATGAAATTGCAGAGCCGTTGGCAATGATCTTTTCGTCCTCACTGTCAACAAGGGTGGTACCAGGGGATTGGAGAGTGGCGAATGTCGTGCCCCTGTTCAAAAAAGGGAATAGGGCTAACCCTGGGAATTACAGGCCAGTTAGTCTTACTTCGGTGGTAGGCAAAGTAATGGAAAGGGTACAGAGGGATAGGGTTTCTGAGCATCTGGAAAGACACTGCTTGATTAGGGATAGTCATCACGGATTTGTGAGGGGTAGGTCTTGCCTCACACGTCTTATTGAATTCTTTGAGGAGGTGACCAAGCACGTGGATGAAGGTAAAGCAGTGGATGTGGTGCACATGGATTTTAGTAAGGCATTGATAAGGTTCCCCATGGTAGGCTTATGCAGAAAGTAAGGAGGCATAGGATAGTGGGAAATTTGGCCAGTTGGATAACGAACTGGCAAACCGATAGAAGTCAGAGAGTGGTGGTGGATGGTAAATATTCAGCCTGGAGCCCAGTCACCAATGGCGTACCGCAGGGATCAGTTCTGGGTCCTCTGCTGTTTGTGATTTTCATTAATTACTTGGATGAGGGAGTTCAAGGGTGGGTCAGTAAATTTGCTGACGATATGAAGATTGGTGGAGTTGTGGATAGCGAGGAGGGCTGTTGTCGGCTGCAAAGAGACATAGATAGGATGCAGAGCTGGGCTGAGAAGTGGCAGATGGAGTTTAGCCCTGAAAAGTGTGAGGTTGTCCATTTTGGAAGGGCAAATATGAATGTGGAATACAGGGTTAACAGTAGGGTTCTTGGCAATGTGGAGGAGCAGAGAGATCTTGGGATCTATGTTCGTAGATCTTTGAAAGTTGCCACTCAAGTGGATAGAGCTGTGAAGAAGGACTATGATGTGCTAGTGTTCATTAGCAGAGGGATTGAATTTAAGAGCCGTGAGGTGTTGGTGCAGCTGTACAAAACCTTGGTAAGGCCACATTTGGAGTACTGATGTTGCCTGGAATGGAGAGTAGGTCTTACGAGGAAAGGTTGAGGGTGCTCGGCCTTTTCCCATTAGAACGGAGAAGGACGAGGGGCGACTTGGTAGAGGTTTATAAGATGATCAGGGGAATAGATAGAGTCGACAGTCAGAGACTTTTTCCCCGGGTGGAACAAACCATTACAAGGGGACATAAATTTAAGGTGAATGGTGGAAGATATAGAGGGGATGTCAGAGGTAGGTTCTTTACCCGGAGAGTTGTGGGGGCATGGAATGCACTGCCTGTGGAAGTAGTTGAGTCGGAAACATTAGGGACCTTCAAGCGGCTATCGGATAGGTACATGGATTACGGTAGAATGATGGGGTGTAGATTAATTTGTTCTTAATCTAGGGCAAAAGTTCGGCACAACATCATGGACTGAAGGCCCTGTTCTGTGCTGTATTTTTCTATGTTCTAACAGCATGAGGAAATTGGGCCATCTGGCCATTGATCATACTGTTGCTTGTGAGGTCATGCTGTTGTTATGGGCCAGGGTTTAGAAAACCCCAAGGTATATCATGGAGTTCACCTGACCTATAACTGTTTATTGATTTTGGTTACGATGAGCAGAAGTGCCTGCCTTTCAGTTGCCATTCAATAGCGTTCTTAGGCACTTAAAACATTTTTTTTTAGAGTACCCAATTCTTTTTTCCAATTAAGGGGCAATTTAGCGTGGCCAATCCACCTAACCTGCACATCTTTGGGTTGTGGGGCAAAACCCACACAGACACGGGGAGAATGTGCAAACTCCACACGGACAGTGACCCAGAACTGGTACCGAACCTGGGTCCTCAGTGCCGTGAGGCAGCAGCACTAACCACTGTGCTGCCCCTTAGGCACTTTTAATCAAAAAACAACCTATATTCTATGAATTTGGTTAACATTTGTATAAACACACACAGTAAGAAATGTTATCAAATACAAACATAAAGACCCCACACCACTACAGTAATCTATGTATAACCTTTAATGATTTCCCCTTAACTGTTCCAATTCAATAAGAAAATCCAAGTAAAACCAGAAACTCCTTTTCAACGGCATGGCCCAGCACACGGCCTTCTTACAGATATAAGACTTGTTATTGATACTCTGTTCCCCTGTTCAAACAGCAGATTTGAATTCCTTCCAGAAAGCAATTATCTCTTTTAAGTTACCAAGTATCTGGAGTAGCTTTTAAAATGAAGGTGGAGAGACAATTCTTTCCACCTGCGCAGTTCAAAACCAGTCCAAACACAAAGCGAAAGTAAAAACTCACAGAGCCACAGCCCAGCTCCACCCACACAATGACATCACTGAAGCCATGAGGTAAGACAAAAACATTTCTTAAAGGGATACTGCCATGACGCTGTGCACAGATTGGTTGTTGCATTCTGCCGATGGTACAACAGTGACTGTACATGGCACAAAGTGCCTTTGGACATCCTGAGGTTGTTAGATAAATGCAAGTTCTTTCTTCATTTTATTTATCTGCCAGCCTATATTTCAGCACACGCACATCAGTTACTTTAACTGCTGGTCTGTTGTACAAATTCCAAAATGGTGGGGGGGGGGGGGGGGTGTTGGAAAAGAACTTTGCATCCAATTTCCAGTGCCCAGCCTTAAGATTTATTAATTTGAATTTTTGGATCTGTTCCAATTATTTAAAATGCTGAAAGGCAGAGATAATATTGTAATGTAAGCAGCTTAGATCGTTGGAGCTATGCTAATGTCACTTTCCCCACCAAAGTCCTTTAATGTGTTGTTGTCCAAACACCTTCCCAAAGCCCCCTCCCCACAGCGCCTTCATTGAACCCTGCCCCCATCCTCACCCACCAATCAAGTTTCCACCCTTTCTACGGCAGCACGGTGGCACAGTGGTTAGCATTGCTGCCTACGGCGCTGAGGACCCGGGTTCGAATCCCGGCCCTGGGTCACTGTCCGTGTGGAGTTTGCACATTCTCCCCGTGTCTGCGTGGGTTTCGCCCTCACAACCCAAAGAGGTGCAGGTTAGGTGGATTGGCCACGCTAAATTGCCCCTTAATTGGAAAAAATAATTGGGTACTCTAAATTTATTTTTTAAAAGTTTCCACCCTTTCTGTAGCACCAAAGTGGAACTTAGCAGAGTCACAACTGGCATCCCACGTGACCATGACAAAAATAGACTCGCCCCTACTCAACCTTTTTGGATCGTTTCCATTCTTTCACATGGTCAACCACACCATCCTCCCCCCCCCCCCCCCCCCCCCCCCCCAACGCCTCTCCACCGTCGTCCACCTGGGGGGGACTGCACCCGTACTGTTCCATCCACACCTTTCCAGTTGTTGTCACAGAATCAGCATTTTAAAAATTCATCTCCTGGGATGTGGGCGTCACTGGCTGGGGCAACGGTTTATTGCCCATCCCAGTCGCCCCTTGAGAAGGTGGTGGTGAGCCGCCTTCTTGAACCGCTGCAGTCCGTGTGGCATCGGTACACCCATAGTGCTGTTAGGGAGGGCCATCCAGCGTTTTGACCCAGCGACAGTGAAGGAACGGCCGATCTATTTCCGAGTCAGGGTGGTGAGTGACCACGTGGCGCGAATCAGGCTCTGCGCGGGGTGCCGAGTCAATCGCGAGTCACCCGACGGGCTCCGGCCAACGCGAGCTGGACCGCGCCCTCGCTGGTGGACTTTAACATGAGTCCGCTAACTCGCATCCCAGGTTCCATACAAATATTGTGGAGCACATATATCTCAGAGCCTTGTGGAACTGGAGAAGAATGCAAACGTTGGAAGCGGTGAGGCTACACGGGGACACTTGTTCAGTCTCAGCTGGAATGTTACATCCAGTTCTGGACACCACACTTTCGGAAGGATATGACGGTATTGGAGAGCAGTAACGCCAGATTCCCAGGTTCGATTCCCGGCTTGGGTCACTGTCTGTGCGGAGTCTGCACGTTCTCCCCGTGTCTGCGTGGGTTTCCTCCGGGTGCTCCGGTTTCCTCCCGCAAGTCCCGAAAGATGTGCTGTAGGTAATTTGGACATTCCGAATTCTCCCTCAGTGTACCCGAACAGGCGCCGGAATGTGGCGACTCGGGGATTTTCACAATAACTTCATTGCAGTGTTAATGTAAACCTACTTGTGACACTAAAGATTATTATTATTATTATTATTAAGATTCCAGGCACGAGGAACTTCAGTTATGAAGATAGATTGGAGAGGTTCAGACTGTTTTCCTTTGGGAAAGGAAGGCGAGAGGAGATTTGATAGGGGTTTTCAAAATCTTGAGGAATCTTGACAGATAGGGGGACACTGCTCCCACCCAGGAAAGGATCAAGAATGAGAGGGCACAGATTTAAAGTAATTGTCAAAAGAAGCAAAAGCATTGGGGAAAAGTGGCAAAGATCTGGAATGCTCCGCCTGAGAATGTGGTGGAGGCAAGTTTAATTGAGGCATTCAAAAGGTTATTAGGCAGTTATCTAAAAACTACAAATGTACAGCGTTACGGGGATAAGGTGGGGGAATGGGACAAAGTGAAAAGTTCACCCGGAGAGCTGGTGCTGACACGATGGGCTGAGTGGCCTCCTTCTGCACGATTGCAATCCTGTGATTATGGGATTCTATGACACTGCAATATTGCTCAGCAGGGAGTCAATATCGGGCCTGCAGGTGTTGGTGAGCAGGACTTGGTGCAATTTAATTAATAATAATCTTTATTGTCCCAAGTAGGCTTACATTAACACTGCAATGAGGGCAGCACGGTGGCACATTGGTTAGCATTGTTGCCTACGGCGCTGAGGACCCAGGTTCGGTCCCGGCTCTGGGTCACTGTCCGTGTGGAGTTTGCACATTCTCCTCGTGTCTGCGTGGGTTTCGCCCCCACAACCCAAAAGATGTGCAGGATAGGTGGATTGACCACGCTAAATTGCCCCTTAATAGGAAAAAATAACTGAATACCCCTATCAAATCTCCTCTCGCCTTCCTTTCCCGAAAGAAAACAGTCTTAACCTCTCCAATCTATCTTCAAAACTGAAGTTACTCGTGCCTGGAACCATTTTCAGGAATCTTAATAATAATAATAATCTTTATTGTCACAAGTAGGCTTACATGAACACTGCAGTGAAGTTACTGTGAAAATCCCCTCGTCGCCACACTCCGGCGCCTGTTCGGGTACACGGAGGGAGAATTCAGAATGTCCAAATTACCTAACAGCACGTCTTTCGGGACTTGTGGGAAGAAACCGGAGCGCCCGGAGGAAACCCACGCAGACACGGGGAGAACGTGCAGACTCGGCACAGACAGTGAAGCCGGAAATCGAACCCGGGACCCTGGAGCTGTGAAATGGGCGGCAGACATTTGGCTGATTTAAAATTTGTGGAGGGTAAACCGCAGGAGACAGCGCTGGTGTGCATTATTGCAGCCAAGTCTGGAAAAGCATCAATGAAGGTTTCAGCAGCAAATCAGCTGAGACAGGGGTGAAGCTAAGTGATTCTAGACAGGTAGAAATGGGCAGCATTTAACATGGCCTATAAAACTGACCTCCTTGACCAAGCCTTTGGTCATTGCTCCTCATATCTCAGTTGTTACTCTGTATCATAGAATTTCATAGAATTTACAGTGCAGAAGGAGGCCATTCGGCCCATCGAGTCTGCACCGGCTCCTGGAAAGAGCACCCTACCCAAGGTTAACACCTCCACCCTATCCCCATAACCCAGTAACCCCACCCAACACTAAGGGCAATTTTGGACACTAAGGGCAATTTATCGGGGCCAATCCACCTAGCCTGCACATCTTTGTGACTGTGGGAGGAAACCGGAGCACCCGGAGGAAACGCACGCACACACGGGGAGGATGTGCAGACTCCGCACAGACAGTGACCCAAGCCGGAATGGAACCTGGGACCCTGGAGCTGTGAAGCGATTGTGCTATCCACAATGCTACCGTGCTGCCATCAAATTCTGTTTGATGACTTTCCTGTGAAGCACCTTTGCTCCGTTAATGATGCCACCTAAATACAAAGTGTTGCTGCCTTTAAGGAGATACCCCTCTTTAACAATGTCCTGACATAGAGACTCCCCCTTTAAAGGGGTCCTGATGGAGGGAGTCTCTTTTTAAAAGGGATCCCGGAGGAGACCCTACTTCTTTGAAAGGAGGTTTGGAATGTTCTTTTGGAAAGCACTATTGCTGGTGAGCCAAGGGAGTCCTGAAAGTGAAACATGTTGTCTGAATTTGATAACCCAATTGGAGGCCCTAATCTTTGTGGAACATTTCCCAGGAGACTGCAAGTTCCTGTTACGGCATCCTGCCTGTTGTTCAAGGTGCTCACATAATAGGTATTTCTTTTCCTCTGTTGTCAAAAGTCATTCTGTGCTGGAGTGTAAACATATCACAGCAGACAGAGGAGTTACTGAGACAATGCATTAGTGTAAGAGATTTTGTTTACCTTACCTGATCAAAGCTGTGGAGCTTTTTAACAGGCCCCTATAAAGTGCACAAGCCTCATAGCTGCTGTTGTTAACAGAGGTCGTCAAGACGGGTCTCTGTCTGCTTCCCATTAGAAGTATTTGACAGTAACTGAGACAGCCAGAGATATTAAGCTGTGTAGTCGCCTTAATAACATAATTGCTTCCATCTGCAACAAAGACCTTGATGCAACAAAACAATCAGCCCAATCTGGTCACAAACAGCTTCCCTGCCAATGAGCGAGACAGTGTCACCAACTTCCAGGAGGTTGCCAACCCTCCAGGCTTCCCGTGAGTCTCCAGAAATTAGAAAGACATTTCCAGGACATTATTTCCACGGGAGGAATTAAAACAATATTGTGTTTCTCTTTGAACGCTGTTGTTAATTAGTTATTAAGATATTGGAGGCGGTTGAGAAATGGCTCCTTGAGTTTGGTGGTCAAGGATCATCTTATTGTCTCACCAAAGTTGAGTCTTTCAATTGTGGGGCGAGACCCGTGCAGACACGGGGAGACTTTCTTATCAGCATTCGGAAGAAGGAGCACAGGGAGGACCTTTTAGTCAGGTGACCAATTGGAGGAGATTGATAGATTTTTGGACAAGAAGGGAATTTTTTTTTAAATGTTTAACGGAATGTGGATGTGGCTTGCCAGGCCAGTCTTAAATGCCCCCTAATTGTCCCAGAGAAGGTGGTGGTGAGCTGCCTTCCAGAACCGCTGCAGTCCTTGTGGTGTAGGTACACCCACTGTGCTGGTGGGGAGGGAGGTCTAGGATTTTGACTCAGCGACAGTGAAGGAATGGAGATGTGGGGCGCTATTTAATGGGACAAATACAGAGTCCTTTTTGGGTGTGTTTAGCTGTTGCTCAGCAGCAGGAATGGTGAGAATGACATCGCTATTTAATGGCACGTTGCAATTTTTTTATCTCAGACGGAAGCGCCCCGCTGCAGCTGCACTTACATAATCTCCTGAAAGAGTATTCGAGGATCGGGGCGCCATTTTTAAAGGTCGCCCCAATTTTGGACCCCCCCCCCTCATGAACCCTGGCATGGGCAACCTGGTCCCTGGGTACCACTGTCAAGGTGCCAGGCTGGCAGTGTTAAGGTGCTCGGGTGTCTGCTGGAGTGTGCGGGTAGCAGCCTACCCAGAGCCTGACCACCCAGGCCTCTCCAATGGCTTTGGAGACCCCCCTCCCCCCTCGGTGCCATTGCGCCTGGTCCACGTTTGTGGGAACCAGTGCTAAATGGCACCCTGGTGAAACTCCCAGGCGAGGCTGTTAGTTCCCGGGCCCTGGGAGAATATGGCACAGATAAATTTAAATAAGGCTGGCTTGGCACGGTGGTGCAGTGGTTAGCACTGCCGCCTCACGGCGCCGAGGACCCGGGTTCGATCCCGGCCCGGGGTCACTGTCCGTGTGGAGTTTGCACATTCTCTCCGTGTCTACATGGATCTCACCATACAAGTGAAAGATGCTAAATTGCCCCTTAATTGCAAAAAAGAATTGGGTACTGTCGACTTAAAAAAAATATCTGCCTAATAGCTGACTGAAATATGTTAATCGCCCTCAGTGGGCGAGATCCAGATCGCAACGTCTCGCTAGATTTTGGCTAAATTGCACGAAGCGTTTAGAGCTTTGCTAATCTCATTAGAGGCCTCTCGCGAGATTCAGTGGCCTCGTCACCAAGTCGGTTGTGATGAGGCCATTAAATTGCACCCATACTTCCAAGTCAGGATGGTGTCTGGCTTGGAGGAGAACCTCTAGGTCGTGGTGTTCCCATGTATCTGTTGCTCATGTCTTTCGAGGTGGTAGATGTTGCAGATTTGGAAAGTTCTGTCTGAGGAACCTTGCTGAGTTGCTGCAGTGCAGCTTGAAGATGGTACACACGGCTGCCGCTGTGCGTCGGTGATCATGCGATACGGGGTAGGATAGGAAAGCAGAGTTGAGGTCGAAGATCAGCCGTGATGTTATGGTTCAAGAGGTTGTATGGTCCACTCCAGCCCCCATTTCTTACTTTCTTAAGTAAATGTGGTGGGTGGGAGGGGGAGGAACACTTCGAAGCAGGAGGTCATGTGATGAAGCCTCTCGGCATGTGTTTGATTTAGAACTCTGAATGGTTTTGAAAGAGTGGATCGAGAGACAACTGATTATATTGGTTAGAGAGTGAGTAACCGGAGGAAGCAGATAAAATATCATGCTACCAGTGGAAAGATGAGAATTATTTTTAACACAGTGAGTTGTGATCTGGAATGCGCTGCCCGAAAGGGTGGTGGAGTCAGATTCAATGATAACTTTTGAAACTAAATTGGATAAATACTTGTAAGAGAAACATTTGCAGAGTAATAGAAAGATTGGGTCTGTTTGGATACCTTTTTCAACATTACTGTCACATTGGGCTGAAAATTCTTCTTCAATGCTGTGGAATTCCATTCTGTGACATTGGAAGCATAAAAGCTGCTTAGATATCGTGCTGAACTAATTAAGCTACCTCATTATACCTGGGTCTCAGAAATATGATTGCCAAATGTGGTTGGACATATTCCTGTCTGTGTTTTTTCTTTACTTTTTTCATTCATGGATATGGGAATCACTGGCAAGACCCCTGCTCATCTCTAATTGTTCACTGCGATAGAGGTGACCATTGCAGTCGGACCAGTTGGGCGCCACGGTAGCACAGTGGTTAGCACAGTTGCTTTACAGCTCCAGGGTCCCAGGTTCGTGCCGCGGCTTGGGGTCACTGTCTGTGTGGAGTCTTCACGTTCTCCCCGTGTGTGCGTGGGTTTCCTCCGGGTGCTCCGGCTTCCTCCCACAGTCCAAAGATGTGCAGGTTGGGAGGATTGGCCACGTTAAATTGCCCCTAGGTTAGGTGAGGTTGCTGGGTTAAGGGATAGGGTGGAGGTGTGAGCTTAAGTAGGATGCTTTTTCCAAGAGCTGGTGCAGACTCGATGGGCTGAATGGCCTCCTTCTGCACTGTAAATTCTATGATTCTATGACGTAGTTTAGCCATTGTACATTTAGGGAGGGATTTTAACCCAGTAATAGAAAAGGAATTTCCAAGTCATGCTGATGTTATGGACTCCAAGGAAAAGAGGAAATGGTGGTGTTTCAATGCACCTCACCACCCTTGCCCTTCCAGGTGGTAAAGGTCGTGGGTGTGGGAGGTGCGTTAAAGAAGCTTGCTGAGCCCCGTTCAAACTGAAACAGTCCGCTCAGACTAAGGGACCCCCTTATGCCTCCCAATACCCTTCTTCATTGGTTTACGATTGATAGTGTGTGGAGCACAAAACAAATAGTTGTTGTAAAAAGCTCCTGAACCAAGCTCAAAGTACGGATACCTTTGGATAACTTGGCTAGAACTGCCAGAATTACATTGCGAAAATTCTGCATGAACACTCAACGTGAACTCAATGCTTTTCCGCATTAACACTCCCCACTGCTTCACGGTAACACTGATTAAAAAGTGAATGGCAATTAGTACACTTTACTTGCCTTCAGTAAGCGGGAATTCTTCAATATGAATTGTGGCTTGCTAGATGATATCATCATTGCCAGGAAATCCACTTCATTTGGTGCCAGGTTCAAATTAATATTTGTGAAATGTTTGACATTCCATTACATTTTGCAGCCAATAAAGTTTGTTTGAAGCTTAATGTCTGTGGTAATGTAGAGAAACACAATAGACAATTTGCACACAGCGAATTTTATTAACAATGATATAATAAATCTAATTATTATAATAATAAATAATAATGATATTCCTATTAACAAGATCCCGTTAACAGCGACGTAATAATAACTATCCTTAACTTCTGAAGTATTCAGATCACACCTAAGCAGCCCTACCTTCACTGATGGACACTAATGAACAAATTGGGTTTTTAATGACAGTTCAAGAGTTTTTAGCATAATGTTCAGCTCACCTTGTACCCGTTTTCTTAAACTAATTTTTATAACTTTGTGTGTGTTTATTCAGAGCAGTGTGGCTGGAATAAGGTTTCTTCAGAAAGAAAGTCGATCGTCACTATGAAGTCCTCTAAGAGGAATGCAAAGAGTTTTTTTTTGAGAAGTGTATCTCTAAATAGTTATTTTAGTTTACAACTCAATTCCTTCCCCACTCCGCAAGGCAGCTCAGTGGTTAGCACTGTTGCTTCACAGCTCCAGGTTCTCAGGTTCGATTCCCGGCTTGGGTCACTGTCTGTGCGGAGTCTGCACGTTCTCCCTGTGTCTGCGTTGGTTTCCTCCGGGTGCTCCGGTTTCCTCCCACAAGTCCTGAAAGACGTGCTTGTTAGGTGAATTGGACATTCTGAATTCTCCCTCGGTGTACCCGAACAGGCGCCGGAATGTGGCGACTAGGGGCTTTTCACAGTAACTTCACTGCAGTGTTAATGTAAGCGTACTTGTGACAATAAAGATTAATATTATTACTCGTGTTGTGTTTTCATGCGATTTTTTAGCAAACAAATTTGCAAAGAAACTTGGCACTTTCAAATTTTGGTTGATTGTTTTTGTCTTGTATGGATCGACATTCAATTCTTTCTGAGTCTGTGTTGCTGTATTTTCCTTCACGTGTTAGCCCATCTGGGTGAGGACATGTAAAAAACAATGGTTTGGAGGAAGAACAAAAGACAGACAAAATACACATTAAGCTTGGAATTCAATGCTTAACATGGCGAAACATTAACCAAAGCACCCAGATTAATTTAATTTAATAATTTACAAAGGAGATTGATAAACTGGTATATCAACACTTCCAATAAATACAGAAAATACCTCACCTCATGATTCCCCAAAGTATGCCCACCATCTAAAAGGTGCAAGTCAGGAGTGTGATGGGATATTTGCCACTTGCCAGGAGCAGTAGAGCCCCAACAACACTCAATCAGGACAATCATCCAAGACAAAGCAGCTCACTAGATTGTCATCCACCACCTTAAGCATTCACTCCCTCCACCACCATGCACAATGGCAGTCGTGTGCACCATCTACAAGATTCACCGCAGCAACTCACCAAAGTTCCCTCGACAGCAAACTCATAGCATTTACAATCTAGAAGGACAAGGGCAGCAGATACATGGGAACACCACCATCTGAAAGTTCCCCTCCAATTCACACACCATATTGACTTGGAAATAAATGACCAATGCCTCACTGTCAGTGGGTCAAACTGGCAGTGGAACTTCTGCCCTCCCTACACCACACGGACTGCAGCGGTTCAAGAAAGCAGCTCACCACCACCTTCTCAAGGGTGTAGCCATCTGGGATGGCCACTTCCAGAATACAAAATGGATGTTTGCAAAGACTATAGGGAAATATGGACAATGCTGAGAAAGCAGGCAGGCACAGAGCCTGAATGCGTATTGAGAAGGCAACTGCCACAACTTCCGGTGGCGGCGATGCGGAGCTGAGCCGCATGTTCAGCAGCTCCCGCTTTTTGTGGACTTTCGGGCTCTTTGAAGAGCCCGCAACGATGCTTTTTTGACTTTTCCCCGGGGGGGAAACACAGCCAGTGTACCCAGCGACTGGTGGATGGGCTGGACTCGCAGTGGAGCGGTTCAAAAGTTGGCTCTACAGCAGAGGAAGGCGAGAGGCCGAAAAGGCAAGATGGCGGCAGGCGGGGAAGCAGCAGCAGCGTGGCAGCAGTGGGCGCGGGAGCAGCAGGAGCTGCTTCAGCGCTCCTTCAAGAAGCATAAAGCTGAGATCTTGGAGCCATTTAAGGCCTCGCTGGACAAGCTGGTGGCGACTCAGACGGACCAGGCCGTGGAGATTCGGGAGCTGCGGCAAAAGGCTTCGGACAACGAGGATGAGCTTTTGGGCCTGGCAGTGAAAGTGGAGTCGCACGAGGCGCTGCACAAGAAATGGCAGGCGAGGATGGAGGAGATGGAGAACCGCTCCCGCCGGAGGAATCTGCGGATTTTGGGCCTCTTGGAGGGGCTGGAAGGCTCGGATTTGGGGGCCTATGTGGTCCTAATGTTGAAATCGCTGATGAGTGCGGGGTTGTTTCGTGGTCCCCTGGAGCGGGAGGGCACCCATCAAGTGCTGCAGTGGAAGCCGAGGCCGAACGAGCTGCCCAGGGCGGTACTGGTCCGTTTTCACCACTTGGTCGACCGGGAGTGCGTGTACAGATGGGCGAAGAAGGAGAGGAGCAGCAGGTGGGAGAACACGGACGTTAGGATTTATCAGGACTGGAGCGCGGAGGTGGTGAAGAGAAGGGCTGGCTTCAATCGAGCGAAGGGAGTGCTTCATAGGAAGGGGGTGAAGTTTGGCCTTCTACAGCCGGCTCGCCTCTGGGTCACTTACAAGGACCGCCAGCTCTATTTTGACTCTCCGGAGGAGGCCTGGGCTTTTGTCCGGGCAGAGAACTTGGACTAGAACTGTGGACTGGGGGGCTGGGGAAAAATGTACTTTGTTTGGAGGCTTTGCCCTCCTTTACATTGGCTGTGTTTGCTGATTGATGTTGCCTGTTCGTTTTCGCTGTTTTGGTTTTTTCGGGGTTGTTTTCTGGGCTGTTGTTTATTTACAACGGCCTGTTGGGTTGAGGGGCGGGGCTCGGGTTGGAAGCACGGGCTTTCTTCCCGCGCCGGAGGAATTTGGGGCGGGGCCGGCACTGGTAGGGAGGGATTGGTGGCTGTGTTGCGTCGGGGGGGGGGGGGGGGGGGGGGGGGGGGGTCATGGGTATGGCGGGAGTAGCCGGGGTCAGCAGAAGTCAGCTGACTCACGGAAGCACGATGTTAGGGGTTACGCAGCTAGGGGGGGGTCCTAGCTTGGGGGGTGTTGGGGGGGAGGAAGAAGGGGGGGTACCGGGTTGTTGCTGCAGGGACTGTGAGGGAATGGATGGTGAAGTGGGGGGTTGGGAGGGGGGGTCTGCCGCCGTGGGGAGCGGGCTTGGGGGGTTCCCTGGGCGCGTGGTGGGTTCAGGAAGAGCTATGGCTGATCGGTGTAGGGGGAGGGGGTGGCCCCCCGGGTTCGGCTGGTCACATGGAACGTGAGGGGGCTGAATGGTCCGGTGAAGTGATCCCGGGTCTTGGCTCACTTGAGGGACCTGGGAGCGGACGTGGCTATGCTCCAGGAGACGCACCTCAGGGTTACGGATCAGGTGAGGCTAAGAAAAAGTTGGGTGGGACAGGTGTTTCACTCAGGGCTTGATGCGAAGAACCGTGGGGTGGCAATTTTGGTGGGTAAGAGCCTGTCGTTCGTCGCGTCCAAAGTGGTGGCGGATAGTGCAGGTCGATATGTGATGGTGAGTGGGAGACTTCAGGGGGAGCGGGTGGTCTTGGTTAATGTTTATGCTCCCAACTGGGACGATGCGGGCTTCATGCGGCAAATGCTGGGCCTGATCCTCGGTGCTGAGGGGGTTCATGGATCAGATGGGGGGGGGGGGGGGTGGACCCTTGGAGGTTTTTGGAGCCGGGGTAGGGAGTTCTCCTTTTTCTCCCATGTCCATAAGGCCTACTCCCGGATTGATTTTTTTGTGCTTAGCAGGGCGCTAATCCCGAGAGTAGTGGTGGCGGAGTATTCGGCGATAGCCATTTCTGATCATGCCCCACATTTAGTGGATCTGGAGCTGGGGGAGGGGAAGGATCAGCGCCCGCTGTGGAGGCTAGATGTGGGGCTTTTGGCAGAGGAGGAAGTGTGCGGTCGGATCCGTAGGGGTATAGAGGGGTATCTAGAAACCAATGATAACGGGGAGGTGCAAGTTGGGGTGGTTTGGGAAGCGCTAAAGGCAGTAATCAGAGGGGAGCTGATATCTATTCGGGCGCACAGGGAGAGGGGGGAGAGGGCCGAGAGGGAGAGGCTGGTGGAGGAGATGGTCAGGGTGGATAGGAGATATGCAGACACCCCGGAGGAGGGGCTTCTGAGGGAGCGGCGCAGTCTCCAGGCGGAGTTTGACATTTTAACCACCCGTAAGGCGGAGGTGCAGTGGAGGAGGGCACAGGGGGCGGTGTATGAGCACGGGGAGAAGGCAAGACGGATGTTGGCTCACCAGCTCCGGAAGCGGGAGGCAGCTAGAGAAATTGGGGGAGCCACGGATGCAGGAGGGAACTTGGTGCGGGGTGGAAAGGACATCAATGGGGTGTTCAGATCCTTTTACGAGGGGCTGTACCGGGCGGTGCCCCCAGGGAGGTGGGCGGGATGGACCGCTTTTTGGATAGGCTGGAGTTCCCAAGAGTAGGGGACGAGCGGGGTGGAGGGTTTGGGGGCCCCAATCGAGTTGGAGGAGCTGGTGGAGGCGTTGGGAAGCATGCAGACAGGGAAAGCACCGGGGCCTGATGGGTTCCCGGTGGAATTTTACAAGAAATTTTCAGATTTGCTGGGCCCTCTGCTTGTGAGGACCCTGAATGAGGCTAGGGAGGGAAGGGGCTCTGCCCCCAATGATGTCCAGGGCAATTATATCTTTGCTCCTGAAGCGGGACAAGGACCCCCTTCAGTGTGGGTCTTACAAGCCGATCTCGCTCCTTAATGTAGATGTCAAGTTGTTGGCAAAGGTGATGTCCAGGAGGGTGGAGGATGTGGTCCCGACGGTGATTCATGAGGATCAAACTGGGTTTGAAAAGGGGAGACAACTGAATGCCAACGTGTGGAGGCTCCTTAATGTCATGATGATGGCGCCGGCGGCTGGGGAGTCAGAAATAGTGGCGTCCATGGATGCGGAGAAAGTTTTTGATAGGGTGGAGTGGAGTTACCTGTGGGAGGTGTTGCGGAGGTTTGGGTTTGGTGAGGGGTTCACCAGCTGGGTGAGGTTGCTGTACAGCTCCCTGGTGGCGAGTGTGATGACGAATGGGAGGAGGTCGGTGGACTTTCGGCTTTCCAGGGGGATGAGGCAGGGGTGTCCCCCCTGCTCTTCGTGTTAGCAATTGAGCCCCTGGCCATGGCGCTGTGCAGGGTGGGGGAGGAGCACCGGTTGTCACTGTACGCAGATGATCTGCTGTTGTATGTCGAGGAAACGGCTGAGGGGATGCCAGGGGTGCTGAAGATACTTGAGGAGTTTGGGGACTTTTTGGGCTATAAGCTCAATGTGGGGAAAAGTGAGCTGTTTGTCCTGCACCCAGGGGATCAGGAGAGGGAGATAGGTGAACTCCCGTTGAAGAGGGCTGAGAGGAGCTTTAGGTATCTTGGGGTCCAGGTGGCTAGGACCTGGGGGGCCATGCATAGGCTTAACTTTTCGAGGCTGGTGGGGCAGATGGAGGAGGAGTTTAAGAGGTGGGACGCGCTACCGCTTTCATTGGCAGGCAGGGTCCAGTCGATTAAGATGACGGTGCTCCCGAGGTTTTTGTTTCTTTTCCAGTGCCTCCCCATATTGATCCCGAAGGCTTTCTCCAGAAGCGTGAATAAGTCGATTCTGGAGTTTGTGTGGGCGCGGAAGGCCCGGAGAGTAAGGAGGGTATTTTTGGAGCGAAGAAGGGAGGTAGGGGGCCTGGCGCTGCCCAACCTGTGTGGATATTATTGGGTGGCGAACGTGGCGATGATTCGCAGGTGGGTGACGGAAGGGGAGGGTGACGCATGGAAGAGGTTGGAGGTGGTGTCCTGTGCGGGTACGAGTCTGGAGGCTTTGGTGATGGCCCCACTTCCACTTCCCCCGGCAAAGTACTCTACGAGTCCGGTGGTGGTTGCGTCCCTTAAAATCTGAGGACAGTGGAGGCGGCATAGGGGGGAAGTGAAGGCCTCAGTTTGGGCCCCGATACGGGGTAATCACCGTTTTGCGCCGGGGAGAATGGGTGGGGGATTTGGGAGTTGGCACAGGGCAGGCATCAGACAGTTTGGGGACCTCTTCCTGGATGCGAAGTTCGCGTCTCTGGAGGAGCTGGTGGGGAAGTGGAACCTCCCCCCTGGGAACGCTTTTAGGTATATGCAGGTTAGGGACTTTGCTAAGAGGCAGGTGGCGGAGTTTACGCGGCTGCTGCCAAGGGGGGTGCAGGACAGGGTGCTTTCGGGGACGTGGGTCGGGGAAGGGAAGATCTCAGCTATCTACCACCTGATGCAGGAGGAGGAGGAGGCCTCAGTAGAGGAGCTTAAAGCGAAGTGGGAGGAAGAGCTAGGGGAAGAGATTGAAGATGGAACGTGGTCGGACGCCCTGGAGAGGGTGAATTCTTCCTCCTCTTGCGCACGGCTCAGCCTAATTCAGCTGAAGGTGCTGCATAGGGCTCACATGACAGGGGCAAGGATGAGCCGGTTCTTCGGAGGGGAAGACAGGTGTGGGAGGCCCGGCGAACCACACTCATATGTTCTGGGCTTGTCCGGCCTTGGAGAGGTTTTGGAAGGGGGTGGCGGGGACTTTGTCGGAAGTGGTCAGGTCTAGGGTCAAGCCGGGCTGGGGGCCCGCGATCTTTGGGGTAGCTTCGGAGCCGGGAGTGCAGGAGGCGAGAGAGGCCGGCATTCTGGCCTTTGCGTCTTTAGTAGCCCGGCGCAGGATTCTGTTACAGTGGAGGGATACGCGGCCCCCGAGTTCGGAGGCCTGGATCAACGACATGGCCGGGTTCATCAAGTTGGAGAGGATGAAATTTGCCCTGAGGGGGTCGGTACAGGGGTTCTTTCGGCGGTGGCAGCCCTTTCTCGACTTCCTGGCGAAGGGATAGAGAGTGGTCGGTCTCAGCAGTAACTTGGGGGGGGGGGGCGGTTTGGGGATGGTTAGGGGATTTGTTTTTGTGGCGGTGGGTTTGCTATGTTGTTATTTTCTTCTTTCTTGTATTGCTGTTGGTTTTTTGTTATTATTTATTTTGGGGGGGGGGTGAGTTCTTTTCTTGTGTTAGTGTGGAAACACGCCTTGTTTGTTTTAAATTGTGGGGAGAAAATTTGTTATTGAAAAACTTGAATAAAAATTATTTAAAAAAAAAGAGAAGGCAACTCCCAGACGAGACTGAAACGGTAAGGCCATTAGCATATTGATGGCCCTTCTCCGGGAACAAAGGAATGACACTCAAGTAACGGATACGATAGCAGACATCCCAGCACCAGAAAGACACAAACAAAGCCAGGCCAACGGCCATCAAAGACACGCCCAGCCATCAGGGCACCCACCCCTTTATTGGTCAAGATCAATACGACTGATCAAGATACAGCCCAATTAATCGGGGCCAAGTTCAAGCCCCGCCCAAAAGCGCGCAAAGCCGCTTCAGGTATAAGAAGAAACCCCCGAGAGACAATCGCTCTCTTGGACTCGGCTCTCGAAGCGGGGAGACCCGTCCACCAGCTGCACCAGAAGCAGCAAGTCCAAGGTCAACGCTCGGCATCAGACGGACGACCTTAGCCATTCTCCTGTTACCTCTTCGTACCCAACAGCCTCAGATCCGAACAACGGCCATTGTTCCTCTGACTGAGTGGGCACCCGAAGTTAAGTATCGGCGTTAGCGTTAGAGATAGTTTAGTTTATGATATCTTGTGCATGAGTAGATATTATTGTGTGTGTAAATAAATAGTATTGACTTTGAACAGACCAACTGGTGCATTGGTTCTTTGATCAGTATTCGGGTTTGAACCTTGTGGCGGTATCGAAAGATACCTGGTGACTCTAGAGCAAACATAATTAGGATCAAGGAAGGCAACCATATTGACCGCTGTATTTATAACCAGATAAATACAGCAACAAGGGTAATTAGGGATGGCCAATAAAGGTTGGTTTAGCCAGAGATGGTCATATCCAAATACATAATAGAAAAGGATAGTTGGAGCAGTGTGATTGGACAGTTTCTACCAACCCCACACCCCACATCCAGGCCCCACCTCCGATCCTCACTGCAACGTAATGTCCTGGAAGAGGCAAAGACACAGAGCGAAAATCCAGGCACAATAAGGAAAGAAACTTCTCTCTTGAGTTCAGTCACCCGCCCACACACATTACACCCATTGTGTCCCACACAGTCTGGCAAACCAAATAGATCAAGTGTTATCCAGAAAGACACTTGACTTCACTATGATAACCAAGTCAGGAAATGGTGCAGCTTCCTTTAGAAGGCGTATGAGAAAGAACGCTGGATAAAAGCCTAATAAAGGGGATGGTTTAGCACAGTGGGCTAAACAGCTGGCTTGTAATGCAGAACAACGCCAGCAGCGGGGGTTCAATTCCCATACCGGCCTCCCCGAACAGGCGCCGGAATGTGGCGTCTAGGGGCTTTCCACAGTAACTTCATTGAAGCCTAGTTGTGACAGTAAGCGATTATTATTATTATTATTATGTTGGGTAGGATGTGTGGGTTTAGCTGGACACTGGAGAATGGGTAAGCTGCAGGGAGCCGCTGATCAGAATGATGGCCTGGGCTATCTCGGAAGAAAGGATCCAAGTGAAATTCCACAATTTGTTTTCCCAAATCGACCTGGGGATTTTATTCTGTTCTTTCCCCCCCCCACCACCCCACCGCACCACCCCACCCCCGGAAATCACATGGCTATGAGGTGCAGTGGGGAATGTATACACCATGACGGCGATTGTGTGGGACAAACTGAATGGGCCAGTGAGTCTGGTATTTGTCGTATGTTCACAGACAGCCATACTTTATTGCCTGCCATTTCATTGGGCAGAGAATTCTCAAGCAACGAAACAGGGATTTTTTTTTTATGCGTGCTAGAGGACTGGAGATATCTTTACTACTCACCCTCTTCACTCAGGCTAGAAAGAAAGAGCTTGCAGGTATATCGTGCCTTTCGTGTACTCACGATGTCCCAAAAAGGTTCACAGCCAATGAGATGCTTTCGAAGTGTAGTAACTGCTGTAATGTAGGAAACACAGCAACCCATTGGCACACAGCAAACTCCGACAAACAGCAATGTGATAACGACCAGATAATCTGTACTTTATCAATGTTTGATGGATAAATATCGGGACCAGGCCATTGGGGACAGTTCTCCTTCAAAATCATCGAATATATTAGGTGCACCTAGGAGCAAAGATGGGGACCTCAACTTAGCATCTCACCTGGAAGATGGGTATGTCTGACAATGCAGCACTCCCTCGGTGCTGCACTGGGGTGCCAGCCTCGCTGTTGTGGTGAAACCTCTGAGTGAACCTTTTGGGTGATGCCCAAGTGGGTGAGGAAAGGGGGCACTTTCACTCCGGAAGCATCACTGTGACCGTGATGCTTTTAGGCAAGAAACAAATAGGGCAGGTGGTTTTAAATTTCTTTAAAGCTCCTGAAAAAGACCCTTCACTTGAGACGGTTATAGAACACACAGTGCAGAAGGAGGCCATTCAGCCCATCGAGTTTGCACCAACCCACTTAATCCCTCACTTCCACCTGACCTCCCTAACCCAATGATCCCTCCTAACCTTTTTTGGACACTCAGGGCAATTTAGCGTGGCCAATCCACCTAATTTGCACATCTTTGGACTGTGGGAGGTAACCGGAGCACCCGGAGAAAACCCACGCAGACACGGGGAGAATGTGCAGATTCTGCACTGACACTGACACAAGCCGGGAATTGAACCTAGGAACCAGGCGCTGTGAAGCCACAGTGCTAACCACTATGCTACCGTGCTGCCCCCACTATGCTACCGTGCTGCCCCCACTATGCTACCGTGCTGCCCCCACTATGCTACCGTGCTTCCCCCACTATGTTACCGTGCTGCCCCCACTATGCTACCGTGCTGCCCCCACTATGCTACCGTGCTGCCCCCACTATGCTACCGTGCTGCCCCCACTATGCTACCGTGCTGCCCCCACTATGTTACCGAGCTGCCCCCACTATGTTACCGTGCTGCCCCCACTATGTTACCGTGCTGCCCCCACTATGTTACCGAGCTGCCCCCACTATGTTACCGTGCTGCCCCCACTATGTTACCGTGCTGCCCCCACTACGTTACCGTGCTCCCCCCACTGTGCTACCGTGCTGCCCCCACTATGCTACCGTGCTGCCCCCACTATGTTACCGAGCTGCCCCCACTATGTTACCGTGCTGCCCCCACTATGTTACCGTGCTGCCCCCACTATGCTACTGTGCTGCCCCCACTATGCTACCGTGCTGCCCCCACTATGCTACCGTGCTGCCCCCACTATGTTACCGTGCTGCCCCCACTATGCTACCGAGCTGCCCCCACTGTGCTACCGTGCTGCCCCCACTATGTTACCGTGCTGCCCCCACTGTGTTACCGTGCTGCCCCCACTATGTTACCGTGCTGCCCCCACTGTGTTACCGTGCTGCCCCCACTATGCTACCGTGCTGCCCCCACTGTGTTACCGTGCTGCCCCCACTATGTTACCGTGCTGCCCCCACTGTGTTACCGTGCTGCCCCCACTATGCTACCGTGCTGCCCCCACTGTGCTACCGTGCTGCCCCACTATGTTACCGAGCTGCCCCCACTATGCTACCGTGCTGCCCCCACTATGCTACCGTGCTGCCCCCACTGTGATACCATGCTGCCCCCACTATGCTACCGTGCTGCCCCCACTATGCTACCGTGCTGCCCCCACTATGCTACCGTGCTGCCCCCACTATGCTACCGTGCTGCCCCACTATGTTACCGTGCTGCCCCCACTATGCTACTGTGCTGCCCCCACTATGCTACTGTGCTGCCCCCCACTGTGCTACCGAGCTGCCCCCACTATGTTACCGTGCTGCCCCACTATGTTACCGTGCTGCACCCACTATGCTACCGAGCTGCCCCCACTATGTTACCGTGCTGCCCCACTATGTTACCGTGCTGCCCCCACTATGCTACTGTGCTGCCCCCACTATGCTACCGTGCTGCCCCCACTATACTACTGTGCTGCCCCCCACTGTGCTACCGTGCTGCCCCCACTATGCTACCGTGCTGCCCCCACTATGTTACCGTGCTGCCCCCACTATGCTACCGTGCTGCCCCCACTATGTTACCGTGCTGCCCCCACTATGTTACCGTGCTGCCCCCACTATGTTACCGTGCTGCCCCCACTATGCTACCATGCTGCCCCCGCTATGCTACCGTGCTGCCCCCACTGTGCTACCGTGCTGCCCCCACTGTGCTACCGTGCTGCCCCCACTATGCTACCGTGCTGCCCCCACAATGCTACCGTGCTGCCCCCACTTTGCTACCGAGCCACCCTTTTTAAAGCTAATTATTTGTTGATGTCGATAATGAAAATAACATTTTCACCCCCACTGGCCCCTCCATGGAACTTGGTGTCTCCGTGTGTTAACATGATGCTGCACTGGCCAGTATTCTGCTTCATTGGCCCTGAGCCCAGGAGAGTCCAGTAGAGCAGTTACCATGGTAATGTGCCTGTTGTTGCTTTGCCAGTTTAGTGGTCCTCAGTCTCCAGAGTCAGAAAGAATAACCACTTGTGTACTGGTGCTGGATTAGTATGGATTCACTTGCACTTGTACTGCAGAATCCACATTCCCCCAATCAAGATAACCTACAAATATTTGCTAGCCGGGAAGGGAGAAGGATCTAGGAGTCTAAAGACAGGAAATCAGAACTTGGAACAATGAAATGTTTTTCTTCAAGAGAATGAAAGGGGTTTTGAGTTCTTCAACATTCTCCTCCGATTCGAGGTTCAAACCTGGTCTGCAGTGAGTGACCCAAACTCAGATCCTGTGGTGGAAATGAGAAGGAGAGGCCATTCGGCGCATTGAATCTCAGTCCGATAGTCCCAATCCTACCCCTCCTATGGCGGCATTCTGCTGCATGCAGGATATCTCGGATAGGTTGCCAAGCTAAAGATTCTTCAGTCAATCCTCAGCCTTTCGATCAATGTCTCAACTTTCTGCAATGCGACCATGTTATTCGCGAATGACACTGACCCAAAGACACTGACGGCTGCAGTCAGAATCTTGTATTGACAAAGCACCTTGTGCGACCTCATGGCATCACAGACATATACTGTGGCCAGTGAGGTATTTTTTGAAGCGTAGTCACTGGTGTCATAGAACATAGAACATACAGTGCAGAAGGAGACCATTCGGCCCATCGAGTCTGCACCGACCCACCCAAGCCCTCACTTCCACCCTATCCCCAAACCCCAATAACCCCTACCAACATTTTTTGGACACTAAGGGGCAATTTATCATGGCTAATCCACCTAACCTGCACGTCTTTGGACTGTAGGAGTAAACCGGAGCACCCGGAGGAAACCCACGCAGACACGGGGAGAACGTACAGACTCCGCACAGACAGTGACCCAGCAGGGAATCGAACCTGGGACCCTGCCGCTGTGAAGCCACAGTGCTAACCACTATGTTACCGTGCTGTCATGTCGGAATGTGGCAGCCAATTTGTGCACAGAATGCTCCCACAAACAGCATTGTGATAATAGCCAGATAACTGTTTGAATGGTGTTGGATGAGGGATAAATATTGGCCAGGACATCAAGACCATAAGACCACAAGACACAGGAGCAGAATTAGGCCATTCAATCATGGCTGATATGTTTCTCATCCCCATTCTCCTGCCTTCCCCCCATAACCCCTGATCACCTTATTAATCAAGAACCTATCTATCTCAGCCTCAAAGACACTCAGTGATTTGGCCTCCACAGCCTTCTGCGGTAAAGAGTTCCACAAATTCACCACCCTCTCGTTGAAGAAATTCCTCCTCATCTCTGTTTAAAAGGATCGTATCTTTAGTCTGAAATGGTGTCCTCTGGTTCTAGTTTTTCCTACAAGTGGAAACATCCTCTCCACGTCCACTCTATTCAGGCCTCGCAGTATCTTGTAAGTTTCATAACGATCCCCTCTCATCCTTCTAAACTCCAACGAGTACAGACCCAGGGTCCTCAAACGTTCCTCATACAACAAGCTGTTCATTCCAGGGATCATTCTTGTGAACCTCATCTGGACCCTTTCCAAGGCCAGCACATCCTTCCTTAAATACGAGGCCCAAAACTACTCATAGTACTCCAAATGGGGTCTGACCAGAGCCTTATACAGCTGGAGAAGTACATCCCTGGTCTTGTATTCACGCTCTCTTGACATGAATGCTAACATTGCATTTGCCTTCCTAACGGCCGACTGAACCTGCACATTAACCTTAAGAGAATCGTGAACAAAGACTCCCAAGTCCCTTTGTGCTTCTGCTTTCCGAAGCATTTCCCCATTTAGAAAATAGTCTATGCCTCCATTTCTCCTTCCGAAGTGCAAAACCTCACACTTTTCCACATTGTATTCCATCTGCCACTTCATTGCCCACTCTCCTAGCTTGTCCAAATACTTCTGCAGCCCCCTTGCTTCCTCAATACTACCTGTCCCTCTACAGATCTTTGTATCATCTGCAAACTTAACAACAGTGCCTTCAGTTCCTTCTTCCAGATCATTAATGTATATTGTGAAAATTTGTGGTCCCAGCACAGACCCCTGAGGCACACCACTAGTCACTGGCTGCCATCCTGAAAAAGACCCCTTTATCCCCACTTTCTGCCTTCTGCCCGTCAGCCAATCCTCTAACCATGCCAGATCTTACCCTTAACACCATGGGCTCTTAACTTATTTCACAGTCTCCTTTACGGCCCCTTGTCAAAGGCCTTCTGGAAATCTAAATAAATCATGTCAACTGGTTCTCCTTTGCCTAACTTGCTTGTTACTTCCTCAAAGAACTCAAACACATTTGTCAGACATGACTTACCCTTGACAAAGCCGTGCTGACTCAGTCCTATTTAACCATGCACTTTCGAGTATTCCGCGATCTCATCTTTAATAACAGACTCTAAAATCTTACCAATGACCAAAGTCAGGCTAACCGGCCTATAATTTCCTGTCTTCTGCCTCCCTCCCTTCTTAAACAGTGGTGTTACATTAGCCACCTTCCAGTCCTCTGGGACCCTTCCTGCCTCCAGTGATTCCTGAAAGATCACTACCAATGCCTCCACAATCTCCTCAGCTATCTCTTTTAGAACCCAGGGGTGTAGTCCATCTGGTCCAGGGAACATCTATTCTTTTCTACCAAAAATATCGTTGGATCTTTTACTCGACCTAAAATGTTGTCATGGGACTTCAACACCTCTGACTCTGACTGCCCGGCACTGTAAAAAAAACTCATCTGTTCTGTAATTATCCCCAAACCTGTGGACAGTTCGCTGAAGGTGTGGTACTGTAGAGAGGGAGATGGAGAAGAGGGGGTTGGTGTAATGACACAACCTTGTTTGACCCCATTCTTCACTGAGATAGGGTCGTTGGTGTTATACACCTTTAAGGATATCAACATGACACCACTAGAAGGGAAATGGGCCATGTGATCCAGTCTTTGTTTCGCTTTTGCTTTGAGCAGAGTACACACATACACACAGCCTATAAGCTTTGTGCCAAAATGAACCCAGAACCTGTTTACCCAAACCCTTATAAGCGATTGGTGCCTTGTGTCTGCTCCAGTATTATATTATTCTAATATTGAAGCCAGGAGGGGGTTAATATAAACAGTACTAATTCCTGCTCTCTCCACCTAGCTGTAAACACAAAGGGGTTTGATTTGTTTCCCTCTTCCAATGTTGGCGAGTAGTGAACTCGCCAACATTGAGGGCATTTAAAAGTTTATTGGATAAGCATATGGATGATAAGGGCATAGTGTAGGTTAGATGGCCTTTAGTTTTTTTTTCCATGTCGGTGCAACATCGAGGGCCGAAGGGCCTGTACTGCGCTGTATCGTTCTATGTTCTATGTTCATAAGCATTAGTGCATTTTCCAGCCACTCAGTTTTGGTGTGCTCGAATCATCTATTAATAACCCCGACAGCAAAAAAGATATAGGATGAACTCAAAGGGTTAATTTATTTGCACACTCTCAAAACACAGGAGGAGGTCGCCATGTTGCCTCCTGTGCAGTCATACAGACAAAGAGAGATAGAGAAAGTAAATAACTGGAGTAGGGTGGGATTCAGAGTCTAGAATCAAAGTCCAATAGAGTATTCCGACACAGAGGGTGGTGGGTTGAAAACCAATGCTGAATAATTCACTTTTTCCAAAGGTGTTGACTTTGCATGGTTAGGCAGCAAAGAAAAATCAGTCTTGTCAGCGATGGGACAGAAGCTCCAGCAGAAACAGCGTAAATGGGGCCAGGTATTCCACCTGGGCAGAACTCCTTTCCTTCCCGTTTGTAGGATGATAATCAGCAGGCTAACTTTGCAGCTCCATAAGTTAATATCACTGATTCCACAAACTAAAGATCCATGTCACATGAAATCCACCTCTTCACGGTGTCTTTCGCAAAGTGTGTGTATACGTCATCTAGGTCCCTGAGATTGTTAAATGTCTTCAGCAATTAAGATCTGAAAATAAGGTTGTGGGGTCCTTTGACCTAGCAGTTAAGTGGACTCCTGTTGGCCAACCTGGGTTTAGGAAATGCAGATGGCCTTTGTGCGGCTCTCTTTGAATTTGGTCTGTGTCGCCCACAATGTATTATTAGTGGAGAATTAGTGACAGAGTTAGTGAGTTGGTGATTGCATCCACTCCCCTTGATGCATTCCAGTAAGAGTTATGAGAGAAGCCAAAAAGGTATAACATCGAAGAGCTACTCAAGAATGAACATGAGTATAAAGCGGACCTGGCTGGTCGACAAAGCTTACAGATCCGAAAGACAAGCCCAATTGTTAACATATTGACTAGAACACCAAAATCTAGCAAAACAGGTGGACAGTGTGGCCTTCTGCATGCACCAAGGAAACACCCACATTTAATCAATTCTACCAGACATACGGCAGAAAGGGCCATTGGCAGCAGCTGGGCACTTGAGCAAAGACGGCTGCAACTACAATGAGCTGTGTTCTGATGCAAACAGATTGTACATAACGGGAACCTCCAAGCAATAGGAATGACCATACGGTGTTCTGTCAGAAACATATACAGGAGAAGATTGTGTCACAAAAATGCCCCATTATTTTGGGAAAACCATGGGCAGGATGCTCTGGTCTCCGACGGCAAAATCGCTTTCGTCAATCGGTCGGAGAATCCACGTTGGCGCTGAAATCGGGGGCGGCGCTGCTTTTGCAATGCTCCGCCCCCTCCAAAATGGCGTACTCCAGGAATACGCCGCGCGCTGTATGGGCGGCCTCAGGACGTTACCTGAGGCCCTCGCCCCGATGCTCAGCCCCCAACGGGCCAAGTTCCCGACGGCGTGGGCCACTCATGCTATTTCCTGTCAGGAACTCGCCGTGGTGGCTGCAGACTCAATCCAGCGCCTCCACAGTTGGGGGAGAATCGATCTGCGGGCGGGGGGGGGGAGGGGCTTTGGCAGGGGCTGGGGGCACTGGTGGGGAGTGGTCCAGGGGTGGCGAGCCTGGCCAAAGGGGGGCACTATTTGGCAGGCCGGATCCACGCTCGGCCAGCACCATGTTGCACAGCGCGGCCGCTGCAGACCGCCACCGTGCACACGCGGGGCCACGGACCCGGCAATTCTCTGAACTTATCGGCAGCTAGAGCCGGTGCTCTACGCTATGTGCCTGCCAGTCCCCCAACAGATGGAGGATCGGTGGCCGTATGTCGTCGTTTGTAAAATGCCCCTGTACCCACGCCGGCGTCAGGACATAGTCTCCAAACCAGCGAATCCATCCCAATATTTTTATAATACTTTTAACTGACTGAAAATTCAATACTTTAAAAAATGAGACAGAAAGCTTCAAAATATGAGACGCCTTCTGAGGTGAAGGTGAGAAACCAGACAGGAGCCCCTCAAAAAAAGGAAGTGAGAGGAGAATGTTTCAAAGTACACCCTACAAACATCAAAACCCAACATTCTAACTCACAAAGAAATAAAAAATGCAAAGTGTTTCATTTTAATCAACTTTGATGACAATGGGAACTGCTAACCATGCAGATACAACCAACAGGCACTCAAACTCCCCTGTGGAGAATGACATACTCCCCTCCCCCACTGGTTTCTACTATCTTGAAATGTGTCAATTGTTTCTGAGATGAAAGATCAAAATGCGATTACGTCTCTAAAGCAATGACTGCAAGCCATACTGTTTGAAATCTTTCGTCCTCGATCGTGGCTGGGATTTTACGGTGTCGCGAAGACAGGCAGCACGGTAGCACAGTGGTTAAGACAGTTGCTTCACAGCTCCAGGGTCCCAGGTTCGATTCCCGGCTTGGTTCACTGTCTGTGCGGAGTCTGCACGTTCTCCCCGTGTCTGCGCGGGTTTCCTCTGGGTGCTCCGGTTTCCTCCCACAGTCCAAAGATGTGCAGGTTAGGTGGATTGGTCATGTTAAATTGCCCTCAGTGTCCAAAATTGCCCTTAGTGTTGGGTGGGGTTACTGGGTTATGGGGATAGGGTGGAGGTGTGGGCTTGGGTAGGGTGCTCTTTCCAAGAGCCGGTGCAGACTCGATGGGCCGAATGGCCTCCTTCAGCATTGTAAATTCTATGATCTAAGAGTGAATGGAGTTTTGGCTGGAGCGCCAAGGTTTCCAGTCTTGCTCACAACGGGCCCCGCCACGGATGAGATCAGTGGGTCCCGCCCATTATCGAGTTTCCTTTTGGGAATATACAGACAGGAGGTTTTGAAGAGCTTGTTTTGTCAAACCAGAGACAGAGAGAAGTTAGTGAATAATTTTGGGGAAAAACTGCTGAAGGGAGGCAGTCAGGAATCTCCATCTTTCTAAAGTTAAGAAAAGTCCAATCTCCGCAGTATAAAAACCCAACCCAAAAGATAGCGACTGATCGTTGGAAAGAACTTCACGAGGAGCCCATTGACGTCTGTGAGACAGATCACAGAACTAAAGGGAAGGAAATTTCACCAGCAGAGTGTAGTTACCTGGACTTCAGTACAACTCCAGGATTTTAAAGTGAACCAGTTAACTTGAAACAGCCGCAACATTCAACAATCAAGGACAACAAAGGACTTAATTGTATATTATTTTAACATTTATTAGGGTCCTAACTTTTCTTACCTTTATTACCTGCATCGTCGCATCTTTCATTATTTCTCCTCAGGTTTAGTAGCTGATAAAATCGCCCTTTCTTTGACTCATGGTTTGATTGGCTCCTGAATCAAAAGTAAATACTTTTGGGTTGCAAAAGGCATCTACCGGGGAACAAAATTGGAAAAGCTTTGTTGTGGCCAACCTAGAAAGCTGAATAAAGGGGAGCCATGTTCGTCTCTCCTCACCAAGTCATACCAATTGATAAATTTGAAAATTACAATGTTATGCGCGACAAGTGGAAGAGTAGTGAGCACATGTTTCACACGGTCAACCTTGTGGGAAGCTAGGTTCCATCAGACCATCCAAAGTCTTTGCCAAGATTCACACTATCTGTCCGAAGAAAGTTGACGACTATTCATTATTGACCAATGTTGACAATGGGGCAAGTGGCAACAATCTACCTCTGCAAATTCTAAACGACGAGTATCGACAGATGTGCAGGTAATGGCGAAACCTACTGCTCCACAACCCTCAGTGTACAATAGCCCATTAAATCATAGTCCTGGAGTGCAGGTACAATCAGTCCTCTCGGGTGTCGCAGATGGTATACACTGTGGAAGCTATAGGCCAGCCATGGCAGGACTACCAGCATGCCATTTAATAATCCCTGGAATAAGTCAGACATGGAGCAGCACGGCAGCACAGTGGTTAGCACTGTCGTTTCCCTGCTCCAGGGTCACAGGTCTGATTCCCGGCTTGGGTCATTGTCTGTGCGTTCTCCCCGTGTGTGCGTGGGTTTCCTCCGGGTGCTCCAGTTTCCTCCCACAGTCCAAAGATGTTGCAGGTTCGGTGGAATGGCCAGGATAAATTCCCCGTAATGTCCAAAACAAAGGTTAGGTGGGGTTACTGAGTTAGGGAGATAGGGTGGAGGTGTGGGCTTAAGTGAGGTGCTGTTTCCAAGGGCCGGTGCAGACTCAATGGGCCGAATGGCATCCTTCTGCACTGTAGAATCTACGAATTCGATCTCAAGGCAGATCAAGGTCAGAAACTACTCGTATCACCTCAGTTGATGACCTAACATTGAAATACCTATTCTTTACTGACCAGGGCTTGCGTGCCATCATGGAGTAGCTGACAAGTTTCTGAGAGCAGCAGCCGACTTTGAGGACGATAGCCTTAATCAGAGTCAAAGGCATTTGTGAGGTTGAAAAATCCTTTGTACAGTGGTTGGTGCTGTTTTTCAGATTTTTCTCCCAAGCCAGCCTACCAGCGGCAAGCTGCTAAACACTCAAAGTTCGCTCGACTTGGCAAGACATTTTTTTAAATTCATCTATTACAGGGCGCGAGCTTTGCTGTTCAGGCCAGCTTTTGTTCCCAATACCTAATTGCCCTCGAGAAGGTGATGGCGATCTGCCTTCTTGAATTGCTGCAGTCTATGTTCATAGAATCATAGAATTTACAGTGCAGAAGGAGGCCATTCGGCCCATCGAGTCTGCACCGGCCCTTCGAAAGATCACCCTATCTAAGCCCAAACCTCCACTGTATGCCCATAATTCAGTAACCGCACCTGCCCTTCTTGGACACTAACTTTGGACTGTGGGAGGAAACGGGTGGTGTAGGTACACCCAGTGTGCTGTTCAGTAGGGAGTTCCAGGATTTTGACGCAGCGACAGTGCATGAATGGCCGATTATATTTCCAAATTGGGTGGTGAGTGACCTGGGGGGGAACTTCCATTTGGTGGTGTTCCCATGTGTCCGCTACCCTTGTCTTTCTCAATGGCAGTGGCCATGGGTTTGGAAGGAGCTGCCTAATGAGCCTTGGTGAGTTCCTGCAGTGCATCTTGTAGATGGTACACACGGCGGTTACTGTGAGTCAGTGGTGGAGGGAGTGAATGTTTGTGGAAAGGCTGCCAATCAAGTGGGTTCCTTTGTCCTGGATGGTATTAAGCTTCTTGAGTGTTCTTGGAGCTGCATTCATCCATGCAAGTGGAGAGTATTCTATCACATTCCTGACTTGTGCCTTGTAGATTGCGGACACGTTTTTGGGGGGTCAGGAGGTGACTTACTCACCGTAGGATTCCTAGCTTTGACCTGCTCTGGTAGCCACAGTATTAATATAGGATGCTCCCAGGATGCTCCCAGGATATTTCCAGGATGCTCCCAGGATACTTCCAGGATGCTCCCAGGATGCTTCCAGGATATTTCCAGGATACTTCCAGGATATTTCCAGGATGCTCCCAGGATGCTCCCAGGATGCTCCCAGGATACGTCCAGGATATTTCCAGGATGCTCCCAGGATGCTCCCAGGATACTTCCAGGATATTTCCAGGATGCTCCCAGGATACTCCCAGGATATTTCCAGGATGCTCCCAGGATGCTCCCAGGATATTTTCAGGATGCTCCCAGGATGCTCCCAGGATATTTCCAGGATGCTCCCAGGATGCTCCCAGGATACTCCCAGTATGCTCCCAGGATACTTCCAGGATTCTCCCAGGATACTCCCAGGATGCTCCCAGCATAATCCCAGGATACTCCCAAGAGGGCAGCAGGAACATTTCATGGATATCAGCGAAGCATCCCCGGAGAGGTTAAATATCTCCCCTGACTCACGGGAGACACTGGCCTGCAACTGAGCAAAATGGAGAAGGTTCATTCGGGAAGGTAGCAAACACAGAAATGGCGTTTTTGTGCAGAGGAGACATCCCGTACCAGCCTCCCCGGACAGGCGCCGGAATGTGGCGACTAGGGGCTTTTCACAGTAACTTCATTGAAGCCTACTCGTGACAATAAGCAATTTTCATTTTCATTTTCAAGGTGTTTGAGAGAGAAATACAGACCTCCAAACAACCCTCCAAGCTCCACCTGCCCCACATCTGGCACAGCCTGCAGATCACGTATTCGCCCCATCAGCTATTTTGGGTCCTGTCGAACCAGAGTCATCCTCAATCGGAGGGATTGTAAGAGAGAGGATCTGGACTCACACACAATGACTTGAGCAGAATATCAAAGGAAGGTTGTGCCAGTGGGACTGTACTGCAACATAAATCAGCACTTTAAAAAGAAGAAGACTGCATTTGCAACGCATTGCGCATTTGAAGGTGAAAAAAAACTTTGAACGTAATGCCTTTTGGCTGAATCTTCTTCTGCTATGTTACTGTATAAAATCAAACGCAAGAAAATACCAGGGTTAATGTTTAATTGGGACGATTGATTCTGAAGGACAGCACGTTCAATCGGTTATTCAAATTCATGGAACACCCACCCTAACAGCACGGTGGATGTACCTACACCACAGGGGCTGCAGCAGTTCATGAAGGCAGCTTACCGGCATCTTCTCAAGGGCAATTAGGGATGGGTACAAATGCTGGCAAAGCCAGCGACGCCCTCATCTCCCCAAAAATGTTTCTTTTTAAAAAGCCTTCCTTTAAAGAGAGTCAAATCCCCAAATAGGGAAGGAAAGTAACAATGCACAAATGCATTGTAACCATCTGATATTACGCCGTGGACTTCAAATTATTCAACAGCCCAGAATAAGCATCTCAGAGGCAGACAGCGCATACATGCGAAGAGAAGATCACTCTAAATAAAAAGGCTGAAAGCACATCTACTTAGTGTGCAGATAACTCAAGCCAGCAAACTCTTCTCAAGCTTGCTTTCCTCAAGACATTCTGGAAATAGTGGTAAAAGTAAAATTAATGTAAGTTTTTTATCCCCAGAGAGATATCAAACGAAACAGGGCGGTGTGGGCATGTTGACAAGATAAAGGACAGTGCTTGCCTTGAGAAGTAAACGAAAACCAGAGAATTAATTGAGCTCAAACATCAAGATAGGCAGTGTCCTCATTAAAAAATTCACCTCCATGATATACAGTCTTCTATTTGTATCGTATACCTAAGTTGCCACAAGTGTGCAGAAGGATGTATTAATTTTATGGTGATTCTAGATTCTAGTAAATAGCTGACCAATTAAGCGTGTTGGTTATCTATCATCAATGCTACAAGTTGGTCAAGCCCCTGTAATAGCACAGAAATAGAACCAAGAGGGCTCATGTGCAAAGAAAGAACGACCTTTCATTTCCATAATGCCTTTCACAACTTCAGCACCATTGTGATATGATGTGCATGCACCTTTCAGGGTACATGTCTCAAATTGCTGTCTTTCTCTTTCACTGCAACGAGATGTGACGTAACAGCCCCATGCCACTCCACTCAGGATAGCAACACGAGAAGCAGATGTGTCCACTCAGCCTACTTAATATGTGATGTACGTAGTCTCACCTTCACTGTAAGAAAGCACATCATTGCTTTAACAATCCTGGTTGTATGATTGGCGCACTTACGTCAAATGGAAGAATGCAGCAAGCATGTCCCAAAGTGCCTTACAAAACAATGATGTGCATTTAAATTGTCGTTGCAGGTTACTCATGAAGGTTGGACAGTGGTTAGCACTGTTGCTTCACAGCGCCAGGGACCTGGGTCCGATTCCCGGCGTGGGTCACTGGCTGTGCTGAGTCGGCAATTTTAGCTGAAGGATGAATATTGGCCAGGACGCCTCAAAGAGCTCTCCTGCACTTCTTCAAAATAGTGCCACAGTATCTTTTATATCCGTGATGAAACACAGACTTCGCGAGTTGAGTTCAGAGGCCAGGAACATGCTCAGTCCAGATTTTTCGCATTCATCTGTGCAGCTGCACTGAAAGAAGAACAGAACAACAGGGCAGGTCAGACGACCTATTACAAAGTTCCATTGTTGAGTGAGTGTCCCAGGAGTGGAGCATGAGATGGGCAAGGGAGAAGTCCCAAACCAGGGAGGGGGACAGGGAACGTCCTGAACAAAAGTCCCGGATAAGGGACAAAGACAGGTTTATTAGACCCTTAAGTGAAGCTAAAAGGAAGGAGCAGAGAAATAGGCTCGAAATGAAAGAGAGAGGTGCAGGGAGCAGACCATCAAGCAATGTGGGCATGAGAGAAGCCGTGAAGATCTGAGGAGACAGCTGAATGTTGCTGTGCCGTGGGCCACTGGGGGAAAGATAGCCCTTTGCGTCAGTGGAGTTTTGCATGGCATATCTGGAGGTCTGACATGTGTTTGTAAGAGGACAGTTGATTGCACTCCACAAATGGGAGAAAGAACATGAAATTAAAACCCTTTGAAGTAGGTCAGTGTCGAAGTCATCCAAGTGGGGACGGCTTTTGGACAGAATTCCAGGGTGAGAACTTCATAGGAGGAGGTTGGCCGCACAACCTTGCAACCGCTTCGACGACGGTAAAGGTCGACGGGCACAAGACATCATGCCTTCTTGACTCCGGAAGCACAGAGCTTCATCCACCATGATACGGTATGCACTGCTCCCTCGCGGTACACCCCATTAACCAGAGAATCTCGTTGGCCTCCGGATCCCACTCCGTGGAGATCCAGGGGTACTGCACCGCCACCCTCACCATCCAGGGCATAGAGTTCAGCGACGTCTGGCTCTCCATCCTCCCCAACCTCTGCGCTGCCTTGCTACTCGGCCTGGACTTCCAGTGCAACCTCCAAAGTCTCACCCTGAAATTTGGCGGGCCCCTACCACCCCTTATTGTATGCGGTCTCACGACCCTTAAGGTCGACCCGCTTTCTCTGTTTGCAAACCTCACCCCGGATTGCAAACCCGTCGCCACCAGGAGCAGACGGTACAGTGCCCAGGACAGGACCTTCATCAGGTCTGAGGTCCAGCGGCTGCTGCGGGAAGGTATTATTGAGGCCAGCAACAGCCCCTGGAGAGCCCAAGTGGTAGTTGTGAAAACTGGGGAGAAAAACACGATGGTCGTTGACTACAGTCAGACCATCAATCGGTACACACATCTTGACACGTACCCCCTCCCACGCTTATCTGATATGGTCAATCAGATTGCACAGTACCAGGTCTTCTCAACTGTGGACCTGAAATCTGCCTACCACCAGCTCACCATCCGCAAGGCGGACCGCCCATACACTGCGTTTGAAGCGGACGGCCGCCTTTACCACTTCCTGAGCGTCCCCTTTGGCGTCACTAACGGAGTCTCGGTCTTCCAACGGGAGAAGGACCGAATGGTTGACTGGCACGGTCTGTGGGCCACCTTCCCATACCAGTATAACGTCACCATCTGTGGCCACGACAGGCAGGACCACGATGCTAACCTTTCCAAATTCCTCCACCCAGCCAAACTCCTCAACTTAACGTACAACAAGGAGAAGTGCGTGTTCAGCACCAACCGCTTAGCCATCCTCGATGCTATGAGGTGCAAAATGGAGTTCCAGGGCCCGACCCCGGTCGCATGCGCCCCCTCATGGAATTCCCCCTCCCCCACGGCCCCAAGGCCCTGAAACGACGCCTGGGGTTCTTCTCATACTACGCCCAGTGGGTCCCTAACTATGCAGACAAGGCCCGCCCACTTATCCACCCCACAGTTTTCTCCTTGGCGGCTGAGGCCCACCAGGCCTTCAACCGTATCAAGACCGACATTGTCAAGGCCGCGATGCACGTGGTCGACGAGACGCTCCCCTTCTGAGTCGAGCGCGATGCATCAGACGTCGCTCTGGCCGCCACCCTCAACCAGGCAGGCAGGCCCGTGGCATTCTTTTTACGCACCCTCCATGCCTCCGAAATTCGGCACTCCTCCATCAAAAAGGAGGCCCAAGCCATCGTAGAAGCTGTGCGGCATTGGAGGCATTACCTGGCCGGCAGGAGATTCACTCTCCTCACTGACCAACAGTTGGTTGGCTTCATGTTCAAAAGCACACAGCGGAGCAAGATCAAAAATGATAAAATCTTGAGGTGGAGAATCGAGCTCTCCACCTACAATTACGAGATTTTGTATCGCCCCGGCAAGCTTAACGAGCCCCCCCGATGCCCTATCCCAAGGTACATGTGCCAGCGCACAAGTGGACCGACTCCAGGCCCTACACGATGCTCTCTGTCACCCAGGGGTCACCCGGTTCTTTCACTTCATAAAGGCCCACAATCTGCCCAACTCCATTGAGGAGGTCAGGGCTATCCCCAGAGACTGCCAGGTCTGTGCAGAGTGCAAACCACACTTCTATTGGCTAGACCGCACGCATCTAGTGAAGGCCTCCCGCCCCTTTGAACGCCTCAGCATGGATTTCAAAGGGCCCCTCCTCTACACTGAGCGAAACACGTACTTCCTCAACGTGGTCGCCGAATACTCCAGATTCCCTTTGCTGTCCCATGCCCCGATATGACGTCTTCCACCGTCATCAAAGCACTCAGCACCATCTTCGCTCTGGTCGGTTTCCCCGCTTGCATCCACAGCGACCGGGGATCCTCATTTATGAATGATGAGCTGCGTCAGTTCCTGCTCAGCAAGGGCATCGCCTCGATCAGGACGACCAGCTACAACCCCCGGGGAAACGGGCAGCTGGAGAGGGAGAATGGGACGGTCTGGAAGGTCGTCCAGCTGGCCCTACGGTTCAAACATCTCCCGGTTTCCCACTGGCAGGAGGTCCTCCCCGACGCCCTCCACTCCATCTGATCGCTACTTTGCACTGCGACTAACAAAATCCCCCATGAACGTCTCCTTGCCTTCCCCAGGAAGTCCACCTCTGGGGTTTCGCTCACAACATAGAACATAGAACATAGAACAGTACAGCACAGAACAGGCCCTTCGGCCCTCGATGTTGTGCCGAACAATGATCACCCCACTTAAACCCACGTAACCCGTATACCCGCAACCCAACAATCCTCCCATTAACCTTACACTACGGGCAATTTAGCATGGCCAATCCACCTAACCCGCACATCTTTGGACTGTGGGAGGAAACCGGAGCACCCGGAGGAAACCCACGCACACAGGGGGAGGACGTGCAGACTCCACACAGACAGTGACCCAGCCGGGAATCGAACCTGGGACCCTGGAGCTGTGAAGCATTGATGCTAACCACCATGCTACCGTGAGGCCCCTAACGTGGCTGGCAGCTCCAGGACCCTTCCTCCTTCGAAAGCATGTGCGGCTCCACAAGGCTGACCCGTTTGTTGAAAGGTACAGCTACTCCATGCAAACCCGCAGTACGCCTACGTGGCGTACCCTGACGGCCGCCAAGACACAGTCTCCCTCAGGGACCTGGCACCAGCTGGTTCCCCCCCCCCCCCCCCCCGCGCCACCCTTCCTCCCCCCAGCGCACCCCACCACAGCCCCCGCTCCAGGATGATCCGTCCTCCCCTTCGGTCCACCCGGGGATGAAGATGAGGTCTACATGCTCCCGGAGTCACCGGTGACCAAGCCGACGCCTGCATCACCACCTGTGATGGTTTCTGTGGCGCTCACAACGGAGGATCAAGGCACCCGATCGGCTGAATTTGTGAACTCTCCCCAAAAGGTTTACCTTAAAATGCATGTGAATAGTTTTCCACCACCCCGCTGGAATCTTTTTTAACAGGGGGTGAATGTGGTAGTCACCACTGTTGTATATATCACTTACGAAATGTAATATGGTAAGTCTCCTGTACTACAGGTACGGGGGTATATCCCTGCCTGCTGGCTCTGCCCAGTAGGCGGAGTATAAATGTGTGTGCTCCCCGAGCTGCAGCCATTTCAGCAGCAGCTGCAGGAGGATACACATCTCTGCTTAATAAAGCCTCGATCACTCTCTACTCTCGTCTCGTTGTAATTGATAGTGCATCAGTCAGGGTGGTATGTGACTTGAAGGGGTGATTCCAGATGGTGTTGGCCCCATGCACCAGCTACCCTCGTCCTTTTAGATGGTACAGGTCAGGAGTTTAGAAGATGCCATCAGAGGAACACGTTGTTGCAGTGCATCTTCTAGATTAGAAACACTGGCTGCCACGGTGCACCGATGGTGGAGGGAGTGAATGTTTAGGGTAGTGGATGGGATGCCAATCAAGCAGGTTGCTTTGATGTGATTGCTGTTGGGCTTCTTGAGTGTTGTTGGAGCCACATCCATCCAGGAAAATAGAAAATATTCTATCACACTCCTGGCTTGTGCCTTGCAGGTAGGTAGATGGAGGACAAGCTTTGGGGAGTCTGGAGGTAAGTTACTTGCTACAGAATGCCCAGCCTTTGTCCTGCTCTTTTTAGTGATGGGATTTACGTGGCTGGTGCAGTTAAGTTTCTGGTCAATGCTGGCCTCCATATCACCGTTAGGCTTGCTTCATACAACATCTGTGCATGCAGAGCTTTGGACATTAGGACCTTGCAGATTGATTGATTGATTGATTGATTGAGTGATTGACTTATTGTCACATGTACCGAAGTACGGTGAAAAGCATTTTCCTGCGGCCAAGGGAACGTACGCAGTACGTACATAGTAGATAAAAAGAATAACCTACGAAGTACATTGACAAATAGTGATTGGTTACAGTGCGGAACAAGGGCCAAACAAAGCAAATACATGAGCAAGAGCAGCATAGGGCGCCGTGAATAGTGTTCTTACAGGGAACAGATCAGTCGTTGAGGAGTCTTGTAGCTGGGGGGAAGAAGCTGTTCCTATGTCTGGATGTTCGGGTCTTCAGACTTCTGTATCTTCTGCCTGATGGAAGGGTCTGGAAGAAGGCAATGCCTGGGTGGGAGGGGTCTCTGATAATGCTGCCTGCCTTCCTGAGGCAGCGGGAGGTGTAGACAGAATCAATGGGAGAGTGGCAAGCTTGTGTAATGGGAGGGCGGGGGGTGTTGTACTACGCTTCCTGAAGTCGATGATCAGTTCCTTGCTTTTGCCGACATTCAGAGAGAGGTTGTTTTCGGTACACCATGAAACCAAGTGACCTATCTTCCTTCTGTAATCTGATTCCACATTGTTCCCAAGGACGTTGTTCACACAGATCTGAATTTGAACAGAGCGGTAGTGATTTTCCAGACGTGTCGCCTGCCATCATTTCATTGTGTGGCTCAGAAGAAGTCATCATCCCGTTCTTATGTTCCTCTCAAGGAGACTTGATTGCCTTTCATTCAACACACAAGTGGAAAAGGCACAATAGAGGCACTGCACTTAAGAAAGGCAGATTTTCAGACAAGGAGACCTGAGTGAAGGAAGCTCAACCTGAACAAAAACGTTCAAGGGGAAAATGTGGAATAAATGCGGTTCAGGTTCAAACCTAATGTAAACAGAATCACCCTTGGCTTCTGGGGCTTAAATCAATTGGACAGATACTTCTCGGAGTATGTCACCCGCTGATCTTTCACCCTCATCCAGATCAACATGGATGTCAGTTGGGAGTGGGGGGGGGGGGGGGGGGGGGGGGGGGGGGGGTGATGTGTTAGGCGGGTTGGTTTGACATTGACTGCAACTGGATGCAGGGAAGCTAGAAACAAACGTTGAACACGGAGTTGATCCAACACGATTTTATTTAAACTATGAACAGCTGTACATGTTCAGCTGTGGGTTGACACTCTGCTAATCCTACTGATGACCTCTTACTGGCTCGACCAGACCTACTAGCTACCACATGGCAATAATGTCCACTGACTTGTGCACTCTGACTGTCTCAGTGTCTGGATCCCGAAAAGAGCGGGAGTCTCAATGCCCTGTGAGCTTTATAGCGGGTGGTGTCTTGTCTGGTGATTGGCTGTTCTGTGTTGTGTGTTCATTGGTCATCCTATGTGTCAATCACTGCCTGTCTGCATCTCATTATATACATGAGTGGATATTATGACGGAGGGCGGAGGGTGGGGGTGGGGAGGAGAATATCTATGCCTTAGCATTGATGGGAAAAATTTGGAGAAAAGGGACAAAACGGTCGCATTCGCAATGGTAGAACTCTCAATGGTAACACTGAAACAGCAGTATTCTTAATGGTAAAACTCCCAATGGTAACACCCACACGCGTATCTAGAAGCTCCAGCTAAAGTACACTTGGATTTTGCAATGTATTTTAAGCTGTGTTGATTAAGAGCCCCCTGATGTAACATTGATCATTGCAAGTATCAGTGATTACTTCAAATGCTTGAGGAAAGTTTAATGCCTTCGTTAACATATGCAATCCTCCAGTAAGCTAACGTGAACTACACGTCTGAGAGGTATTGCAGAATCCAAAGCAGATTCGAAAATTTGGAGTCATTTTCCATCACTGCTGGTCCGTCACACTTTTAGCTTGGCTTCTTAAAAATCACTGAAGTTCTTTTGAGGCTTCAATGTGGGCACAGGGATGACGAGAGAAGAGTCAGGCTACATGTCCACCTGGTGAGGAAGCGAATCAATTACCCATCCCTGAGAGAGTACAGGCAAAGGGCACGGTGGCAGACGTCATATCGGGGCATGGGACAGCGAAGGGGAATCTGGAGTATTCGTCGACCACGTTGAGGAAGTACGTGTTTCGGTCAGTGGAGGGGAGGGGCCCTTTGAAATCCATGCTGAGGCGTTCAAAGGGACGGGAGGCCTTCACTAGATGCGCGCGGTCTGGCCGGTAGAATGTGTGCCAGGGGACTACGTTTCAGCAAGGAAGCAATGGGACGTTTTTGTGTAATGTTGAAGGAAGGCCTGTAGCCAAACTCTAGATGCCACACTGCCTTAACATTGAAGATGAAACTCACGACAACGCTGAATATTTAGCATCTGGGTCCTTTCAATGTGGTATTCGTGACTTTGGGAACACTTCACAGAATGCTGCGAGGACCTGCATTCACCAGGCAGTTAATGCAATTTATAGGAAGGCTTCGGAGCTTATTATCTTTGACACATCCCCTGGTGAAGATGAAGGAGAGGTCCGTCACATTCTACAGGATTGCTGGATTCTCAAAAGTAAGAGGGGCAGTCGATGGAACACATATTGCTTTAAAGGCACCAAGAAATGACATTGTATCATTCATCAATAGGAAGGGGTTCAATTCTTTCAATGGTATGATAGTGTGTGATGCACAAATGAGGATCCTCACTGTAAATGCAAATATCCGGGGAAGTGCCCATGTCTCATTCATTCTTGCAAACTCAACATTACACTGGTTACTGTCAACACCACCAGGATATACAGGATGGTTAGTGGGTGATAAGGGATACCCATTGAGACCATGGCTTATGACAGCATTCTGGAGGATCAACAATGGAGCACAGGAATGATACAACGATGCACATGGAACAACACTTCAGGCAGTGGAGAGGAACAATTGGTGTTTTGAAATCTGGATTTTGATGTCTGGACAGGTCAGGGGGCACATTACAGTGTGCACAGGAGATAGTCACAAAGGTTGTTGTGGTGTGTTGTGCATTGCACAACTTTGCCCTTCAGCATGGTCTGTGCATTCACTCGGAAGACTTGTTAATGGGGGAGCTGATGGATGGCAATATGGAGCCTGATGCAGACATACCTCCTGGTGCAGGAGAGGAAGTCCAGGCTCCAGGTTATGCAACGTCAGTTCAAGATTGCCTGACAGCTGATGCTTTTGGACAATGAACCATCCCCTCCCCCCTCTGCCCCATCTCCCCCATTTCCCTCGCCTTGCCTGCCTCACATCCCTCCCTCCCCTCCCCCCTCGTCACCCTCCACCTTCCTCTCATCCCTCCCCTTGCCTCCCTCCCCTCACCTCCCTCCCCTCCCTTCCTCAGTTATGGAAAGACAATGGAACCGTTGTGTTGAAGTGAAAAATATATTTTATTGCAAGAAATTTGGAAAAGTTGGCGTAGTTATTAAATGAAATGTAATGCAGCAGCTGCTAATGTTAAACATAAAGTTAAATGTTAATGGGGTGTCAACGTTTCGTATTTATAATTTTGTTAATAAATGTTCTCCATTCAACTTTAAAAACTTCCACAAATATCTATTGAAACATCAAAACGCAACATGTAATTGTGAGAATTATGAATGAATAAGATAATTAAAGTAAACAAGGCAGGGATATAATGATGATAAACACAAATCAAAAAGAAAAGCAGATGTTACGTGGACAGTGACAGCTAAAGGCAAAACGCCCTGGGGGGCACTTTTTCAATCTTATGACCAGGTCAGAACTATCTTGTAATCACATTTTATGACCCCTTCCGCAGGTCTGTAAGTAGACAGTGTTATTTATATTTTGTCCCGCTTCAAGAATCTCCATTGTTCATGGTCCCAGAAAGTTCCGACCTCTCTTCTTCCCAACTAAATTTTCAGTTGCCTCAATCTAAATTAAAACATACAAACAGTTTTTAAACATGCCACACGTTAAAGTTATATAATAATATAGTGTAGATTGAAATAGTTTCACAGATTTAAAACAAATAACAAAACCTATGTTCACTTATAAATGTTAGATAATAATCTTAAATTCTAAAAAATAAAATTAAAAATTACTTTGAAACAAAAAAGGTTTAAAAAACTTCCACATACCTTTAAAACAGTTTTGAAATCTGTTGCTTGTTGCCTTCAATAATATTAATCTAATAATCTTTAATATTGTCACAAGTAGGGTTACATTAACACCGCAATGAAGTTACTGTGAAAATCCCCTCATCGCCACACTCCGGTGCCTGTACACAGAGGGAGAATTCCAAATGTCCAATTCACCTAACAAGCATGGCTTTCGGGACTTGAAGGAGGAAACCCACGCAGGCACGGGGAGAACGTGTAGTGAACTAAGCCAGGAATCAAACCTGGGACCTTGGCGCTGTGAAGCAAACGTTCTAACCACCGTGCTACCGTGCCGCCCAATTCATGCCAACATACATAGAAAATAGAAGCAAGAGGAGGCCATTCGGCCCTTCATTCCCGCTCCGCCATTCGTCATGATCATGGCTGATCATCATGTTCAATGCCCTGATCCCGCCTTCCCCCCGTATCCCTTGACCTCTTTAGCTCGAAGAGGTATATCAAATACCTTCTTGAATTTATACAACCTACAGTTTAAACCCCTGACCTCTATGGGCATCCCCTTAGTTTTCCCTGTCACAAGGGGACATGGCTTTGTTTAAAAAGCGGCGCGCAGAGTGTCCTGCGCAGGGCAGAGGCTGCTGCTGGTATCAAAAAGCTTGCCGTCATTTTTGACCACTGGTATGGCAGCATGCTGACCTAGTGGTTAGCACAGCCCTTCAAAAGTATATAATTGGTTGAGGGCAGCATGGTGGCGCAGTGGTTAGCACTGCAGTCTCACAGCGCCGAGGTCCCAGGTTTGATCCCGGCTCTGGGTCACTGTCCGTGTGGAGTTTGCACTTTCTCCCCGTGTTTGCATGGGTTTTGCCCCCCCAACCCAAAGATGTGCAGGCTACGTGGATTGGCCATGCTAAATTTCCCCTTCATTGGAAAATATTAATTGGATACTCTAAATTTGTTAAAAAAAAGTTTTTAACCACTGGTAAGTGGGCACTTTTTTAACTTAGTACTGGTGGGACATGGCTTCCCGCTGATATTCCTTAGTTGTGGGCCGGCCCTGGAGTTGTACGGCACAGAAAGAGGCCCTTTGACCCATTGTTCCCATGCCAGCCAACAAGCACCTATCCATTCTAATCCAATTTACCAGTGCTTGGTCTGTAGCCACGTGTGCTACAGCATTTCACGTGCTCACCTAAATGCTTCTTAAATGTTGTGAGGAAACCAGTTTTACCATCACCTCAATTTTAAGGACCCATTGTGAATTCTATGCCTCACTGACATCCTCCCAGGTCAGCAAAGGGCTGTTAAACACGGCTTACAGATATCTGAATATATGTGAGGTTACACCAGGCGGTTATTGAATCGAGCTAGCAGTTGTCTTAATTCAGTCAATCCACCTCAGCAGATACTTTAGACTCTTGAAGTCTCACTTTCTAAAGCTGGACTTTAATTTTACCCGTTGCTAATGTGACGCAGAAGCTACCAGAAGTAAGTTATTAAATGAAACACACTGATGAATGCACTCTTCAAGTTGTAGTGAGAACCATCTTCAAGTGCTGACTTTTGTACCAAAGTCAAATCCCAGACTCAGAGAGGTGAGGGTTTGACTGCAGCCAAGGTTCAGTCAGGAGCATGTTAAATACCCATCATCTATAAAGTTATCGTAATCACAATAGTAATGTGATCTCAACAGGCACTTGGCTATAAATGCGGAGGTAGGCATTAAGCCAAGGTCCTGTCAAACTCTATAGTTAGTTGTATAAGATACCATGGTCCAATTGGAATCAGTGTGGATAATAATAATCTTTATTAGTAAGAACAAAGAAAATTACAGCACAGGAACAGGCCCTTCGGCCCTCCCAGCCTGCGCCGATCCAGATCCTTTATCGAAACCTGTCGCCTATTTTCCAAGGATCTACTTCTCTCTGTTCCCCGCCCATTCATATATCTGTCTGGATGCATCTTAAATGATGCTATCGTGCCCGCCTCTACCAGCTCCGCTGGCAAAGCGTTCCAGGCACCCACCACCCTCTGCTTAAAAAACTTTCGACGCACATCTCCCTTAAACTTTCCCCCTCTCATCTTGAAATCGTGACCCCTTGTAACTGACACCCCCACTCTTGGAAAAAGCTTGTTGCTATCCACCCTGTCCATACTTCTCATAATTTTGTAGACCTCAATCAGGTTCCCCCTCAACCTCCGTCTTGCCAACGAAAACAATCCTAATCTACTCAACCTTTCTTCATAACTAGCACCCTCCATACCAGGCAACATCCCGGTGAACCTCCTCTGCACCCTCTCCAAAGCATCCACATCCTTCTGGTAATGTGGCGACCAGAACTGCACGCAGTATTCCAAATGTGGCCTAACCAAAGTCCTATACAACTGTAACATGACCTGCCAACTCTTGTACTCAATACCCTGTCCGATGAAGGAAAGCATGCTGTATGCCTTCTTGACCACTCTATCGACCTGCGTTGCCACCTTCAGGGTACAATGGACCTGAACTCCCAGATCTCTCTATACAGCAATTTTCCCCAGGACTCTTCCATTGACTGTATAGTGCGCTCTTGAATTGGATCTTCCAAAATGCATTACCTCGCATTTGCCTGGTTTTAACTCCATCTGCCATTTCTCTGCCCAACTCTCCAATCTATCTCTATTTTGCTGTATTCTCTGACAGTCCTCCTCGCTATCTGCAACTTCACCAATCTTAGTATCATCTGTAAACTTGCTAATCAGACCACCTATACCTTCCTCCGGATCATTGATGTATATCACAAACAACAGTGGTCCGAGCACGGATCCCTGTGGAACACCACTAGTCACCTTTCTCCATTTTGAGACACTCCCTTCCACCACTACTCTCTGTCTCCTGTTGCCCAGCCAGTTCTTTATCCATCTAGCCAGTACACCCTCAACCCCATGCAACTTCACTTTTTCCATCAACCTGCCATGGGAAACTTTATCAAACACCTTACTGAAGTCCATGTATCTGACATCTACAGCCCTTCCCTCATCAATTAACTTTGTCACTTCCTCAAATAATTCAATTAGGTTTATAAGAAATGACCTTCCCTGCACAAAACCATGCTGCCTATCACTGATAAGTCTATTTTCTTCCAAATGTGAATAGATCCTATCCCTCAGTATCTTCTCCAACAGTTTGCCTACCACTGACGTCAAGCTCACAGGTCTATAATTCCCTGGATTATCCCTGCTACCCTTCTTAAACAAAAGGACAACATTAGCAATTCTCCAGTCCTCCGGGACCTCACCCATGCTCAAGGATGCTGTAGGCTTACATTAACACAAGTAGGCTTACATTAACACTGCAATGAAGTTACTGTGAAAATCCCCTAGTTGCCACACTCCGGCGCCTGTTCGGCTACACAGAGGGAGAATTCAGAATGTCCAAATGATCTAACAGCACGTCTTTTGGGACTTGTGGGAGGAAACCCACGCAGACACGGGGAGAACATGCAGACTCCGCACAGACAGTGACCCAAGCCGGGAATCGAACCTGGGACCCTGGTGCTGTGAAGCAAAAGTGCTAACCACTGTTGAGAGGTTTCTCCCAGTGTCCCAGCCGTGAACATTTTATCCATTCTTTTACAATTCCCATGGGGGAACCGTCAACCAAAATAACCAAATTTACTGGGTTGCTTTATTGGGTTGACCCCAAACAAAGAAGTTGCCAACAAGATTTCACTTTTCGTAACTTTTCCTTTGACACAAATTAAAATCAAAGGAAATTAAACGTGAAACAACAAGGAAATGATACTGCAAAGAAAAAGGTAAATTTCACTTTAAATAGTTGATAAAACAAAGATACACTTACACACCCACAAGTATTGGCCTTCAGCATGTGTGGCCATACATAGCGACAGAGTTCCACAATTTGTTTTGCTTTGTTCACACAGGGGAGAGGGTAGGTCAGAATCCCTTTCTGACAATAACTTTCACCATTTCGGGTTTCCCAGGGGTGATTATGGCTCCCTCTGGTCATGACAGTCCTGATGATGTGACTTTCCAGAATTTGTTTCCAACTGACGAAGCACAGTTCACAACTTCGCAAGTTCTGGATCAGCACCCAGCTTTTTTAGCATCTCTAACTTTATTCACACAGCCTTCCAGGATGTACAACATTGAAACCAACTCACACAGTGCTCCCCTGTATATGTGTGCTGATTGCTTCCTGCCTCCAGCTCTCCTTTGTGTCTGCCATCCATATGACTTTGAATTCCTGAAGGTATTGCTTACAGGTCATGGGCGCCTGGTCCATTTATCAGACCAGCATTTCTTATTATCCACAGAAATTACAAGTAACCCCTTTTACAATCGATGTAAACTATTTTCCAACATTCTTTGAGCAATTACAGATTCCAGACATTTAAAGAAATTACAATTACTGGACCTGTATCTCCCTGTGGGATCTTGCTGTGGGAAAGATGGTTGCAGCATTATTTTGTTTGACCATGCCGTTAAAAAATTTGTTGCCAAGTCCCCGACGATACAACAGTGGCTATAAAAGGAGCCCGTTGGTTGTGAAGTGCTTTGGGACACTGTGAGGTGGTGAAAAGTACCCCCTGGATGCAAGATTTCTTTTTAAAAGTGTCTGCCTTCGAATGGATTTTGCGCAAATGTGCTGACCTCTTTGTTACTAATGATACACCGTTAGACTGCAGCTCATAAAACCGTTTATCAGTCCTCGTTATGCTTCTATTATGACACTGCTGGGCTTGAGCCTACTCATCCTTATTAAAGATGTTGGGCTGAGCAGAGCGTTCCAGCAGTGACAGATTGATTCACAACCGAGCGGCCCTCTCCTCGACCCAGACTTTTTAATCTACACAAGCTACTAGTCAAAGAAGTGATTTTGGGATTCCCAGTGAAGAGATGTGACGCTCCAGGTGGTTGACTCCTTCTCAGTGTGTGACTTATCATGATCACACGGAACTGCTTTGTGCATTTTACACAGCCATCAGTCCTTTCAAGAGAAATTAAACATTCCCAAGATAGGACCTCATTGCCACGGCCTCGTTTTAGTTCTGTGCTCTTCCTCCCTGCCTCGCATGCTGGAGTTTGGTATCGGACTTTGTTTCGTAGATTGAGTGAGGATCGGGTTGAGATATTCAAAACGTTTAAAAGGATTGGACAGGGCAGAGACAGAAAAATTGCTTTCTCCATTTAGGGCATCCAGGAAACAAAAGAAAGAAGTTTAATTTCTACAGCAACTCTCATGACTAGTGGATATCCTAAAGTGCTTTACGGCCAGTGAAGTGCAGTCATTGTTGGGATGCAGGAAATATGCCAAACAGTTTGCGCACAGCAAGCCCCCCACAAGCAGAATTTAGATAATAAACAAGAATTGTTATCTTTAGTCATGTTGGGAGAGTGATAGATATTGATCTGGACCAGGTTAATTCCACTGATCATCTTTTACATAGCACCATGGGATCTTACACGGTCACCTCAGTTTAGTCTCTCAGAATGCACCTCCAGCAGTGCAGCTCTGTCTCAGCACTCCACAGGGAATGTCTGTCTAGATTCTGAACTTAAACCACTGCAATGTAAGAAAAAGAAAACTTCTGAACTGAGCCGGGAGTACAGCCATTGAGAGTTCTGCCATTGAGAATACGGCCATTGAGAGCATTGCCATTGAGAGTACCGCTATTGACAGTACTGCCATTGAGAGTACTGCCATTGAGATTACTGCTATTGAGAGTACTGCCATGGAGAGTACTACCATTGAGAGTACTGCCATTTAGAGTACTGCTATAGAGAGTACTGCCATTGAGAGCACTGCCATTGAGAGTACTGCCATTGAGAGTACTGCCATTGAGAGTACTGCCATTGAGAGTACTGCCATCGGGAGTACTGCCATTGAGAGCACTGCCATTGAGAGCACTGCCATTGACAGTACTGCCATTGAGAGTACTGCCATTGAGAGCACTGCCATTGAGAGTACTGCCATTGACAGTACTGCCATTGAGAGCACTGCCATTGAGAGTACTGCCATTCAGAGTACTGTCATTGAGATTACTGCCATTGAGAGTACTGCCATTGAGAGTACTGTCATTGACAGTACTGCCATTGAGAGTACTGCCATTCAGAGTACTGCCATTGAGATTACTGCTATTGAGAGTACTGCCATTGAGAGTACTGCCATTGAGATTACTGCTATTGAGAGTACTGCCATGGAGAGTACTACCATTGAGAGTACTGCCATTTAGAGTACTGCTATAGAGAGTACTGCCATTGAGAGCACTGCCATTGAGAGTGGCACCATTGAGAGTACTGCCATTGAGAGCACTGCCATTGAGAGTACTGCCATTGAGAGTACTGCCATTGGGAGTACTGCCATTGAGAGTACTGCCATTGAGAGCACTGCCATTGAGAGTAATGCTATTGAGTGTGCTGCCATTGAGAGTACTGCCATTGAGAGCACTGCCATTGAGAGTGGCACCATTGAGAGCACTGCCATTGAGAGTACTGCCATTGAGAGTACTGCCATTGACAGTACTGCCATTGAGAGCACTGCCATTGAGAGTACTGCCATTGAGAGTGCTGCCATTGAGAGCACTGCCATTGAGAGTGGCACCATTGAGAGCACTGCCATTGAGAGTACTGCCATTGAGAGTACTGCCATTGAGAGCACTGCCATTGAGAGTACTGCCATTGAGAGCACTGCCATTGAGAGTACTGCCATTGAGAGTACTGCCATTGAGAGTACTGCCATTGAGAGCACTGCCATTGAGAGTGGCACCATTGAGAGCACTGCCATTGAGAGTACTGCCATTGAGAGTACTGCCATTGAGAGCACTGCCATTGAGAGTACTGCCATTGAGAGCACTGCCATTGAGAGTACTGCCATTGAGAGTACTGCCATTGAGAGTACTGCCATTGAGAGTACTGCCATTGAGAGTACTGTCATTGACAGTACTGCCATTGAGAGTACTACCATTGAGAGTACTGTCATTGACAGTACTGCTATTGAGAGTACTGCCATTGAGAGCACTGCCATTGAGAGTACTGCCATTGAGAGTGCTGCCATTGAGAGTACTGTCATTGAGATTACTGCCATTGAGAGTACTGCCATTGAGAGCACTGCCATTGAGAGCACTGGCATTGAGAGTACTGCCATTGAGAGTACTGCCATTGAGAGTACTGCCATTGAGAGCACTGCCATTGAGAGTACTGCCATTGAGAGTACTGCCATTGAGAGTACTGTCATTGAGATTACTGCAATTGAGAGCACTGCCATTGAGAGTACTGCCATTGAGAGCACTGCCATTGAGAGTGGCACCATTGAGAGTGCTGCCATTGAGAGTACTGCCATTGAGAGTACTGCCATTGAGAGTACTGCCAATGAGAGCATTGCCATTGAGAGTGGCACCATTGAGAGTACTGCCATTGACAGTACTGCCATTGAGAGTACTGCCATTGAGAGTACTGCCATTGAGAGAACTGCCATTGAGAGTACTGCCATTGAGAGTACTGACATTGAGAGCACTGCCATTGAGAGTACTGCCATTGAGAGTACTGCCATTGACAGTACTGCCATTGAGAGTGCTGCCATTGAGAGTACTGCCATTGAGAGTACTGCCATTGAGAGAACTGCCATTGAGAGCACTGCCATTGAGAGCACTGCCATTGAGAGCACTGCCATTGAGAATATTGTCATTGAGAGTCCTGTCATTGAGAATGAATGAAATGAAAATCGCTTATTGTCACGAGTAGGCTTCAAATGAAGTTACTGTCAAAAGCCCCTAGTCGCCACCTTCCGGCGCCTGTTCGGGGAGGCTGTTACGGGAATCGAATCGTGCTGCTGGCCTGTTATTGAGGTCAGTTGAGTGAGTACTGCTATTGAGAGTACTGCCATCTGGTGTACTGCCATTGAGAGTACTGCTATTGAGAGTACTGCTATTGAGAGCACTGCTATTGAGAGTACTGCCATTGAAAGTACTGTCATTGAGAGTGCTGCCATTGGGAGTACTGCCATTGAGAGTACTGCCATTGAGAGTACTACCATTGGGAGTATTGCCATTGGGAGTACAGCCATTGAGAGTACTGCCATTGGGAGTATTGCCATTGAGAGTACTGCTATTGAGAGTACTGTCATTGAGAGTGCTGCCATTGGGAGTACTGCCATTGAGAGTACTGCCATTGAGAGTACTGCCATCGGGAGTACTGCCATTGAGAGTACTGCCATTGAGAGCACTGCCATTGGGAGTACTGCCATTGAGAGTACAGCCATTGAGAGTACTGCAATTGGGAGTACTGCCATCGGGAGTACTGCCATTGAGAGCACTGCCATTGGGTGTACTGCCATTGAGAGCACTGCCATTGAGAGTAATGCTATTGAGTGTGCTGCCATTGAGAGTACTGCCATTGAGAGCACTGCCATTGAGAGTGGCACCATTGAGAGTACTGCCACTGACAGTACTGCCATTGAGAGTACTGCCATTGAGAGCACTGCCATCGGGAGTACTGCCATTGAGAGTACTGCCATTGAGAGTACTGCCATTGATAGCACTGCCATTGAGAGTACTGCCATTGACAGTACTGCCATTGAGAGCACTGCCATTGAGAGTACTGCCATTGAGAGTACTGCCATTGAGAGAACTGCCATTGAGAGCACTGCCATTGAGAGCACTGCCTTTGAGAGCACTGCCATTGAGAGTACTGCCATTGAGAGTACTGCCATTGAGAGTACTGCCATTGACAGTACTGCCATTGAGAGCACTGCCATTGAGAGTACTGCCATTGAGAGTACTGCCATTGAGAGAACTGCCATTGAGAGTACTGCCATTGAGAGCACTGCCTTTGAGAGCACTGCCATTGAGAGGACTGCCATTGAGAGTACTGCCATTGAGAGTACTGCCATTGAGAGCACTGCCATTGAGAGTACTGCCATTGAGAGTACTGCCATTGAGAGCACTGCCATTGAGAGTACTGGCATTGAGAGTACTGCCATTGAGAGTACTGCCATTGAGAGTACTGCCATTGAGAGTACTACCATTGAGAGCACTGCCATTGAGAGTACTGGCATTGAGAGTACTGCCATTGAGAGTACTGCCATTGAGAGCACTGCCATTGAGAGTACTGCCATTGAGAGTACTGCCATTGAGAGCACTGCCATTGAGAGCACTGCCATTGAGAGTACTGTCATTGAGAGCACTGCCATTGAGACTGGCACCATTGAGAGTACTGCCATTGAGAGTACTGTCATTGACAGTACTGCCATTGAGAGTACTACCATTGAGAGTACTGCCATTGAGAGCACTGCCATTGAGAGTACTGCCATTGAGAGTACTGCCATTGAGAGTACTGCCATTGAGAGCACTGCCATTGAGAGTACTGCCATTGAGAGCACTGCCATTGAGAGTACTGCCATTGATAGCACTGCCATTGAGAGTACTGCCATTGAGAGTACTGCCATTGATAGCACTGCCATTGAGAGCACTGCCATTGAGAGTACTGCCATTGAGAGCACTGCCATTGAGAGCACTGCCATTGAGTGTGCTGCCATTGAGAGTACTGCCATTGAGAGTACTGCCATTGAGAGTACTGCCATTGATAGCACTGCCATTGAGAGTACTGCCATTGAGAGTACTGCCATTGAGAGTACTGCCATTGAGAGCACTGCCATTGAGAGCACTGCCATTGACAGTACTGCCATTGAGAGTACTGCCATTGACAGTACTGCCATTGAGAGTACTGCCATTGAGAGTGGCACCATTGAGAGTACTGCCATTGAGAGTACTGCCATTGAGAGCACTGCCATTGAGAGCACTGCCATTGAGAGTACTGCCATCGGGAGTACTGCCATCGAGAGTACTGCCATTGAGAGTACTGCCATTGAGAGTACTGCCATTGAGAGTACTGCCATTGAGAATACTGCTATTGAGAGTACTGCCATTGAGAGCACTGCCATTGAGAGTACTGCCATTGAGAGTACTGTCATTGAGAGTACTGCCATTGAGAGTACTGCTATTGAGAGCACTGACATTGAGAGTAACGCTATTGAGAGCACTGCCATTGAGAGTACTGTCATTGAGAGCACTGCCATTGAGAGTACTGCCATTGAGAGTACTGCCATTGAGAGTACTGCCATTGAGAATACTGCTATTGAGAGCACTGACATTGAGAGTAATGCTATTGAGAGCACTGCCATTGAGAATACTGCTATGGAGAGCACTGCCATTGAGAGTCCTGCCATTGAGAGTACTGCCATTGAGAGTACTGCCATTGAGAGTACAGCCATTGAGAGTACTGCCATTGAGAGTACTGCCATCGGGAGTACTGCCATTGAGAGTAATGCTATTGAGAGTACTGCCATTAACAGCACTGCCATTGAGAGTACTGCCATTGAGAGTACTGCCATTGACAGTACTGCCATTGAGAGTACTGCCATTGAGAGCACTGCCAATGAGAGTACTGCCATTGAGAGTACTGCCATTGAGAGTAATGCTATTGAGAGTACTGCCATTGAGAGTACTGCCATTGAGAGCACTGCCATTGAGAGTACTTTCATTGAGAGCACTGCCATTGAGAGTACTGCCATTGAGAGTACTGCCATTGACAGTACTGCCATTGACAGTACTGTCATTGAGAGTACTGCCATTGAGAGTGCTACCATTGAGAGTACTGCCATTGACAGTACTGCCATTGAGAGTACTGCCATTGGGACTACTACTATGAGAGCACTGCCATTGAGAGTACTGCCATTGAGAGTACTGCTATTGAGAGTACTGCCATTGAGAGTGCTACCATTGAGAGTACTGCCATTGACAGTACTGCCATTGAGAGTACTGCCATTGGGACTACTACTATGAGAGCACTGCCATTGAGAGTACTGCCATTGAGAGTACTGCTATTGAGAGTACTGCCATTGAGAGTGCTACCATTGAGAGTACTGCCATTGACAGTACTGCCATTGACAGTACTGCCATTGAGAGTACTGCCATTGAGAGTACTGCCATTGAGAGCACTGCCATTGAGAGTACTGCCATTGAGAGTACTGCCATTGACAGTACTGCCATTGAGAGTACTGCCATTGAGAGTACTGCCATTGAGAGCACTGCCATTGAGAGTACTGCCATTGACAGTACTGCCATTGACAGTACTGCCATTGAGAGTACTGCCATTGAGAGTACTGCCATTGAGAGCACTGCCATTGAGAGTACTGCCATTGAGAGTACTGCCATTGAGAGTACTGCCATTGAGAGCACTGCCATTGAGAGTACTGCCATTGAGAGTACTGCCATTGAGAGCACTGCCATTGAGAGCACTGCCATTGAGAGTACTGCCATTGAGAGCACTGCCATTGAGAGTACTGCCATTGAGAGTAATGCTATTGAGAGCACTGCCATTGAGAATAGTGCCATTGAGAGTACTGCCATTGAGAGTACTGCCATCGGGAGTACTGCCATTGAAAGTGCTGCTATTGAGAGCACTGCCATTGAGAGTACTGCCATTGAGAGTACTGCCATTGAGAGTACTGCCATTGAGAGTACTGCCATTGAGAGTACTGCAATTGAGAGTACTGCCATTTAGAGTACTGCCATCGGGAGTACTGCCATTGAAAGTGCTGCTATTGAGAGCACTGCTATTGAGAGTACTGCCATTTAGAGTACTGCCATCGGGAGTACTGCCATTGAGAGCACTGCCATTGAAAGTACTGCCATTGAGAGCACTGCTATTGAGAGTACTGCCATCGGGAGTACTGCCATTGAGAGTACTGCCATTGAGAGTACTGCCATTGAGAGTACTGCCATCGGGAGTACTGCCATTGAGAGTGCTGTCATTGAGAGTACTGCCATTGAGAGTACTGCCATTGAGAGTACTGCCATTGAGAATACTGCTATTGAGAGCACTGACATTGAGAGTAATGCTATTGAGAGCACTGCCATTGAGAGTACTGTCATTGAGAGCACTGCCATTGAGAGTACTGCCATCGGGAGTACTGCCATTGAGAGTACTGCCATTGAGAGTACTGCAATTGAGAGTACTGCCATTGAGAATACTGCTATTGAGAGCACTGACATTGAGAGTAATGCTATTGAGAGCACTGCCATTGAGAATACTGCTATTGAGAGCACTGACATTGAGAGTAATGCTATGGAGAGCACTGCCATTGAGAGTCCTGCCATTGAGAGTACTGCCATTGAGAGTACTGCCATCGGGAGTACTGCCATTGAGAGTAATGCTATTGAGAGTACTGCCATTAAGAGCACTGCCATTGAGAGTACTGCCATTGAGAGTACTGCCATTGAGAGTACTGCCATTGAGAGTACTGCTATTGAGAGTACTGCCATTGAGAGTACTGCCATTGAGAGTAATGCTATTGAGAGTACTGCCATTGACAGTACTGCCATTGACAGTACTGCCATTGAGAGCACTGCTATTGAGAGTACTGCCATTGACAGTACTGCCATTGAGAGCACTGCCTTTGAGAGTACTGCCATCGGGAGTACTGCCATTGAGAGTGCTACCATTGAGAGTACTGCCATTGAGAGTGCTGTCATTGAGAGCACTGCCATTGAGAGTAGTACCATTGAGACGCACTGCCCTGATCGGGGAACACTTCAGCAGTCAAGGGCATTCAGCCTTTGATCTTCGGGTAAGCGTTCTCCACAGGATGCACGACAACGCTGAATCGGCGAGCAGAAACTGATAGCCAAGTTCCACACACATGAATACGGCCTCAACTGGGTCCTCGGATTCATGTCGCATTACATTCACCCCCACCATCTGGCCTGGGCTTGCAAAATCCTACCAACTGTCCAGGCTTGAGACAATTCACACCTCTTAATCTGTGATTTTCCCTCTCCAGTCGCACCGTCTCGACCTGTAAAGACTTAATTACTTGCAAAGATTTGCATTCAAAGTATCATCTTGCATCATTGACTTTGCCTATAGATATATGTGACTATGGAACCCACCTCTTCACTTCCCTGAGGAAGGAGCTGCGCTCCGAAAGCTAGTGATTCAAAACAAACCTGTTGGACTTTACCCTGGTGTTGTCAGGCTTCTTATTGTGCCCACCCCAATCGAACGCCGGCATCTCCACATCTACTGCAGCCCAACACATTCATGGTTCCAGATGTATCTGCGATCCCCAACGTCTTTCCCCACCATTTTCCACCCACCACACTATTCTCAAAATTCCAAAAAGAGTAAGGATCAGAGATGAAGAATCCAAGCTGAATGCAAGGTCCAAATGCACCCACATGAGCATTCATTGACAAAGAGAGTATTGAAAAAGTCCAGTAGATAATATCGCCTAATAATGTAGCTGAATGCAATGCAATGTAAAGTTGCCATAGTCCCAGGTGACCATAGGCTACTTTCTGCTTTGAGGGGGAGAGCTGGCTGGCGGTGTTTAACCTGGGGATCACCACTCTTCATGCGAGGGACAAGATTGAGGAGGGGGGCCTTCATGAATGACCTCAGCCGGTACGGGAATTGAACCTACGTCGTTTGCCTTTCTTTGCATGACGGACCAGCTGTCCAGTCATACGGTGAATGGTCCCCAATGTGGGAACTGTGGCCTGAGAGCATTAGCTTTAACTGTTTTGCTTGACCCTTGCGGGATCACAGTTAGATTTCATGTCACGACCACATCTGTAAGCAATTACCAAGCCCTCTGGATATTTTGAGAACTTTTTGATTGTAAACATTTTCTGTGGTTTCATGTATGATTTTTATTTTCCTTCATTTTATCAAGCATCCTTTCAGAAAACAGAATCTCGTTGTTGGGAAACAGTGTGAGGCACTTCGTAAGAACACAAGAGATAATAAGTCGGTGGAGGCCACTCAGCCCCTCGTGCCAACTCCAACTACAATCTTGGCTCATCAGACTATTCCTTCTACTCCACTTTTGTGATTGTCTCCAACACCCCTTGACTCCCTTGTCAATCGAAATCTGCCTCCATAAGAGTTTAATATATTCAATGGCCCAGCCTCCACTGCTGTCTAGCGACGAGGGTTCCAAAAACTAAAGATCCGCCAAGGGAAGAAAATTCTCCAGCACCTCTGTCTTAAATGAGAGCACCCCCCCCCCCCCCCCCCCCCACCCCCATTTTGAAACTGTGGCCACTAGTTCTAGATTCCCCAGGAGGGGGAAAGTCCTCTTAACATCTATCCTAAAAGACTCCCTCAATGGGTGGTGTGGTGGTACAGTGGTTAGCACTGCTGCCTCACAGTGCCAGGAACCTGGGTTCGATCCGACCTCGGGTGACTCTCTGTGCGGAGTCTGCACATTCCCCCCGTGTCCGCGTGGGTTTCCTCCGGGTGCTCCGGTTGCCTCCCACAGTCCAAAGATGTGCAGGTTAGGTGGATTGGCCATGATAAATTGGGCCTTATGGTGGGGTGACAGGGCGGGGGTTGGCCATAGGTAAGGTGCTCTTTCGAAATCTTGGTGCAGACACGATGGGCTGAATGGCCTCTTTCTGCACTGCAGGGATTCTATGATGATTCTATGAAGATCACCTCACATTTTTTAAACTCCAATGAGTATTGGCCTAATCTTCTCAATCTTTCCTCATAAGGCAAACCACTGATCCCAGGAATCAACTTGATGAACAAATAATTGTTTAGTTGTACAAAACCTGAGTGTTTCTGAAAAAAGAGATGTGCTGTCAAAGTTTTTCATCTTGCACTCATCAGGGCAGATGCAAATTTCAAAGAGAGCAATAATTTTTACTTCTTGAGAAAATGGTGCTGATTGGTTGGCAAATCCTTTCTGTTTAGTTAACGTATTGCCATGGTGAATGCACTGGAGAAATGCTGTCCTCAGCGTTTCATCAAGGTCTTTCCTGCTGATTCCCTTATTTTCCCCTTTCTTTATTTTTGCCATTATTACTTTTGATCCATGGATGCTTAATGGACATGCATCTTGCAGTCAAGCAGCAGCAAGAATGAGGAATTCAAGAAGTTGCAACATAGCATGGTTACGGGAGATATTAGGAAATTGGGTCCAGAAATGGGATCAAAGATGTATCAAAGATGGGATCAAAGGCATCCCCTCAAAACAGACTGAGGGGAAAACTACGAGCATGGAGTCAGAGGGAGAAGCCCACACCTGGCCTGAGTTATATTGTCCCATTCAGACCTAAACTCATTCGTGGGAATACACGGATGCCCCTGTTCAGCCAGGGTGATTCACCCGAGATCCATTGTCCTTGGGGACACTCTTGTTTAACCAGCCATTAGCTCATTACAGAGTCTGATGGCCTCTTTCAGCTGTAAATGGGATATTAGTTGCATATCAATAGCATTTTTCTGTACTTTTGAATAAATGGAAGTAGGAAATGAAAAAGCCAAGATAATGATGATGGGTTCAAGTTTCGTAACCCCAGGAGAGAACGTTTATTTGAGGGGCTAGGCAGAGCTCAGAGTGAAAGAGAAAGAACCCTGTTTGAACAGGTGGGCAGAAGGGGCTGGTTTAGCTCACTCAGCTAAATCACTGGCTTTTAAAGCAGACCAAGCAGGCCAGCAGCACGGTTCGATTCTCGTACCAGCCTCCCCGGACAGGCGCCAGAATGTGGCGACTAGGGGATTTTCACAGTAACTTCATTGAAGCCTATTCGTGACAATAAGTGATTTTCATTTTTTCATTTTCATTGAAAGAGGTCATGGACAGCTGCCCCAGAGAGAGGCTTTTGAAAAGAGTTCTGAAAAACCTTCACTAACAGCAGAAAAATAGCGTTGTAAATTGAGGCCACCATTGCCTGACTGTGTAAGTGGAATGAGAGCTGTATGTTAATTCGAAGTGCTGTTTAATGGGAACCCATGTGTTAGAGTTAAGAAGCTACATGTAATCTGTTAGGGTTGAAGTTTAAAAGTTTAAATATTGCTTTTATTTTGCTTTAATAAAGTTTGTTTATAAAATAACCAAGCTCTATTTCTTATGTTATTACTCCTGGAATGAAACAATTCTTTTGCACTGCCTTAAAATTAAAACCGTTCTGGTTCTGGTTCAATATTTTAGCCATTGTTGAGAACTTCGACTTCAGGAAGCGTAGCACGATACAAACATCAATGGCTCCAAAGTGGAGATGGTCGATAGCTTTAAGTTCCTGGGGGTGACTATCACCAACAGTCTGTCCTGGTCCACTCACGTTGATGCAACAGTCAAGAAAGCCCAACACGTCTCTATTTCCTACAGAAGGTAAAGAAATTCGGCATGTCTGCATCGACTCTCACAAACTTCTACAGATCTGCCATAGAGAGCATCCTATCCGGCTGCTCGGTATGGCAACTGCTCGGCCCAAGATCGCAAGAAACTGCAGAGTGTGGTGCACTCAGCCCAACGCTTCACACAAGCTTGCCACCTCCACATTGATTCTGTCTACAGCTCCCGCTGCCTCAGGAAGGCAGACAGCATTATCAGAGACCCCTCCCACCCAGGCTTTGTCCTCTTGCAGACCCTTCCATTAGGCAGAAGATACAGAAGTCTGAAGACCCTCACATCCAGACATAGGAATAGCCTCTTCCCCACAGCTAATAGACTCCTCAACGCCTCTCCCTCGGACTGATCTGTCCCCTGTAAGAACACTATTCACAACGACCTATGCTGCTCTCCAATCACTATTTGTTGATGTACCATTTGCCAATGTACTCTGTCAATTAGTTTTTTATTTGTCTACTATGTACGTACTGTGCACGGTCCCTTGATCGCTGAAAAATACTTTCTACTGTATTTCGGTACATGTGACAATCAAACAACCAATGAAACAATGAACCAGGCATCTGTAACAGTGTATGGTGTTGCTAGCTCTGAGAGATGGGGTGGGACTCAGTTTGATTTGTTGCCTGGTGTCCAATAAATTGGTCAAAAGGCTGTATTCTGCCCAATAACAGGTGGTGATTGGACCCTACCGGAGTGGGATGATTTCCAGTGACCCAAGGGGAGCAGAGTTTGAATCCTGGACACTCAGGGGAAAGAATCTTCTCTCTCGTCCTCTCTGAAAATGCTGTGAGTTGCAACATTTCTGAAACAGACCCTGAATGAATCTACAGTAAAAATCATTGCAGACTGGAAAGCAGAAATCTCGACCTGAGAGCCGGGTTTGAAGGACAGTGTGCTGGAAACAACCATCTGAAACAAAGGCTCTTATCTTTTACTTATCATTTGTTTACACCCCTCTCCTCCCATCGGCGTGTGTCTGTCTTGTGTGTGTTTGTGTGTGTGTACGGGGGGGGGGGGGGGGGGGAGTTAAAGTGGTGATTTAGGAAATAGATCATAGTTAACCAGTTGTATTTGCTGCATATTTCATTTTAGTTCTTCTAAAGAATAACAAGTAATTGTGTTTAAATTTACAAACCTGGTGACTGTAATTATTGGGCAGCCAAGGGCCAAAGAGTTTGGGTGTTGTTCTACTTAAGAATTATTGGTTAATATAATTGCATTGTGACTCAGGGCCAAGTAGGGCTGGGATTGACCCTGCCCTAGCCCAGGGTGCATTAACATTATTGTTTTATTCCAAAATGGTGCAATGCCTGGGCATGTTCCTTTTGTCTCGAGTGCACCCGGGTAGGAATATATGTAGCTTCTCGCAGCTGTAAGTGAGCCACATTGTGAGCCTGGCTGATAATCTTAATTTGGGTGTTTGTGTCATTTACAGCATTCTCAAGACTGATCAGCAAAGTGTTGTCCAATCGCAGAATTGCATTTAACGACCATCCACCTCATTACTTATTTGTATGGGAGGCAGACTGGCAGACTGCATCAAACAGCCCAGCCCTTCAGATATTCACAATGTATTGGCAATTGTTATGGGCCAGGGTTTAGAGAACCCCAAAGTGTATCATGGCGTTCACCTGACACACGACTTTGAATAGATTGTGACTGTGGGGAGCACAAGGGCCCACTTTCTAGGTGTGATGCAACAGTGATCTATAGGACATTTAAAACAAAACCATGTTTATTTATGAATCCAGTTAACACTTTATAAACCCCCAGTAAACATCTTAACAACTATCAACGCCAATAGTCCCCACAGATACAATATTCTATAAGTAACCCTTCATAACTTTCCTAACAACATCCATACATTAAACCCCTTTCAAAGAAAGACAGCAGGTTTAAATTCTCTACAGAAACAGGTATTACTTTGAAATCCTCAAATGACCTGGAGACAGTCTTTAAATTGCAGAGAGAGATCAATGCTCCTTCTTTCTGTGATTGCAGCTTCTTCAACTCCAAAATGAAACTAAAAACACACACACACACATCAGCTTTTTTTCTCAAAGCGAAAGTAAAAGTGGAGTCGCAGCTCAGCTCCACCCACACACTGACATCACTGCAGCTATTTGATCAACACCCATTTCTTAAAGGTACATCCACTACAGCCAATTGATAAACATCCATTTCTTAAAGGTACTCTCACATGTCACAATACTCAGCTAACCAATGCCTGCAAAACTAAGACTATAATGTCTAACATTAGATGTGATTCTGCAATTGGACAGAAATCTCAGCTGTTCTAAGAATTACACTAACGATTAAATTAAGATCATCATTCAGGCTCGTAATAGGGATCACCTATCCTTGCTGGAAGCTACTTGGGTTCATATGAAAGGACCTATCCTCTGCACACTGAAGGAATATGTCCAGGCATTTTTTAATTAAACAAATGGCTGGGGGAGAACAGTTCTCTGGTGCATTTGCCATGGCCATGCCTTGAGCAATCAGAGTCAACCCGCCAACCAGTCAGCAACCTTTTCTCATGCAGTATGAACTTTTGCCCCCTTTGAAATTTGGCAGTCTTGAATCTGTCTTGAAGACTGCAAGACATAAAGTCTCAACAGCCTGTCTCTTTTTTCAGCAATAACCTAGGGAAACATCTCTGAACTGCCTCCGTTGCAGGTTTGCCCCTGTTGAAGCTAAGTGGCCAAAACCACTAACTATTAATCGCAAACATCACCAACATAAACTTGTATTTATGTACCACTTTTAACTGAGTGAAGTGTCTGAAGGTTCTTCACGGAAGCGTTATCAAACAAAATTGGACATGATACATATTAGGAAATGTTAGGAAAGCTGACAAAAATCTGAGTCACAGAGGTAGGTATAATGGAGCATCTTAAAGAGGCGGGAAAAAGGAATATAGAGTCAGCGGGATTTAGGGAGAACATTTCCAAACTTAGGGGCTTGGTAGCTGAAGACACAGCCACAAATGATGGACAGCTTAAATTCCAGGATGCTCAAGAGGCCAGATTTGAAGGCGCTTGGATATGTCAGAGAGTTGTATGTGAGGTCACGGAGGAAAGTAAGGGCAAGGCCAGAGAAGGTTTAAATACGAGGGTTAGAATTTTCAAACCAAAGCATTTTCTAGGCTGGGAACCAATGTAATTCAGTGTTACAGGGTGTGAGGGGCAGACAGAACTATCTGAGAGTCAAGGTCACAGGCAACAGAAGATACCTCATGTTGCCTTGACCCTGAGGAGGAACTTTGGGCGGAATTCCCTCCATCTTGCGGGGCGGTGGGTGTGGTAAAATGAAATGAAAATCGCTTATTGTCACAAGTAGGCTTCAATTGAAGTTACTGTGGAAAGCCCCTAGTCGCCATATTCTGGCACCTGTTCGGGGAGGCTGGGACGGGAATTGAACCGTGCTGCTGGCCTGCCTCAGTCTGCTTTCAAAGCCAGCGATCTAGCCTTGTGCTAAACCAGCCCCAGTGGTGGGCGAGAGCGGAGAATACAGCAGGCGGACAAAAAGTCGGAAATCCGCATTCGTAGAAAGACGTTGCGATTCCCCCAATGGCAGATTATTAGCGGCTCGGTCCGCCGCTGGCCTGTGGCATGAGGGTGAATTATATTCGCTTACTCCCATCTCATTAAAACAGTTGGCAATCAGAATCCCATTCCGCCTTCCAACCATGCGTCAGACCTGTGGCAAATTGCATTGGTCGAAAGCCCACTGGATAGAGACAGGTATAAGGTGTTCCTCAGTTTGCAAGGAGCTTCGAGATAAGTGCAACGTACACAGCCTATTTGCCGTAGTGCTGCACTGCTCCTAATGCAGCACTCTGCCGGGGCAGACCGGTTCCTGCTCGAGCGGGGGGGCGGGGGGGGGGGGGGGGGGGGGGTGGGGAGGAGGGAGTGTGAGGTGAGGTCGGGGTGGGCTTGGGGGAGAGTATTGCCGACGAAGATCGGTGGGTGGGATGTTCAATATGGTAGGACTGTTGTGTAATGATGGGGGAGAGCTATACAATGGGAGGGAATGTGGTGGGAGGGCTGTGCAAGGTGCGGGAGGAGGGGGCAGGGTGAAGGCTCACCATGTCAGGCCGAGGGACAGGCAGGTGGATCAATGAAACAAACACAGGAAGGTTTAGGGAAGACCGGGGGGGGGGGGGGGGGGAGGGGGGGGGGGGGGGGTGTTGGCGGGAGAGCTGGACCCCGGCAAGGCTGCATGAAAAGCTCACAAAAAAATGGGTCTCAGAGATCGCACATGGGCTCCTGGAAGGGGATACATGCAGATTCCAGACTATGGAGTGGGTGCCCATTAGTGTGGCACATTAGGGATGGAAAGGTCAAACGGAAGGTCGGTTATGACTGGGAGTGGTTTGATGAAGTGTGGGAGGACTGCAAAACTGGGCTCTGGGCACCGTCTTAGGATGCCTGCTCGCTTGCTGATGCTACAGTGGACAGGGCCCAGGCCAATTACACAGGACTCAGAGCCAAATGCCCAGAACGCAACAGCAAGCATTAATTCTAATTTTGTCAGGCAGCACGGTGGCCTAGTGGTTAGCACTGCTGCCTCACGGCGCTGAGGTCCCAGGTTCGATCCCGGCTCTGGGTCACTGTCCGTGTGGAGTTTGCACATTCTCCCCGTGTCTGCGTGGGTTTCACCCCCACAACCCAAAGATGTGCAGGGTAGGTGGATAGGCCATGCTAAATTGCCCCTTAATTGGAAAAAATGAATTGGGCACTCTAAATGTATATTTAAAAAAACGAATTCTAACTTTACGCTTTTAAAAAGATAAGTAGAACTCAATAGTTTCATGTCAGAGTTTCAAAAGCTGCTCAGAAATGCACCCTCGGAGAGAGAAGGGGGCAGAGGAGCGTCAATTCTACCATCTCATCTGTGAAGGCGAGTCACGGGTTAACAATTAACGCCATTCGCCAGTGGCCAAGCAGATTCCAGTCTTTCACCATGAGCTCATAATTCTGCCCAGTCAGAGAGTGAAGTTCAGAACCATATTGGTTCAATCATGAAATTCCCAAGTTCTCAGGGTTCCAGGTGTTAACATCTGTGGAATGGAATGCCGCACACCTCTATATGCGTGCCAGAGCCCCAGGGGGAAGGGAGCGTGGGGAACAATGCAAGCTCGGCTGCCAAAGCTTAGCTACCCAACTTCCCCCACAGATCCCTCATTCACACCTTTCCTTTGTGCTCCCTGTAACCGTTCTGGACGTCAATATATATTTCAGAGAGGAGGCAAAGTGAGAATAGACCCAGTTGCCCAGGGAGGTTTGCAAATGCAGGAAGAGGGAGAGGGAAAGGTGTCTGTATGGAGGTCAACATCGCCTGAATGCTAATCTGAAAATGGACATTCTGAGAGTGAGGGGGGCTGAACTTTGGAATACGAGGATTGAAAAGATCCGAAGAAAAACATTTTCATCTGACCATTATTTTCACAGACCCATGGGATGGTTTTCAAAAAGTTCAACTTATTCACAGTGACACTGGGGTGACATCAAAACTTTTTAACTTTCCTAACGCCACCGCCACCCCTTGGTGTAGCCCCAGCATCCACAGCAGGAGCGGAGGCAGCATGCTGACTACTACATCCTGATGTTGGTGATGACCCTGGTGGCCTGAGCAACTGTTTGCCCTGCTGGAGTTGGCGCGGGCATAGACAGAGGGGACATAGAGTGCCTGCACACCCTTGGGGTGTCCTGAGTGGAGGCCCCTGGAACATCCAGCTGGTGTTTATCCTCTCTGTGGATGACTGAGGAAGATGGGGCACCTGGAGGGAGGTCAAGGTGCCTCATCCCTATGTGGCCGACATCCTATTGGTGCCCACCAGAGTGTGTGGCCAGGGTGTGGAGGACCGAGCGCAACTTCAGCAGAACCTGCTGGACCAAGGTGTCCATGGTGGTCACCAGCCTTCCCATGGGGACTTGGAGACACTCGCATGTCAGAGTCGCCACATCAGACTGAACATGGACAGACTCCTCCATTGTAGGCACCAGAAACTCTCGAAACTTTGTCAATGTTCCACCACCTCGCTTTGCATCTCCATCAGTGACCTGGCAGCCGCTTCCAGGGGCTCGTCAGCTGACTGGGACCGAGCGGGTGACTGGTGTCCAGCAGCCCTCCGAGTGCCGGGGACCTGGACGGTACCCTGCCTCCGCCTGCTGTCAGGGGTGTGTCGGTGAGATATTCTCCAAGAAGTGACCCTCAGTCTATCCTTGAACTAAACCTCACCTAGGTTTGCGTCTCTGCGCTGGTGGAGGGTCTGAGTGAGCACTGTGACGGTTCTTCCTGAGCCCCCCTCATCCTCTGACGTGCTCTGGGGGCTCAGGGTGCGGCGGAGCTGGCTCACCGCAGTCTGCTGGTGCCTCAATAATCCAGAAGGACGGTGTTAGTGGGTGCCCTGAAGCTAATTCAGACTGCCGCAGCCTGCCACCGCCGCACCTCGACTCATAGATGGAGAATTCCGCCCTTTGTGTTTTTGAATTTCTCGCTTGTTAACGGGAAGATTCCCCATTAACGGGTAGATACTTTGACTCATTCTGTTCTCAAACAAGTACAAACTTGTTAATGTTCTATTGTTCTTGAAAAGTCAGCTTCCTCTCTTTATTGGTTCATCATAACCGTAGGCCCAAACCAAATCCAAGCCCTGATATCACCTTAATTAACCCTGAAGTGTAATTATGAAATGAAATGAAAATCGCTTATTGTCACGAGTAGGCTTCAATGAAGTTACTGTGAAAATTATAACCGTAACCCAAATCACAACTGGGAATCCGAAATGAAACATAACTCAAACCCCATCTTTAATCGTAAATCCTCACCCGAACCATAATCTTATCCCCTAACCTTAACCAAAACCTCAACCACAAACGCTCGGCAAAACTCATAAAACCCGAACCATGGTGGCCAAAAACGTGAAAATTATAAGCCTAACCCTTAAAAGCACAACTCTAATTCTAAACTTTAACCCGAATACTACAAGGATAATTGTCACTGATACCATCGGCCCGACCTCTAACACTAACCCCCACTATAATCTCGTCCCACCCAAAACCCTGAATACCAGAGGCTGCTTTTCTAGTTATTTGACCTATCCTCAGCCCGGCTGGCAGTGACCCTATATACGCGACTCCTTTGGAAAGGATTATCCCAATACCATTTCACATTCACATGATTTTTTCAACAGGCATCTTGAGGTTTTCTTCTTTGTTACTGCTTTCTTCTCTGTCATTTGCAGCTGAATCACGTTGCACAGAATGCCTTCCCATCTGTCTCTACTCCTCTCAACCCATAATCCGAAAATCTCCAGCAAGAAGGAGCTTTTTGTCGAAATTTATTCCCTTTCCCCCGCCCGCTGCTCTGCCTTCTTCATCCGGAACTGCTGGCCCCTGCTCTGGTGCAGTTTCCCTTTTCCTTGGGTCGCCGGTCCACATACCTGTGAAGACCAGCAGTGAATACGAGTGTGGGATGCATGGCGCTTTAACTTAACCCTCTTCCTACCCGACCCCTTCACCCCACCACCAGCTCCAAACCCCCAACCCCCCAGCACCCCACCCCAGCTAAGAGGCACCGAGCCTGAGCTGAGGTTAGATATCTCAGCAGGAAGCAGGGTCTGAAGTTGGGGCCTCCACCACACAGGCACTTCTCAGGGGCCGCAATTTCCAAGAGGATCTCAACTCCAACTTGGGTTCCCGATTCCAGATACACAAATTGCGTTAATGAAAAGTTAAAAGGAGTATTTTTATATCATTCATTCTGATAAGACCATTGAATCACTGAAGCCCTGGGCTAGTCATAGCTCAACTATTATCTTGAAAGCTAATTTGAATCTACCCCGGGTGTGAAAAATTTAATTAACATTCTAATATCGACCAAGATGTTTACACAGGATATTTGTTAATGCATTTAAAATATTGCATACGATGGGGTCTATTCAATCAAAATAAGCTAATTGACAGTTTCATGCCTTTTAATTAGTACCAAATGCTAATCATGCAGGAATCACTCAATCCTGATAAACTGGAGGTTTGGAGCAATATGGTCATTTATTGAAAGCAAAAATATGTTTTTTGAAAGAAGGAAAAGTGCTTTTCTCACAATACCTTTCTCGTGGCACCACATAATTTACGCATTTTAAACCTTTGTGAAATCAGAGGTTAGGCCCAAGCTGGATTACTGTGTCCAATTGTGGACACAGCACTCTGGAAAGGATGTCAAAGCCTTGGAGAGGACGCAGAGTAAATCTAACAGATTTGTACCGGGGATAAGGGACTTAGGATGCGCAGAGAGACTGGAGGGGCTGGCATTGTTCTCCTGCGAGCAGAGAGGCTTCGGAGAGATTTAGCACAGGTTCTCAAAATGGTGAAGGGTTTTGGGAAAGTAAATAAGGAAAAAGTGTTTTGCACTGGCGGGAGTGTTGCGAACCAGAGTTACGATTAAGGGCAAAAGAACCAGAGGCTGGAGGGGATAATTATTTTTTTCTTACGACAGTGAGTTGTGATCTGGAAGGCGCTGCAAAAGGGCATTGCCCCGGCACTGCCCCCTGGCACTACCAGCTGGCACTGTGCCAGGAGGCTCCTCTGGGGAGATCCATTGGGGGCGTTTCCCTTTATTCTTGGGGTGCAGGATGCATCATGGAAAATTCTACCCCGTGGTAGAATGCCGGGATTCTCCGCCGGTGGGATTCTCTGTTATTCCGGCGCCCGGGGGTTTCCCGACGGCGTGGGGCTGCCCCACAATGGGAAGCCACATTGACCGGCCGGCGTAACGGAGAATCCGGCCGGCCGGTCGGGACAGAAATGTGGCGGGGCGGAGAATCCCGCACCAAGGTCTCCCCGTGCCCTGTGGTTTTATAATTCTTTGAGATGATGAAGACCACTCAACCCGTCCTAGTTTACCGGTCCAGTATTGATTCTCTCCATTGCTGAATCTACTTTGCTCCTATTTGGTTCCAAGGCCGGGATGGAAGTTTATTCCACAGATTGAGCAGTCTCTGATCATCAGCAGGACATGACCTGTGCAAACGAGGCCCCGGCTCAATTCCCCGTTCTTGAAATCACTTCCTGACATCATCCTTATATTTATCTTCCATTACTTTGAAAGCCTGCCCTCCCACTGACCCTCCTTAGACAAGCCCACTGCCACTGCCATCTAGAACTCCACCACCTGGAGGTTCCCCTCCAAGATGCCCACCATCCTGACTTGGAAATATATCAGCCATTCCTTTACTGTCGCTGGGTCAAAATCCTGGAGCTCCTTCGCCAACAGCACAGAGGATGTACCTGCACCACAGGGACTGCAACGGTTCAAGAAGGCAGATCACCCCCAACTTCTCAAGGGTGATTAGGGATGGGCAATAAATGATGGGCCCAGCCAGCGATGCCCACATCCCATAAAAACAAATAAAAGTAAATTCTCCGCCTGCCCGCCCTTGTCCTAGTTGTTGTGTTCCGTGATCTTGTCTTGCAATGATTCTACAGAACTGCTCGTGACTTAGCCAGAATGATGATTTATTCATGTACACGTGGTCAGGTAATGATCAGAATCTTACACAGCCCAAGTTATCATAGAGTTACATTTGACTCTTCTGGAATACCCTTGTGTGCGACTCTCCTCGCTTAATTCTCTGTAAATCACATTGTGACATAAAATGTGCAAAATAAATGTCCTTCATTTCATTCCACACCACGCCAAAACCCCTCGATTAGATCCCAGTCTGTAACTCATTCCCGGGTATCTGTATATAAACCACCCCGAACCCCTCGATTAGATTCCAGTCTGTACCTCACTCCCGGGTATCTGTTATTCTATATATAAACCACCCTGAACCCCACGATTAGATTCCAGTCTGTACCTCACTCCCGGGTATCTGTTATTCTATATATAAACCACCCAAACCCCTCGATTAGATTCCAGTCTGTACCTCACTCCCGGGTATCTGTTATTCTATATATAAACCACCCAAACCCCTCGATTAGATTCCAGTCTGTAACTCACACCCGGGTACCTGTTATTCTATATATAAACCACCCCGAACCCCTCGATCAGATTCCAGTCTGTAACTCACTCCCGGGTACCTGTTATTCTATATATAAACCACCCCTAACCCCTCGATCAGATTCCAGTCTGTAACTCACTCCCGGGTATCTGTTATTCTATATATAAACCACCCCAAACCCCTCAATTAGATTCCAGTCTGTAACTCACTCCTGGGTACCTGTTATTCTATATATAAACCACCCCGAACCCCTCGATTAGATTCCAGTCTGTAACTCAGTCCCAGGTATCTGTTATTCTGTATATAAACCACCCAAAACCCCTCGATCAGATTCCAGTGTGTTACTCTCTCCCGGGTATCTGTTATTCTATATATAAACCATCCCAAACCCCTCGATTAGATTACAGTCTGTTACTCTCTCCCGGGTATCTGTTATTCTATATATAAACCGGGCAGCATGGTGGCACAGTGGGTTAGCCCTGCTGCCTCATGGCGTCGAGGTCCCAGTTTCGATCCCAGCTCTGGGTCACTGTCCTTGTGGAGTTTGCACATTCTCCCCGTGTTTGCGTGGGTTTCGTCCCCACAACCCAAAGATGTGCAAGGTAGGTGGATTGGCCATGCTAAATTGCCCCTTAATTGGAAAAATGAATTTAAAAAACAGAAAAATTCTATATATATAAATCACCCCAAACCTCTCGATTAGACTCCAGTCTGTAACTCACTCCCGGGTATCTGTTATTCTGTACAGGGTGTAGTGTTAATGAGGTCAGTCAATAAGAGGGTCATTTAGGAGTCTGATGACAGTGGGGAAGAAACTGTTTTTGAGTCTGTTTGTCCGTGTTCTCAGACTTCTGTATCTCCTGCCCGATGGAAGAAGTTGGAAAAGTGAGTCAGCCGGGTGGGAGGGGTATCCTTGATTATGCTGCCTGCTTTCCCCAGGCAGCGGGATGTGTAGATGGAGTCCATGGATGGGAGGCAGGTTTGTGTGATGGACTGGGCGGTATTCACGACTCTCTGAAGTTCCTTGCGGTCCTGGGCCGAGCAGTTGCCATACCAGGCTGTGATGCAGCCCGATAGGATGCTTTCTATGGTGCTTCTGTAAAAGTTGGTAAGGGTTAATGTGGACATGCCGAATTTCCTTAGTTTCCTGAGGAAGCATGGCGCTGTTGTGCTTTCTTGGTGATAGCGTCGACATGAGTGGACCAGGACAGATTTTCGGTGATGTGCACCCCTAGGAATTTGAAACTGCTAACCATATATAACCATATATAAACCATCCCGAACCTCCCGATTCGATTCCTGTCTGTAAATCACTCCCGGGTATCTGTTATTCTACATATAAACCACCCCGAACCCCTCGATTAGATTCCAGTCTGTAACTCACGCCCGGATATCTGTTATTTTATATATAAACCACCCCGAACCCCTCGATTAGATTCCAGTCGGTAACTCACGCCCGGATATCTGTTATTTTATATATAAACCACCCCGAGCCCCTCGATTAGATTCCAGTTTGTAACTCACTCCCAGGAATCTGTTATTCTATATATAAACCACCCTGAACCCCACGATTAGATTCCAGTCTGTAACTCACACCCGGATATCTGTTATTTTATATATAAACCACTCCGAACCCCTCGATTAGATTTCAGTCTGTAACTCACTCCCGGATATCTGTTATTCTCTATATAAATCACCCTGAACCCCATGATTAGATTTCAGTCTGTAACTCGCTCCCGGATATCTGTTATTCTATATATAAATCACCCTGAACCCCTTGATTAGATTCCAGTCTGTAACTCACTCCCGGGTATCTGTTATTTTATATACAAATGGCCTGAACCCCAGGATTAGATTCTAGCCTGATGGGCATTCTTGGGTTTTATGATCCTCGATTCATCATTTGAAAACCTTTAAAGCATTCTCATCTTTAAATGGGAAAATGCCGTGACATTTTCCACTGGCATTTTTATTTGTTGGTTCAATGCCTTTGATCTGTTGAGGTATTTGTTTAATGAATAGCTCTGGCCTCCCACAGAACAACTGAACGATGATGTGGGATCACAGTGACCTCGCTGAGAATCTCACTGCAAGCTGTGAGTTTTCCTGTGGGATTTCTGTGGCACAGATAGGGTTTAAACGTCATTCATTATTGCACAATCAAAGTTGGTTTCAGTGCATCTGAAATACCTTTCGTCATTACCAAATAAAGAAATATTCATCGAATGCGAAGCAGAGGAAATGAATCCTGAAGTTTAATGAAAGGCACATGTCGGGGTGGGGGGCAGCTGAGTGAAAGAGTAACTACAGCTGGTCACAACAGAAATGAAGAAAAGAAAGAAATTGAATTTCCGTAGTGCCTTTCGCAACCTCAGGTTATCGCAAGCACGTTGCAGCCAATGAAGTCCCTCTCTTAGGGCAGTGACTATTGTATTGTAAGAAACACAGCCAATATATGCAGCGAGCTCCCACTAATAGCACTGTAATAATGACCAAATCATCTGCTTTCACTGATACTTTAAAAAAAATAAATTTAGAGCACCCAATTTTTTTTTCTCCAATTAAGGGGCAAATTAGCGTGGCCAATCCACCTAACCTGCACATCTTTGGGTTGTGGGGGTGAAACCCACACAGACATGGGGAGAAAGTGCAAACTCCACACGGGCAGTGACCCAGGGCCAGGATTCGAACCCGGGTCCTCAGCGTCGCAGTCCCAGTGCTAACCACTGCGCCACGTGCCGCCATTCCTTTCACTGATACGAATCAAAGGATTAAAAATGATCCAGGGTACTCGGGAGAAGTCCTCTGCCCTTCAAAAAAATACCATGGGTTCCCGTACTTCCACCTGAGATGCCGGACAGGGCATTGGTTTCATCCACAGCGCACCTTCCCTCCCAGATTGTGTATTCAGCTGTCTCGAGAACCAAACTGGGAAGAGATTTGGCTGAGCTGGACTGGACAAGACTGCTGAAGGATAAATCATGGTAAAGCGCCAGGAAGCAGGACTAGGTGGGACCCTACGGGTACAAAGCAGACATGTCCCCATCAAAAATAAGAATATTGACCCCCATGGTTGTCATCAGAAAATACTGGGGAAGGTAAAGGAGAAAAAAAGAAAGCTTAAGATAGTCAAAAAAAATCTCAACACTGCAGATAGCCTAGAGGAGTATAGAAAGTACAGGGGTCAGGTAAAAAAAAAGAAATAGGGGCAGCACGGTGGCGTAGTGGCTAGCACTGCTGCCTCACGGCGCAGAGGTTCCGGGGTTGATCCCGGCCACGGGTCACTGTCCATGTAGAGTTGGCACATTCTCCCGTGTCTGTCTAGATCTCATCCCCGCATGTGCAGGGTAGGGTACCACGGTGGCGCAGTGGGTTAGCCCTGTTGCCTCACGGCGCCGAGGTCCCAGGTTCGATCCCGGCTCTGGGTCACTGTCCGTGTGGAGTTTGCACATTCTCCCCGTGTCTGCGTGGGTTTCACCCCCACAACCCAAAGATGTGCTGGGCAGGTGGATTGGCCACGCTAAATTGCCCCTTGATTGCAAAAAAAAATGAGGTAGACTAAATTTAAAAGAAAATGAATAAGGAAATCAAAGCGAGGGCATGAAAAATTATTAGCAAGAAAGATTAAAGAACGGGGAGCACGGTAGCACAGTGGTTAGCATCTAACCAGAGATGTGCAGGTTAGGTGGATTGACCATGATAAATTGGCCTCAGTGTCCAAGAAGGTTGGGTAGGGTTACTGGTTACGGGGATATGGTGTAGGGCTTGGGTCGAATGCCCTCCTTCTGCACTGTAAATTCTATGATTCTATGAAAACCCAAAGATGTTTACCAGTATATAAAGAGTAAAAGGATAGTTAAGGAAAAAGTGGGAACTGTCAGAGATGAAGACGGTAACTTGTGTGAAGATGCAGAGAATATGGGAAGTGTTCGGAACAATTTGTTTGTCTCCGTACTCACAAAGGAAAGGGGTGATAAAGCTATGGTAATTCAAGAGGAGCTACGTGAAATATTAGATAAAATAATCACAATGAGAGAGGAAGTGTTAGAGGTGTTCGGATCCTTGAAAGTGGATACGTTGCCGGGGCCAGATGGATTGTTTACTGGGATATTAAAGGTGGATAGGGAGGAGATAGCAGATGCTCTGAGGATTATTTTCAAACCTTCACTAGACATAGGCAGTGTGCCGGAGGACTGAAGGAATGCAAATGTGGTTCTGTTCTTTAAGAAGGGTGTAAAGGAAATGCCAAACAATTAAAGGCCAGTTAATCTTACTTCGGTGGTGGGAAAATTGTTTGGATCAATCCTGAGAGATAGGATAAGCTGTCACTTAGTAAGACATGGACCAGTCAGGGATAGTCAGCATTGTTTTGGTAATGGAAGGTTATGCCGTACAAATTTGTTTAAATTCTTTGAGGAAGTGACAAGGAGGATTGATGAGGGTAATGCTGCAGATGTTGTCTGCATGAATTTTAGTAAGGCATTTGACAAGGTCCCACATGGCAGACTGGTGAAAAAAGTAAAAGTCCAATGTGGTCAATGGGATCCAAAGTTGGTTCAAGTAACTGAAAACAAAGGGTAATGGTTGATGGTTGACCTCGCCAATGGAAGGCTGTTTCATGTAGCATTCCACAGGGCTTGATGTTTGTTTTATATATTAACAATTTGGACTTGAACGTGGGGGGCATCATTGGGAAATTTGCCCCGGTTAGCTCATTTGGCGAGACAGCTGGTTGAAATGAAATGAAAATCGCTTATTGTCACAGGTAGGTTTCAAATGAAATTACTGTGAAAAGCCCCTAGTCGCCATTTGAATGTGATTCTGTGACAGGTAAATGATGATAAAGTATCATTTGGGAACAACGGCAGCACCTGTTCAGGAACTGAACCGTGCTGCTGGCCTGCCTTGGTCTGCTTCCAAAGCCAGCGATTTAGCCCTGTGCTAAACCAGGTTCATGATGTAGAGCAAGGCCAACAGCACAGGTTCAATTCCCGTACCGGCTGAGGTTATTCATGAAGGCCCCACCTTCTTAATCCTACCCCCCACCTGAGGTGTGGTGACCCTCAGGTTAAATCACCACCATTCAGTTCTCCCCCTCAAAGGGGAAAGCAGCCAATGGTCATCTGGGACTATGGCAACTCGACCTTTATTGATGGTTAGCAGTCATCCGATCACAATTAAGATCGAGACAAAAGCCTCCGCCTCTCTTGTGGGAGAATAAACTTATAGATACTTACAGGGAGGGGTCCCGCTCCAAGATTAAAAAACATGGCAACCAGGTTAGCGATATATACAGGAGAATCTATATGCAGCTTGGGAACAACGGCAGCACCTGTCAGTTACAGACGGCTGTCTGGCCAATTGCCTTTAATTGTAAGGAGGGGAGGATGGGCAAGGGTGAAGCTTGATGGGAAAAGATTGGCTTCATGCAATAAAATTGAATTGGCTCAAGAGTTTCAATATTCAAGGAGTTAAACGGGATCTGCCCCTGCTGTTGGGGCATCTCCTGTAGAGCTGCATCTTTCCAGAAGGGAGAGGGAATTCCTGACAGACTGACTTTCAAATGGACTGTGCTGAAGAATTCCTTCATGGTGTTGTAAGGTAGACAGTTTAACCTATGATGGGATGTGTTAATAAGTGACTTAAAGGGTGTGGTAGCAAATCCCTTTAAGGGGCGGGGTTTTGGAGGGTGAACCATCCGACCAACCCTTCCAAGGAGCTCGAGTCCAGGAGCTGAGCCTCCTGTGCACAATATGGCAGGTACATTTCCTTACATTACCACAGAGTCTGCCCTTCAAAAGTATATAATTGGTTGAGGGCAGCATGGTGGCGCAGTGGTTAGCACTGCAGTCTCACGGCGCCGAGGTCCCAGGTTCGATCCCGGCTCTGGGTCACTGTCCGTGCGGAGTTGGCACATTCTCCCCGTGTTTGCCTGGGTTTCGCCCCCACGACCCAAAGATGTGCAGGGTAGGTGGATTGGCCATGCGAAATTTCCCCTTAATTGGTAAAAATGAATTGGGTACTCTAAATTTTTTTTTAAAGTATATAATTGATTGCGAAGTACTTTGTGTTGTCCTGAGGTCATGAAAGGTGCTATATAAACGCAGGTTCCTTCCTTGTTTCTTTCTTTCACCGTAAACAACAACCAGCCTGACAAATTGCGGCACAACAACATTTCCCTTTGTCAAGCCAGCACACGTCACCTCAGATAACCATTCAAGTCGAATTTCTGATAAATTCACCTGAAAATGTGTCGGTGTCTTTACCTAGTCACTGGGCGATTGGACTTTTATGGAGATTCTAATTGCGCCTCATATTCTGAAGGTCCTCGAAACATTTGAATGTGATTCTGTGACAGGTAAATGATGATAAAGTATACAGTGTGCAGCAGATAAAAGCCAACGATTCAGTCGTTGCTGGCATTGTGTGGTTTGTATGCGACTCCTGTACCTGATTCCTGTAAGTAGAAATAACAATATATCTTTTGGAGAGGATTAAAACCAGAGATGTGAAGCACCAGGGACTAAAATTCTGCATCATTAGTTTCCATTTTGTGCTTCGGAAGTTGCTGTAACCATAACCAGTTTAGCCGTTGATGAGCCATCAATTGAACGCAAGACGAGTTGCTGTACAAAAGTTAGGCTTTAATAAGCTAGAACTTAGCCCTGCGGTCAACTACAGTAAAATGGACAACCGCCGGGCGTTCTGACTATTTATACCTCGGTATGGAGGCGTGGTTAATTCAGCCTCTCAACCAATCGGAGATCCGTCATATGACTGGTCTCAACCAATCGGTCGAGAGGCACATGACCGATCAGGGCCAATGGTAAGCCGGTGTTCTGCACCAATGGCAGACAGCTATGCAAATCATACCACCACAGCCATAATTAAGCCACTTCAAAATTAGTTGAGGCCTATTTCAGGCTTCCTGAAAGGGAGACGCACCTCAAGTTGATATTGAAATTAGGCTTTTGCACTAATTTGAAGAAGGTTTTTGTAATAACCCTCTCGAGGAACGACCCCAGTTGGCCTCCTCATGGTTGCCCGTGGAATGTGAGCTTCCCCGCTGAGGGGGCGGTGGCCTATCAGCTGAGGCTCATGAAACCGACACTTAAAAGCCGGCCCAGGTTGGGACCGGCACGAATGGCATTCCCGGTTGGGACCGATGTTCTGTGCTCCGGGTTGCGGCCTTTTCTTTTGACAAGAAAACAAACCAATGTTTGGCTCACCTTCGCAGATCTCCTGAAGATTTCATTGCCCTGGAATTGATGCGGTCTTGTCGGAGTTCTGGATATACCATTTCAGAGACTGGAGCAGAATAATCGAGGTTGTCCTTCGAGGGGATGTTGTAGGTTCTCAACAAAGGTTCAATGGTTGTGGGATGTGCCTGGTATTCTGCGGAGTCATGTGAACCAGCAGGTCCTTACTGGTTAACGTGCTGGTTCAGTCGTCAGTTAGGAAGGCAATGAAATATTAGCATTCATGTCGAGAGGACAAGAATACAAGACCAGGGATGTACTTCTGAGGTCATATAAGGCTCTGGTCAGACACCATTTGGAATATCGTGAGCAGTTTTGGTCCGGATCTAAGGAAGGATGTGCTGGCCTTTGAAAGGGTCCAGTGGAGGTTCACAAGAATGATCCCTGGAATGAAGAGCTTGTCTAATGAGGAACGATTGAGGACTCTGAGTCCGTACTCATTAGAGTTTAGAGGGATGAGGGGGATCTTCCAAAGACATAGAATTTACAGTGTAGAAGGAGGCCATTTGGCCCATCGAGTCTGCACCAGTTCTTGGAAAGAGCACCCTACTTAAGCCCTCACCTCCACCCTATCCGCGTAACCCAGTCACCCCACCTAATCTTTTTGGACACTAAGGACAATTTATCATGGCCAATCCACCGAACCTGCACATTTTTGGACTGTGGGAGGAAACCGGAGTACCCGGAGGAAACTCATGCAGACACGGAGAGAACGTGCAGACTCCGCACAGACAGTGACCCAAGCCAGGAATCTAACCTGGGACCCTGGTGCTGTGAATCAACTGTGCTAACCATTGTGCTACCCTACTGGCCGGTTTCTTATTGAAACATACAGGATACTGCGAGGCCTGGATAGAGTGGATATGGAGAGGATGTTTCCACTTGCAGAAAAAACTAGAACCAGAGGACACCATCTCAGATTAAAGGGATGATCCTTAAAATGAAAAAATGAGATGAAAATCGCTTATTGTCAACGAGTAGCTTCAATGAAGTTACTGTGAAAAGCCCCTAGTCGCCACATTCCGGCGCGTGTTCGGGGAGGCTGGTACGGGAATTGAACCATGCTGCTGGCCTCCTTGTCTGCTTTAAAAGCCAGCGATTAGCCCAGTGTGCTAAACCAGCCCCATCAGAGATGAGGAGGAATTTCTTCAGCCAGAGGGTGGTGAATCTGTGGCACTCTTTGCCGCAGAAGGCTGTGGAGGCCAAATCACTGAGTGTCTTTAAGACAGAGATAGATTGGGTTCTTGATCAATAAGGGGATCGGGGGTTATGGGGGACAAGGCAGGAGAATGGGGATGAGAAAAATATCAGCCATCATTGAATGGCGGGGGAGGCGCGATGGGCCAAGTGGCCTAATTCTGCTCCTATGCTTATGGTCTTATGGCTCCACAGCATACTGTGGAGCAACTGCAAGTCCGGCATTCCGGATCTCCCTCACACATTTACCCCGATCAGCCCTTGGTTTCCGACTAAACCCTTATTGTAGTGAGAAGGCTACAAAGGGTAAGATGCGCCGTAGATGCTGATGACGCCACAACTTCCCATCACCCTCCCTCGCTGACCATGTTAATTCTGATAATGCCCGAGGATAAATTCCTTTGGCCCATGCAGGAGATTCTTTGTTCTTTGTTCTTTGTGCTTCGGGCACATGGCTGGTACTTTGGCCAATCTTGGACAGGAAGGAAGTTTGGCTGCAATAGTGAGATTTGAGAGGCTGATATGTGCCACATGGAGGTGTGGGCAAGCGGTATCAATGTGCACTGAGGGAATAAATGTCATTTTTAACTTGTTCCTAGATATCCCGTACCAGCCTCCCCGGACAGGCGCCGGAATGTGGTGACTAGGGGCTTTTCACAGTAACTTCATTTGAAGCCTACTCGTGACAATAAGCAATTTTCATTTCATTTCATATCTTATAACCCCAGACTGCATTAAAAGGAATGATTTGAATCAAATTTTAAAACCATTTCCGGTGGGGTTGGTCTTTGGCAGTGGTGTATATATAAAATAGTTCAGGTGACCGGTGCTGATTTCGGGGAAGGATCCATGTAAACATTTAGAAGATAAGGGGGCAGCAGGGTAGCATGGTGGTTAGCATAAATGCTTCACAGCTCCAGGTTCCCAGGTTCGATTCCCGGCTGGGTCACTGTCTGTGTGGAGTCTGCATGTCCTCCCCCTGTGTGCGTGGGTTTCCTCCGGGTGCTCCGGTTTCCTCCCACAGTCCAAAGATGTGCGGGTTAGGTGGATTGGCCATGATAAATTGCCCGTAGTGTCCTAATTAAAGTAAGGTTAAGAGGGGGGGGGGGTGTTGTTGTTGGGTTACAGGTATAGGGTGGATGGGTTTGAGTAGGGTGATCGTGGCTCGGACATTGAGGGCCGAAGGGCCTGTTCTGTGCTGTACTGTTCTATGTTCTATAAATTGGCAGAAGGTTCTGTTGGTGGAGTTAGATGAAGAGGGATGGGTGGAGACTTGTATGGAGTGTAAAACACCAACGTGGACTTGTTAAGTCAAATGGCCTGGCCTTGTGCTGTAATCTTTTGTGTAATTCTATGTAATAGCCACAGCTAGAAATTTCATGCATGGACTCTTAATCTTCACAATTACAGGCAATCATTCTCAGTCAATAATGACTTTGTATTTGATGTGAAGTCCTCCCCCTCGGAAGAAAAGCGAATGTAATTCTATTACAAAACGATACAGCGCCCGAGAAGGCCACTCGGCTCCTCCTGCCTGTGCTAGCACTTTGATGGGGCTGTAAACGTTTTCCCCTTTGCACAGTTATCGAACTGGTTTCGTCGGTCAGAACATGGAATCCAGGAGTCGGGGGCGTCTCGCTGAAGTTGTACAAGACTTTAGTGCGGCCACACTTGGAATACGGTGTGTCCAGTTCTGGTCACCCTGTTACAGAAAGGATATTGTTACACTAGAAAGAGCGCAGAAAAGATTCACTAGGATGCGACTGGGACTTGATGGTTTGAGGTTCCAGGAGAGGCTGGGACTTTTAAGGTGAGAGGGGAGAGATAGCAAAGGGTCCGGATGGGCAATCCTTTCACACAGAGGGTGGTGAGTGTCTGGAACCAGCTGCCAGAGGCAGTAGTAGAGGCGGGTACAATTTTGTCTTTTCAAAAGAATTTTGACTGTTAGAATTAGAATTAGAACAGTACAGCACAGAACAGGCCCTTCGGCCCTCAATGTTGTGCCGAGCAATGATCACCCTACTCAAACCCACGCATCCACTCTATACCAGTAACCCAACAACCCCCATTAACCTTATTTTTTAGGACACTAAGGGCAATTTAGCATGGCCAATCCACCTAACCCACACATCTTTGGACTGTGGGAGGAAACCGGAGCACCCGGAGGAAACCCACGCACACACGGGGAGGACGTGCAGACTCCGCACAGACAGTGACCCAGCCGGGAATCGAACCTGGGACCCTGGAGCTGTGAAGCATTTATGCTAACCACCATGCTACCGTGCTGCCCACAAATGGGTAGGATGCCCAGTTATATGGGTAGGATGGGTATCGAGGGGCATGGGCCAAATGCAGGCAATTGGGCCTAGCTTAGTGGTATAAACTGGGCCTGTTTCCATGTTGCAAACCTCTCTTACTCTATAACTCCCTTTGGAAAGTTACTACGGAATCTGCTTCCACTGCCCTGTCAGGCAGTAGATTCCAGCACTTGCTCAGTAAAAAGTTTCTTTGGTATGTCTCCTCCCTTGCCTCGCTCCTTCAATGTTTGCCTTGTTCATGAGCCTCCTGTAATATCCCGTAAGGGACTTAGGGTTGGGAATTATCATCATCCCCGTGGTCCTCACAGAGTACAAGGTTCCCCTGCTGAGAGGCGGGGAAACATTATTAATCTTTGTATAACATTTCAGCCAGTAAGGCACCGATCAGAGAAGGAACCCAGTAGGGATGTACGATATAGGGATCCACCTGGTAGTGTATATACTATTATTGTGAATAAATCTAAGTTCTTTATTTTACTCAGTGTGGACTCCCCGTGTCCTTATTAAACCTCCCACTACTCAAAGCAATTTCTCCTCAGCTGCTCATTCTGAATATCACCATACTGTCTCTGCTCTCAGAGGAATAAACTCAGCTTTGATCGACCGGGGTCTTCTCCATGTTGATGTATTTGTACGTTTTTTTTCTTTGTTTATTCTTGGAATGTGGGCATCGCTGGCTGGGCCAGCATTAATACCCCGTCCCAAATTGCCCTTGAACTGAGTGTCTCACTCGGCCATTTCAGAGGGCAGATAAGGGTCAACCACATTGCTGTGGGCGTGGAGTCACATGTAGGCCAGACTATGGTAAGGACGGCACATTTCCTTCCCTCAAGGACCATTTAGGGCCGGTTTAGCTCAGTTGGCTGGACAGCAGGTTTGTGATGTGATGTGAAGCGAGGCCAACAGCGCTGGTTCAATTCCCGTACCGGCTGAGGTCGTTCATGAAGGTCCCGCCTTCTCAACCTTGCCCCTCGCCTGAGGTGTGGTGACCCTCAGGTGAAATCACCGCCAGCCAGCTCTCCCCCCTCAAAGGGAAAAGCAGCCTCTGGGACTGTGGGGACTTTACTTTTTTTACCCATTAGTGAACCAGATGGGTTTTTACAAAAATTGCTGATCATTTCATGGTCACCATTACTGAGACAAGCTTTCAATTCCAGATTTATTAATTGAACTTAAATTTCACTTGCTGTGTGGGACTTGAATCCTTGCTCCTGGGACATTAGCCTGAGATGCCAGATGACTAATTTTGTGACATTGTCACTATGTCGCCACAGCAATGGAAGGTGTGGCATTTGCAGGAATGTCAAGTTGCGGCTGGAATTGTCAAAGGGCAAAGCTACCCTGAGGGCGGCCGGGGGAGGGGGGGGGGGGGGGGGGGGGGGGGGGGGGGGAACGGGAGCGGGAAGGAAGGCATGGGATGCCAAAACGTGCATGACATCTCCAGGAGCGGGGAACAAGGAAAATAAAGATGGAAGACTGGAGGAGCAGCAGAAGCGGAGGCGAGCGCGAGACGGCAGCGAGATCCGTCCGGGAGAAGTAGGCGACAACAGCACAAAATACAGCCAAGTATCGCACACTGTAATTATCTCCCCGGCACCCAAATGTACATTTGCCTCCCCAATCCCCCCCCTCCCCCCCCCCCCCCCCCCCCCCCCCCCCCCCCCCCCCCCCCCCCCCCGCAAACAGTCGCCTACTTACGTGGTGTAAATAATTTTGCCAGGTGTACAGAGCTGCCGCTGTCGAGCTGGTGCACAATACCCTACCAGTTAGTCTATTTCATATTTTATTGTATTTTATGTTGGGGTGTGCCCTTCGCTTCAAAATATGTGTATATATATATTTATATATGTTTCTTATTCTGTATACATAACGGTAATTATACCTTGTTCAAAAACCCAATAAAAAAACATTTATTAAAAAAAAATTAATAACTCTTGGGATTATTGGGTTTTCCATCTCTTTTGTTGCTCCCCCACTAATATCCAATGCTCTCAATGCAGATTTTGCATATACAATGGATGAAATATTGTAGTGAACCCTGTTGTGACTCCTCCTTGGACTCCTGTTTCCCTTTTCATAGAATCATAGACTTTGCAGTGTAGAAAGAGGCCATTCGGCCCATCGAGTCTGCACCACCTCTTGGAAAGAACACCCACTTATGTCCACACCTCCACCCCATAACCCAGTCACCCCACCTAACCTAAGGGCGATTTATCATGGCCAATCCACCTAACCTGCACATATTTGGACTGTGGGAGGAAACCGGAGCACCCGGAGGAAACCCAAGCAGACACGGGGAGAACGTGCAGACTCCGCACAGACAGTAACCCAAGCCGGGAATCGAGCCTAGGACCCTGGAGCGGCGAAGCAACTGTGGTAACCACTGTGCTACCGTGCCGCCTGTACTTTTAATTCCAGTTGTTTTGGCTGTTTTGCTTCCTGCGCCTGGGACCTACTCCTTTAATTTGGAAAATAATGGGCAGCACGGTAGCGCAGTGGGTTAGCCCTGCTGCCTCACGGCGCCAAGGTCCCAAGTTCGATCCAGCTCTGGGTCACTGTCCGTGTGGAGTTTGCACATTCTCCCCGTGTTTGCGTGGGTTTCACCCCCACAACCCAAAAGATGTGCAGAGTAGGTGGATTGGTCATGCTAAATTGCCCCTTAATTGGACAAAAATGAATTGGGTATGCTAAATTAAAATAATAATAATAATAATTTGGAAAACAAAAACAATAACAGTATGTGCTCTGACATCAGCGATGACCCAATTTGATAGGCTTGGCCAGCAGCTAATCAGCTCTCCTAAAATTCTGAGACAGACTCTGTTGTTGATTGTGATTGGTGGAACCCTACAGAAGCTTCGAGGAAAGACAGGCAAGCGGCTTTCAGGTTTCAGTTTTGTTTTTTTCTGGGACAGAGCTGAAGAAGGCGTTGAAGTTCTCTCTCATTGAAGGAGGTGGATCTCTCCCAAAAACCCAGTTCGGAGGTTTTTGGGAGAGACTCAGTGGTTCAGAGAGCCAGTCTGGTGGAGGTCATTCAACTGAAAGTGACTCCCCAGAGAAAAGTCTGCAGCCTGCATGTTGTAATTGAAGACAACCATGAGAAGGTCCAAAATCAATCAATGATTTTAACACTTTGGGACCTTGGAAGATCACTGGCCAGAAAGACTGGTACCTTAGCAGCAAAGAACCAGCTCACGCCCTTTTAATCCTTGTTAATCCTGGTTAATCCCAATCCATTGCTGATCCCCACCATGTGTCTGTCTTGTGTGTGTCTGGCTGGAGGGTGGGGTGGGGTTTGGGGAATAAGAAGATCAGCAGACCATTGTTCCTTTCTTGCCATTATATGTTCATGTTTTACTCTGTTATAAATAAACAGTTTTGTTAATATTTTACTTACAAATCTGATGCCTCTGACCCATTTGAGCAGTCAAGGGCCAAGGTCTCAGGAAATGCACAAATTATTGGTTAATTCACTTATGTCGGGACTCTGGGGTCTGTGGGGCTGCAATTGACCACGGACTCACCCAGGGGTGCCGTAACAATATAAACATTTGGGTCAGGATTCTCTGGTCAGCCAGCTGTGTTTTCTGGCGTGCCGCGCCCCCGTCAGCACTGGGGTTCTCTGTTCCCGCAGCCAGCCAATAGGGTTCCCCACACCGTCGGAAACCCACGGGCGTGAGTGCACTGCCGACGGACTGGAGGATCACACCGAGGGAGAATTCCGTTGCTGATGTTTCAATTGGATCAAATTGGAAACAGATACAATGGACGCTGTAAAGTTAGCAGGTCACTCAAAGATCATCGACACGTTTGGAGTTGAGGATGCTGCATCCCCAGTGTGACATTACAAAGAAAAGACTTGCCTTCACATAGCACCTTTCACTACCTCAGGACAACCCAAACCACTTCGCAGCCATTGAAATACTTTTGAATTGTTGTCACTGGTGTAAAGTAGGAAATGTAAAGCTTTAAAGAAGTGCAAGGGAAATTCTCCCCCATCAATGGCCCCTGAAAGTTAGGAATTCTAGCCTTTCTCGGGGGCTAATTTGCCACCAGAGTGGTCCCCGCAGCACCAGCCAGTGTGGAATGGCCCAAGCGAGTCCACGCATGCGCAGAACAGTTGGCCTATTTCCACGCATGCGCAGAATGGCCGACGTATTTCCGCGCATGCGTGGGGGTTCCCGCTCCTCCTTCCCCCCCCCCCGTCTCACCTCAATGAAACACCATCAAAAATGGTTAACATGTCATTCAAGTCGCTCCTTGTGGGATCTTGCAGTGCACAACATGGCTGACAAGGCAGAACAGCAGTAATGCCCCTGCCAATTAGGGTACCCAGTTGTCCAGAAATTCTTGCCTTCTTTGCAAGTCTGGAACTGGCACTGAATGCTTCCGGCATTAGGTCCTTTACATATGTAGGCGAGAGCTCGACTTGGTGCTGAGTTTAAGGCTCTCTGAGATCTCTGAGCTTCTCCGGTTCCCACATCCGAAATTTTCGCTGCTTTACGATTGGGCTCCGCCATATTGCCCGGAGGCCGGAGCGGAGAGGGAACCCCCACACTGCGCGGAAATAAGCCGGCCGTTCTGCGCATGCGCGGGAATAGGCCGGCCGTTCTGCGCATGCGCAGGAATAGGCCGGCTGTTCTGCGCATGCGCGGACTCGCTTGGACCATTCCATGCCGGCTGGTGCTGCGGGGACCACTCTGGCGGCAACCTAGCCCCCTAGAAAGGGGAGAATTCCTAACTTTTGGGGGCCATTCACGCCGGAGTCGTTGGCGCCGGTTTTCCCATCGGCGTGGGGACATAGCCCCATTATTAGAGAATCCCGCCCCTTATCTCCATATGTGGTTCCAGGTTTGACAGTACCCCTGTGAAGTAGCTGGGAGTGTTTCACTGTGTTTAAAGGAGCATTGTTTGTGCAGGTTGGTGTTGGTGTCTACCCAGCTCAGATTCTTTCCACCTTTTCTCTGTGACATGTCGCAATACCATCCTGGTCTTTTGTCTCCGGAACACACGGGTTCAAATCCATCCCAGATTGAAGCAATCTGCATCTCCTTAGTCAGGAGGCTTTGAGGATCGAGACGCTTCACTTCACATGAATACAAAAAAATCTGAACAAATAGTGCTGGTTGACAGTCTCACCCTCTGAGCAGCAGCTGAGGGCAATGGGATTCGGGATTGTACTCGCAGAAGAGTTTACTATTAAACAAAGCACACCAACTTGCAGTCAGACAAGCCCTTGGACAGGCCTCGTTTAGAATACCGTGTCAGTTTTAATCTCATCAGATGGCGAGGGGTATTGAGGTTTTGGAAAGAATGCAGAGAAAAGCCACACAGTCTGACGCACTTTGGTTACCCAGAGCTGAGCCTGTACACATGAATTGAGGAGAGGCTGAAGGATATAAGAAAAGGAGCTGGGGTAATGCATCGAAATGCTCCATCATTCAGTATGATCACGGCTAATTTTCGGCCCTAACTCCCAGTCGGCTCACCATACCCCTTGATAAAATCGCTGCAGTGCAGAAGGAGGCCATTCGGCCCATCGAGCCTGCACCGACCCTCAGAAAGAGCACCTTGTCCATGACCCCACCCTATCCCTGTAACCCAGTATCCCCGCCTGACCTTTGGGCACTGAAAGGCAATCCAGTATAGCCAATCGACCTAACCTGCACATCTTCTGACTGTGGGAGGAAACCCACGCAGAACGTGCAAACTCTAGATAGACAGTCACCCGGGAATTGAACCCGGGTCCCTGGTGCTGTGAGGCAGCAGTGCTAACCATTGTGCCATTGTGCCGCTCCTGAAAGAATTCCCTGAACGAATGAAGATGTATTCAATAATGATCACCTACAACCCGCGGACGTCGAGAATCCCACTATCCTCTGAGTGAATAAATTTCCCTCATCCCAGTCCTAATGAATGATTTGATCAATGTTAATTAAAATGATAATAGTTATAGTCCAGAGAATCAGGTGGTGAAAGACAATATAGAGCCAATCTTTACTTAATCTTACAGTTATTTACAGAGTAAAATATTACAAGCACATACCTCCTTACTCAACTGCACCACATTTTCAATAACTGTCGCTTTATATGTGTCCAAGTGAAATCCCAGTTAATGACCTCCACCTTCATTTAATTAAACACAATAGGTCATACGGCGAGTAACTCACCTCCTGGCTCCCCAAAGCCTGTCCACCATCTACAAGGCACAAGTCAGGAGTGTGATGGAATACTCTCCACTTGCTCGGATGAGTGCAGCTACAACACTCAAGAAGCTCAACACCATCCAGGACAAAGCAGCCCCGCTTGATTGCTCCCCCTTCCAGAAACATTCAAACCCTCCACCACCGGCGAACAGCGGCAGCCGTTGTACCATCTACAAGATTCACTGCAGTAACTCACCAAGGCTCCTCAGACAGCACCATCCAAGCCCACAACCACCACCATCTAGAAGCACATGAGCAGCAGATACCTACTAGTTCCCCTCCAAGCCTCTCACCACCCTGACGATGGGCAGTAGCACAGTGGTTAGCACTGTTGCTTCATCGTGCCAGGGTCCCAGGTTCGATTCCTGGCTTGGGTCACTGTCTGTGCGGAATCTGTACGTTCTCTCCGTGTCTGCTTGGGTTCCCTCCGGGTGCTCAGCTTTCCTCCCACCAGCCCCGAAAGACGTGCTTGTTAGGTGAATTGGACATCCTGAATTCTCCCTCTGTGAAATGAAAAATGAAATGAAATGAAAATCGCTTATTGTCAAATGAAGTTACTGTGAAAAGCCCCTAGTTGCCACATTCCGGCGCCTGTTCGGTGAGGCTGGTACGGGAATTGAACCGTGCTGCTCGGGGAGCACGGTAGCATGGTGGTTAGCATAAATGCTTCACAGCTCCAGGGTCCCAGGTTCGATTCCCGGCGGGGTCACTGTCTGTGCGGAGTCTGCACGTCCTCCCCGTGTGTGCGTGGGTTTCCTCCGGGTGCTCCGGTTTCCTCCCACAGTCCAAAGATGTGCGGGTTAGGTGGATTGGCCATGCTAAATTGCCCGTAGTGTCCTAAAAAGTAAGGTTAAGGGGGGGGTTGTTGGGTCGGGTATAGGGTGGATACGTGGGTTTGAGTAGGGTGATCATTGCTCGGCACAACATCGAGGGCCGAAGGGCCTGTTCTGTGCTGTACTGTTCTATGTTCTATGCTGGCCTGCTTTGGTCTGCTTTCAAAGCCAGCGATTTATCCCTGTGCTAAACCAGCCCCTGTGTACCCGAACAGGCGCTGGAGTGTGGCGGCGAGGGGATTTTCACAGTAACTTCATTGCAGTGTTAATGTAAGCCTACTTGTGACAATAATAAGATTATTATTATTACATACTAAGCGGCCAGGAAAATCAGAAAGGTAATGTAGCATTGGGCTGATCCTTCAGTCCAGTACCGAGGGAGTGTGGTGCTGTCAAAGGCCCTTTCAGATAAGACGTTAAACAGAGATCCTTGCCTGCCCTGAATGGAAGGAGAAAAGGGAAATTCTCCCTGGTGTCCTGCCCAATATTTATCTTTGATCAACATCACTGAAAGCAGATTAACCCGTCTTTATCATGTGGCTATTTGTGGAATCTCGCTGCATGCTAATTGACAGCTGGCCTGCCGCACTGGTTGGCGATGATTACAAAGTACTTTGTGAGCTGTGAAGTGGTTTCAGGAGACCTGAGTTTGTAAAAGCTCGCTGTGGAGATGCAAGTTCTTTCCCTGGCTTCAGACCCATCATTGGGGCCGAGTGGAGGTACCTGACTCTGCAACTTCCAACACTCTTCCTGAACAGGGGAATACTTGGTATTGACACTGCATCAGCGAAAAGGGAAGTGTTCCAACCCCTCCCCCCCCCCCCCAGCAGTAACATCCCTCCCTCCCACATTCTCTCCCCGGAATGCGGCACATGGTTTATTTTTTTGAAAACTGCCAACGTTGCGCAATGAAGAACATGTAAAGGGCTGCTGGCTGTCTTCAATCACTGCTGTGAGCAGGAAGTAGCAGTAAAGGAAGCTGTTTTTATACACTCGAGGTGAGAGGTGGGAGCACAGCATTGACTGCGCTGCAAGAGGCTCCGTGGAATGTGCAACAGGAAACCACGCTTTTAATAAAGCACTCGGCTTCAAGGCCCATAAAATATTTTGGCTGCCGATTTATTAGATGCACCGCAGGCCCCCAAGATTGACTGTTAACCCATGGGGGGGGGGGGGGGGGGGCCTTGTAAAGAAAACAGTCACTGTTTGTAAACTTGTGGGAAAGAAGGAGGCCATTTGGCCAACACACCTGTACTGGCTCTTCGTAAGAGCTATCCAATTAGTCGACGGGTCGGGAAGGCTGTACATAGCCGAACTGAAAGATGGGGTACACTTCCTCTGGCTTCCATTTGACTTGACATCTGGAGCTTCGATGGGAGCGCAGTGGCAATGCTGTTTACGCACGAGAAGAAGGTTTCTCCTGCACATTGAGAACCGCACAATGGGAGCAGCTTTGAGTAAATTCCAAACTGCCTCGGCCCTTCAGCACATCATCAATACAATAAAGACAACTTTTTTTTTAAAAGTGAAATGCCCCCATGTGCTTCAGAGGGCAGTTATAAATCCAAATGTGGCGCTGAACCCAGAAGGAGGACCTAGGACAGGTGAGCCAATGCTCGGCCAACTCGATGTTTCTTTAAGGGGCGGCAGGGTAGCACAGTGGTTAGCACTGTTGCATCACACCACCAGGGTTGCTTCCCGGCTGGGTCACTGTCTGTGCGGAGTCTGCACGTTCTCCCCGTGTCTGCCTGGGTTTCCTCCGGGTGCTCCGGTTTCCTCCCACAAGTCCCGAAAGACGTGCTGTTGGGTGAATTGGACATTCTGAATTCTCCCTCTGTGTACCCCAACAGGCGCCGGAGTGTGGCGACCAGGGATTTTCACAGTAACTTCATTGCAGTGTTAATGTAAGCCTACTTGTGATACTAATAAAATTGTTACTATAAGCATCTTAAAGAAGGACAGAGAGGCTTGGGAGGGGATTCCAGAGCATATGGGGTACGGAAAGTGTCGAACATCGCCATAGTTTGCTGACATTGTGTCGCTGGCCGGGTGGCTTCTGCCAGGTTCGGGAGGAGTAGTGGGGGGTGGCCAGGAGGTGGGCTGTGAGGTTGGGGTGAACAGGCACGGAACACCATTGCCTCAGCTGGCAATGCACCCACGCTGCTGCGCACACCGCTAAGAACCCACTTTGAACTTAGTGCCACGGTGGTATAGGTGACCCCTCTGGGGCAGCCCCCTGGCCCTAGCCAACCCATCAGCTGTATGGGCACGCTCCAACACAACCAGTGCCACCTTGTTGGCTGGGATGAGTGTGTGTGGGAGAGTGTAATGTGTATGTTCGGCTGCAGCTTGTCAGCCTCCCGAGTGTCAATCACGGACCCGGTGAATCCCGCACTGTTTTTCATTGGGACCGAGTGTGTTCCATGCGGCACTGGTGCTAGCCCCTTAACAGTAGCGGAATCGGTCAAGGTGCAGCACCGGCGTTCCTGTCGTAAAAGGCCACGGATTCTGCGTTGGCGTCAATACTTCATCTCAGAAACGGAGAACCCCTCCCAGTATCTCTGGAAATGCAAGGATTTGGCTGTCCATTTGATTCCAGCTGGTGCCCACAGAGGCTTCGTTATTTATAACGTTTGAGAATTAATAAGCTGAAAAAAGAAACAGACCCTGAACTCCTGCCCCCTGTACTTCACACCGCAATTACTTCATCCTATAAATTGTTTTTTCTCGCTGGTCTGGTTGCTTCGCTGGCCTTGCTGTGGTATTTCAGCACATACTCTTTCATTTGCTTTTTACGATAAACTAAAGATCCAAAGTTCTGTGCTCCTGGCCCGTTGTCAGAAGAGAGAGAGATAAGAGTTGCTTTAAAGCCTTTGGTCAACTTTTTTGTTCTCTGTACTGAATTGGTAAATGAGAGATCTTACATTGGCAACACTTCAAAAGTACTTTGTTGACTGGGAGGGTTTTGACATGTCCTGGGGATGTGAAAAGACTCTGTAGAAATTCTGCTCATTCCGTGCTTTACATAGATTTACATAGAATTTACAGTGCAGAAGGAGGCCATTCGGCCCATTGAGTCTGCACCGGCTCTTGGAAAGCGCACCCTACCCAAGGTCAACACCTCCACCCTATCCCCATAACCCAGTATCCCCACCCAACACTAAGGGCAATTTTGGACACTAAGGGCAATTAGCATGGCCAATCCACCTAACCTGCACATCTTTGGACTGTGGGAGGAAACCGGAGCACCCGGAGGAAACCCACGCACACACGGGGAGGATGTGTAGACTCCGCACAGACAGTGACCCAAGCCGGGAATCGAACCTGGGACCCTGGAGCTGTGAAGCGATTGTGCTGTCCACAATGCTACCGTGCTGCTGGGGATATTCAGCTCTCGAGCAAGGCAAAAAAAAAAAATAGGTGGCAAAGACCTGAGATGCCAGTTCTCCAACATGGTTTGCCATGCTTGGGGGCTTCCAGGGTTCCCTCGGGAGCAGAATGGTGGCAGGAATTAGGGCAGGAGGGAATGGCCATCGGGGGTGGGTCAGGAGCAGAGGCTGGGGCGGGATGCAGGGAGCAGCTGGAGAAGAGTTTGGAGAGAAAGGTTGGGCAGGGAGCCGGGAATGGGTACCGGGGAATTTGCACGTTCTCCCCGTGTCTGCGTGGGTTTCCTCCGGGTGCTCCAGTTTCCTCCCCAGTCCAAAGATGTGCGGGTTAGATGGATTGGCCATGATAAATTGCCCTTGGTGTCCAAAAAGGTTGGGTTTCAGGAATAGGATGGAGCGTGGGTTGGGAAGGGTGCTCTTTCCAAGGGCCGGTGCAGTCTCGATGGGCCGAATGGCTTCCTTCTGCACTGTACATTCTATGATTCAATCCACTAAGTCATGATGCTCGTTTGGAGTGCTGGTGCAGACAGGTTGGGCCAAATGGCCTCCTTCTGCACCGTAGCAAGTCTGATTCTGTTATGGTCTGGAATGCGTTCCCTGAAAGGCTGGTGGAATGGCATCTTTCGAAAAGGAATTGGATGAATATCTGGATAAGAATACTTCGGGTGACTGTGGGAAATGACCAGCAGAGGGGAATAGCTCTTCAAAGTAACTTGTTTAGCGCGATGGACCTAATGTGCTACTTTGGTACTGCAATGATTCGAAGCTCGCTTTCAGCAGCATGGTTTTGATATGTCTGACCTGCTCCTGGATTGGGAGGAATTAGGGAGTGGGAATAATCTGAAGGATGGCACTCCTGCTGGTGGAGTATCCTTCACTTTGCAGGGGAGTGCCACCTGAAATTATGAGCTCAACCTGCTCCCTTCCAACCCAGGTAAGTGAGTGTTATCACTTGTCCTAACCTGGCAGCTGTTGAATGGAGATTTGCAAAGCACCTCTCACAATCTCAGGGCGTCGGGGAGTGCCAACTCCCCTCGTCTTTACAGTGGTGCCAAAGGATCTTTTTCACCAGCGGTAACAACTGAGCGTTTATCCAACACTTTGAATGTAGCAAAACATTCTGAAGGCCTTCATGGAGGCGCTATCAAACCAAACGTGACACTGAGCAATGGAAAGTGGTGTTCGGATAAGTAACCAAAAGCTCGGTCAAAGAGGTGGGGGTTTGAGGGCAGCACGGTGGCGCAGTGGGTTAGCCCTGCTGCCTCACCGCGCCGAGGTCTCAGGTTCGATCCCGGTCTGGGTCACTGTCCGTGTGGAGTTTGCACATTCTCCCCGTGTTTGCATGGGTTTCGCCCCCACAACCCAAAGATGTACAGGTTAGGTGAATTGGCCACGCTAAATTGCCCCTTAATTGGAAAAAAATAATTGGGTGCTCTAAACGTAACAAAAAAAGAGGTGGGGGTTTAAAGTGAGGTTTGATGAGAAGGGAAAGTAGAGAAGGGGAGACGTTTAGAGTGAGAAGTCCCGATCTTAGTATCCCTGGAGATGAAGGGATGGCTCCAATGGGCAGAGCAATTAAAATCAGGGGTGTGCGACTGGCTTGGGTTGGATGAACGTCGAGATAGGAAAAGATCGAGGCCATTTGAAAACAATGAAGAGAAGTTTAAACAAGAACAGAGGACGCTTGAAAATCTCATCAGGTCTGCCAGCATCTGTTTGGAGAGAAACAGAGTTAACGGTTCGAGTCCATAGACTCTCGTCAGAACTGAAAGGAGAGAGAATGTAGAAACTGCAACAAAATGTGACAACTTGAATAACAAAAGGCGGATGGCCTAGTGTGAAAGGGGTGTTTCGGGATTTGCATTGAGGCAATATGTGTATGGGATATTTTTTTTTACGGGGTTTCAGATGGAGGAGAAAGGTCAAACTCTAAAGTTGCCAAACTCAAGGTTGAGTCCCGAGGGCTCAACTGGAAGATGCGATGCTGCCCTCCAGCTTGCTCCAGGTCTCACTGGAGCACTGCAGTAGGCCAAGGATGGAGATGTCGGCACGAGAGCAGGATGTTGGGTTAAAAGGGCACGTGACAGGAAGGTCGGTGTCACTCTTGCGGACTGAGCTAAGGTGTTCCGCAAAGCGGTCACCCTTTCTGCGTTTAGACTCCCCAATATGGAGGAGACGGCATGGGGAGCAGCGAGTACAATGGAGCAAATTGAGGGAGGTGCAAGTGAAACATTGCTTAACCTGAAAGGAGTGTTTGGGGCCTCGGCCAGTGAGGAGGGAGGAGGTTAAGGGGCAGGTGTTGCACCTTCTGCTATTGCATGGGAAGGTGCCGTGGGAAGGGATGAGGAGTTGGGTGTGACGGAGGATGGACCAAGGTGCACTCTCTCCCCCACCCCCCCCCCCCCCCCCCCCCCCCACCCCGGCCCCCGCCGTCAGCATTCCGCAGAGTGCGTTCCCTCTGTGACACCCTGGGCCCCATCGCCATTACATTTTTCATTCCCCCGAGGTGGCAGACAAGGCTGACATTTAATATCTCAGTCAACAAGTGGTGCCTCCAACAGCAGCGCTCCCTCCACTGGCAGTGCCAGCTGGGGTTATATACTTACTCTGGCGTGGGGCTTCAACCCACACGGGTGCTGAAAACTGAGCACAGAAGGGGGAGAGCAAGGTATAACCTTCCATAGTGGAACGTTCCACTATGTACCCCAGCTGCCACAAACAAAATCAGCTAGACCATTGTAGGAGGGTTCGAGTCTGGCCTCAGACTGAAGGCTTGTTGGGTAGTTGCCGATGAAACCATTCATTTAATGGGATTGCCAGTTCATCGTGTTTGTAATAGTTAGTCACTCCAAGTATAATTATGCACTGTGTTGCTATTTTTTCCCTGCTTAATTGAACTGGGAGGAGGCCCCTTTTCGTGGTTGAACCACAGTGAAAATCCACTGGTTTCTACTGGGTCTCTATTTATGGGACAGTATTTTGGCCAATTTAAGGTCCCAAACAGAGCCGGCAGTTTCGAGCTTCTGGTCTCTTATTAGCAAGTTTTAACTTTAACGCTGTCTATTCATCATCATTTTCCAATTCCAGTAAAGATAAAACGGGTTCTGACTCAATAGCGACACCTGTAGATGCAAAACCTAATTCTGTGGCACCTGGCGATGTGTCACGTTGTTTGATTTTATTACATTTATGTCAAAAGTTCTTAATTCAAGGTATGCCCCAAACACGTGTGCGCATAATCTGGGTGAATCACTCCAGTACCATGCCGAGGGAGTGCTGCCTTGTTGAAGTGATGTCTGTTTGAGATATTAGATTGAGGGCCCATCTCCCACATACAACTGGATCTAAACCATTTCATGGAAGTATTTGTTACCCCAGTTCAACATTCCTCTCTCAACCAACAGCGCTTCAGGAACAAATTCACTAGTTGCAAAGTACTTTCGGAAAGTGATGTAAAAGGGATTAAGTTTTTTTCATTCTTCTCTGACCTTGCCCGAGCCACAGCAATGTTTGCATTGGCCAAGATTCCCCCCTCAACCCAACACCTAAAAACAGATTGCCTGGTCATTATCATATTATTGTATCCAGAATCCTGCTGGCTGCAATGGTTTTACAGCAGTGTTCCCGACAATTCAATGATACACTTCAAAACATGCTTCATTGATTACAACGTGATTTGGAACATCCTGAGATTGTGAAGATAGGTCTAAACGCGAGTCTTTTCTTTTCTTTCCCTACGTGTCTCTGGGCTGCTGTACATTGAAAAAAATGTATTCTTTCATAGCATGTGGATGTCACGGGCAAGGTCAACATTTGCTGCCCATTCTTAATTGCGCTTGACCCGAATGGCTTGGCAAGGCATTTCAGCAGCTAGTTAAGAGTCAACCACATTGCTGTAGGCCTGGAGTCACATAGAATCAGAGTCATACAGCACAGAAGAGGCCCTTCAGCCCATCGAGACTGCAATGACAAATCTACACAAAATCTACACCTATCCCACTTTCCAACATTTGGCCCATAGCCTTGAATCTTATGTCATTTCAAGTGCTCATCCAGGTATTTTTTAACAGTCGTGAGGTTTTCCGCCTCTACTACCCTTGCAGGCAGATCATTCCACATTCCCAGCACCACCTGGGTGAAAAACATTTCCTCAATTCCCCTCTAAACCCTCACCTTAAAATATGCCCCATTATTGATCCTCAGGGAACAGCTGCTTACTATCCACCTGGTCCATATCCCTCATAATCTTATCCACCTAAATCAGGTCTCCCCATCAGTCTTCTTTGCTCCAAAGAAACACCCCAATGATCCTATGATCTCTTTGTAGTTCAAATGTTCCATCCCAGGCAACACCCTGGCGAATCTCCTCCACACCCCCTTTAGTGCAATCACATCCTTCTATAGTAAGGCAGACAGAACTGCACACAATACTCCATCTGTAGCCTAACCAAAGTTTTGGACAGCTCCATCATAACCTCCCTACTCTTCTAAACTATGCCACAACTGATAAAGGCAAGTGTCCCGTATTTCTTCCTAACGACCCTATTAACATCTCCTGCTGCTTTCAGGGATCTCTGGACAAGCAGCCCAAAATCCTTCCTCCGAGCTTCCTCGTGTCCTGCCATTCGTTGAGTCCTCCCTTGTCTTGTTGTTCCTTCCAAAGTGCATCACCTCGCGTTTTTCCTGGTTAAATTCAATCGGCCACTGATCTGCCCACTTGACCAATCTGTCTGTATCTGCCTGCCACCAAAGACTTCCTTCCTCACAATCAACCCCCTGCCAATCTTCCAGTCGTCCACGAAATAGAACATAGAACAGTACAGCACAGAACAGGCCCTTCGGCCCTCGATGTTGTGCCGAGCCATGATCACCCTACTCAAACCCACGTATCCACCCCATACCCGTAACCCAACAACACCCCCCTTAACCTTACTTTTTAGGACACTACAGGTAATTTTAGCATGGCCAATCCACCTAACCCGCACATCTTTGGACTGTGGAGGAAACCGGAGCACCCCGGAGGAAACCCACGCACACACGGGGAGGACGTGCAGACTCCACACAGACAGTGACCCAGCCGGGAATCGAACCTGGGACCCTGGAGCTGTGAAGCATTTATGCTAACCACCATGCTACCGTGCTGCCCATAATGCTTAACCTCCCTCCCCATGTGCACCAGACTTCTTTTCCGAAAGCATATTAGTGAACCAGATGCATTTTTTAATAACATTTAATGTTAGTTTTATGGTCACCATTACTGAGACTCGCTTTCAATTCTAGATTCATAAATTGAATTTGAATTCCACCAGGTGCCTTTATGGGAATTAAGCCGGTGTGCCCAAAGCTGCAGATTTCTGGATGATAGACCAGTGGCATTGCCATGATACCACCACCTCACCCTTCGCTTGACAGACGTTCTGGGCGGGATTCTCCCAACGGCCGGCTAAGTGCGGGAATGTTTTACTCCGGCGACGGCACCCATTCCGAGACCCCATTCTGTGGCCCACAGGGGGCTAGGACGACGCTGGAGCTGCCTCCGCCGCCCCAGCTACTGGCCTGAACCCAGTGCTGCGGGGTCCAGCGCCAACTAGCGCATGCGCAGTGGCCTTCTTCCCCGCCACGGCCCGGACACCAAATGGCGCAGGGCTACAGGAGCCAGCGCGGAGGAAAGGAGGCCGGGGTGCAGAGAGGCCGGCCCCGATCGGTGGGCCCCGATCGCAGGCCAGGCCACTATGGAGTCCCCCCCCCCCCCCCCCCCCCCCCCCCGGGTTACGTATACAGGCTGCTGTGCTTGTTTCGTTACAAGTTCCTCTCCAAGTCACACGCACACTTGGAACTATATCGCCGTTCCTTCACTGTCGCTGAGTCAAAGTCCCGGAACTCCCTCCCTAACAGCACTGTGGACTGCAGTGGGTTGAAGAAGGCAGCTCACCCCCACCTTCACAAGGGCAACAAGGGATGGGCAACAAATGCTAACAAATAAAAGTGGCTGCACTTAAAAGGCTGCAAAACGCTTTGGGCCGATTTGCGGCTGGGATCGACATCATCGCAATGGGTTCTTTCTTCAATCTATTACTTGTTTAGGAAATTCCTCCAGTGGAAAATTTGACAAACAGCAACGGTGACTTGCAGTGATATCCCTGTTGTGAAACAGCCTGCTTTGTGCTGAGGTTCACAAAAGTTATCAGTGGCAGGAATTTGGACCCCCCTCTGCTTTATTTGTAACCTCTCTCTCCGACCACCCAGCTTACGGGGCAGCACAAAGGGAGACCAGCGATGCTGACACATTTCCCTTGTTCGGACCAGATATTTTTAATTGTCTCCTTCTGTCCCTTATTCCTCGCTGTGGCTGCTGAAATGGTTGGGGATCTGTCAATTCAGGAAAGTAAACCTTGATGTGACAGCTAGGAATCTGCAATGTTGAACAGGCAGAACAGCACCCAGATACCAGAGAAAGGATTCCAGTGTAAAGATCTGACAAAGACAGGAAGAGCAAAGAACTTGCATTGTATGGCGCCTTATCACATATTCAACATGTCTTAAAGCTTTTTACAACCAGCCGATTACCTTTGAAGTGCAGTCACTGTTATTTGCACAGTCAATACAGCAGCTAATTTGAACACAACTCGCTGGCACAAAACAGCAGATGATTGAATGACTCTGCACGCTGTTGTGGGTTTCAAGGACAAATGTTGCCCGGGATACCAGCGAGAACTTCCCTGCTCTTCTTCAAATAGTGGCGTGGGATCTTGCGCGTCCACCCAGGAGGACAGATGGGGTTTTTTCCCCCTCTTTTAACGTCTCATCTCACAAGGCTGGGGTGGCATGTCCAACAATGGAGCACGCCCTCAGTGCTGCATGGCGCCGTCCGCCTGGATTATGGGTATAAATGGGGGTTTGAACCCCTGGCTCACACTGCAAAAGCAAAATACTGCAGACACTGGGAATCTGGGCCGGAACTCTCTGGTAGTCAGGATTCTCTTCTCCCACTGGAAGCGCACACCCTCCAGCGGGTTTCCCAGCAGCATGTGGTGGCTTCAATTTTATTCATAAATTTAGAATACCCAATTAATTTTTTCCAATTAAGGGGAAGTTTAGCGTGGCCAATCCACCTACACTGCACATCTTTGGGTTGTGGGGGCGAAACCCACGCAGACACGGGGAGAATGTGCAAACTCCACACGGACAGTGACCCAGGGCCGGGATCGAACCTGGGACCTCAGCGCCGGTGAGGCAGCAATGCTAACCACTGTGCCACCGTGCTGCCCATGGGTGGCTTCAATGGGAGATCCCATTGACAGCAGCAGGAGCAGAGAATCCCTTCTTTCCCCCTCCGCCCCCCCCCCCCTCCCCCCGCCAGCGAAAGGCTCTTCGCCTCCCAACACCGAGAAACAGGCGGCTGGCAGGCGGGAGGATCCCACCCCTGGTTTTATTAATCGGGAAGCTGTGGGGGTGAGCTGTATCTCTTCTTTCTTCACAGTGCAAAGACGTTGAGCAAATAAATATTTTAATATTGATCCTTGAGAGGTGAACATCAGTGCCAGCAAGGCCCCACCCTCAATGACCCCTTAGCAGGTGATGGTGAACCGCCTTGTTGAACCGATGCAGCCCATGTGGTGAAGATGCTCCCACTGTGCTGTCAGCTGGGGAGTTTGAAGATTTTTACCCAGTGACCACAAAGGAATGATTTGGCGTTTTCTTTGAAATCATCAATTTGCGCGCCTTTTTTCCACTTCAGTTAATCAATTGACTAATCATTCAATCGGATGGGTTACTTTGCCGGGGGTTACATATATATTTGTCTCAATTCTTTTATGGTTTTATATGACGCAAGAATATCCCCTCCAACCCTCTCACTTCTCTTGTTTGATTTAGAAAAGAAACCCTCATCGTTCCCGATTATCTGCTGGATCAGCTCCGGAGTGATGTTCCTCTGCTTCCCCGGTTTACAGAATGGGGAATCTGCCAGAATTCTTGCTCTGGAAACCATGCAAGGGCTCACACAAAGTTACCACCAGTGGGGGGTGGTAGGAGTGAGATGGACTCTGATGATCCTGAGAACGACTAACCTGTCGATCCTGTGCCCGCCCCATCGTTGTCACAATAATCATCGCTTGAACAGAGATAGCTGCCAACTGTGGTGCTCATGGAGCACAAGAGCACAAAGAGGCCATTCGGCCCTTCAGCCTGATCCTTCATTCAACTAGTTGATCGTTGATCTGTACCTCAACACTCATTTGTTAGCCTTTCGCTCACAATCTTTGACAAGCCTTGCCAAGCCAAGTTTATCCATCACGGTTTTGAAAACATTGCATAGACCCCCAGGACCCATGGCCCTTTAAGAGAAAGAGTTCCAGGTCCCTGTTAACCACTGTGTGAAAAGGTGTTTCTTGATTTCCTCCTTGAAAGCACAGTGGTTAGCACTGTTGCTTCACAGCGCCAGAGTCCGAGGCTCGATTCCTGGCTTGGGTCGCTGTCTGTGCGGAGTCTGCACGTTCTCCCTGTGTCTGCGTGGGTTTCCTCCCGGTGCTCCGGTTTCCTCCCACAAGTTCTGAAAGACGTGCTTGGTCGGTGAATTGGACATTACGAATTCTCCCTCAGTGCATCCAAACAGGCGCTGGAATGTGGCAACTCGGGGATTTTCACAATAACTTCATTGCAGTGTTAATATAAGCCTCCTTGTGACAATAATAAAGATTATCATTATTGTTATTTTAAATGCTGACTTCTTCATTTATAATAATCACTTATTGTCACGAGTAGGCTTCAATGAAGTTACTGTGAAAAGCCCGTAGGCACCACATTCCGGCGCCTGTTCGGGAAGGTCAGTTCAGGAATTGAACCTGCGCTGCTGGCATTATTCTGCATTACAAGCCAGCTGTTTAGCCCACTGTGCTAAACCAGCCCCTGTAAGGTTATGCCCCCTCGGTTTCGGATTCCACTCTCCCCGCCTCCCCCCATAGTTATCTCTATCTACAGTATTGAATCCTTCTGTCACGTAGACACCTCAGGACAACACAGTAGCATTGTGGATAGCACAATTGCTTCACAGCTCCAGAGTCCCAGGTTCGATTCCGGCTTGGGTCACTGTCTGTGGAGTCTGCACATTCTCCCCGTGTGTGCGTGGGTTTCCTCCGGGTGCTCTGGTTTCCTCCCACAGTCCAAAGATGTGCAGGTTGGGTGGATTGGCCATGATAAATTGCCCTTAGTGTCCAAAATTGCCCTTAGTGTTGGGTGGGGTTACTGGGTTATGGGGATAAGGTGGAGGTGTTGACCTTGGGTAGGGTGCTCTTTCCAAGGGCCGGTGCAGACTCAATGGGCCGAATGGCCTCCTTCTGCACTGTAAATTCTATGATATCTATGATAACTCCAGGATTTGTAATACGTGGGAAAGGGTGACATGAATCTGAAAGACTTGCATTGATATAGCACCCATCACAACCACAGGATGTCTCAAAGTGCTCTACAGTCGACAAGGCACTTTGTGCAGTGCAGTCACAATTGTAACGTTGTCAACCACAGCAGCTCCTTCCCACAGAGGTCAATGTGATAAACCTTATAAAAATCCATTCATGGGAGGGACATGGGAATCACTGGCCGGATCAGCATTTACTGCCCTTTCCTGAGAGCCAACCACATTGCTGTGGGTCTGGAGTCACGTGGAGGCCAGTCCAGGTAAGGACGGCAGATTCCTTTGCTAAAGGACATCAATGAACCAGGTGAGGTTTTAAACCATAATCGACAATGGTTTCACGGGCGTCATCAGATTTTCAATTCCAGATTTTTATTGAATTCAGATTTCACCATCTGCCGTGGCGGGATTTGAACCCAGGTCCCCAGAGCTTTAATCCTGGATCACTGGTCCAGCGACAATGCCTCCACGCCACTGCACATACCCTAATTTTGCTGATTGAGGGATAAATATTGGATAAATAAATGCTGCTTGGGTGCAGCACTACAGCATCAAGCCTTTTTATTTGTTTATTGCCTTGAAATCTTGGAGCATGACTTGAACCCACAAGGCATGAGTGCTACCAACTGAGCCATGGCGGGAGGGAGCAAGGCTTTGTCGACGACTCCGGTGGCAGCATTTCCGACAGGGCCTCCTGAGGTAAAACCTGTTTCCCTCTGACTGGAACATAAGCAAGGCTTGGCTTTCTCTCGTGCCTCTCAAGATACCCCAAGAGGTTATCCAGCCGATTGAACCACTCGGAGGGTGGTGGTGGAGAACTTCGGAATCCCAAAGACATTCAGCCCCCTCCAATGTGGGCCAGAAATAGTCTGGGTCTGACTCCTCCACCATGGAGTCTGCCTCCACCATCTGTTGATAACCAATTCTAACAGCTTAAGAGATGCATATTTTATTTCTCTTGCTTCTCTGGAAAACCTTTCTATTAATTAAGAACTTGTAATGCTTTTCACCACACAAGGCCCTCGCAAGATGTCTGCCGACACCTTGCGAGGGCCTTGTGCGGTGAAAGGCATTTAACTCTAACGAGCGTTCACTGTGAGATTGAAGGGCTCCACATTGCATTTCCTCGCCAACATTTCCATTACAGCCCGGGCTTTTCTGATTAACTTGGCTGCCGCTCTGCACTGCCAGCATTACTGAAAGACACTTGACATTTGCGGTAATGAGCTTGTTCAAATATATTAGTTGCATGCACTTTAATTTTGTGCATTGCACCCCGAGCACCCATTGGACGAAGCAGGCAAGATTTCTTTGGCGTTTTCATGAGCAGGTTGCTACATTATTCATACAGCCAGCTGTGTCTCAGTGTGTAACAATGCTGAGTCCAAGTTGAAAGGCTACGTGATCAAATTCCATTCCTGAGAGTGTGGTACATAGGGTGCGATTCTCCGGTCCCCCAGCCACATGATTCTCAATGGCACGCCGTTCGTCGGCGGCGGGATTCTCCGTTGAAGTCACCCACGACGCTGCCGGTAACCCACGGACAGAGGTACGCTACCAGCGGGAAACGAGAGTCCCGAAGGCCGGAGAATTCGCGAACAGCTGTAACCGTAAGGGCAGCACGGTAGCACAGTGGTCAGCACTGTTCCTTCACAGCGCCAGGGTTCCAGGTTCGATTCCCGGCTTAGGTCACTGTCTGTGCGGAGTCTGTACGTGCTCCCCGTGTCTGCGTGGATTTCCTCCGGGTGCTCCGGTTTCCTGCCACAAGTCCCAAAAGACGCGCTGTTAGGTAATTTGGACATTCTGAATTCTCTCTGTGTACCCGAATAGCGCCGGAATGTGGCGACTAGGCGATTTTCACAATAATGTCATTGCAGTGTGAATGTAAGCATACTTGTGACAATAATAAAGATCACTGTTATTATTAACCTGGGCTGGTACTTCAGCTGTACCTTGTCGGAGGCATGGTCAGAGGAGATGGGGGCAAGGATGGCGGGGCCCATATTAATGCGACTGAGCAAGGACGACCATCCTTAGCCCAGCCATCAGGAAACTTCCACTCCCCAAAATATTCATGAGTCCCATGCCACCATCCCCCCCCCCATTTCTACATTTCTACAGCATCTTCGGTGACTTCAGAATGTTCCAACCCACTTTACCGTCAAAACAAGTACCATCCGGGCAGCACGGTGGCACAGTGGTTAGCATTGTTGCCTGCGGCGCTGAGGACCCGGGTTCGAATCCCGGCCCTGGGTCACTGTCCGTGTGGAGTTTGCCCATTCTCCCCATGTCTGCGTGGGTTTCGCCCCCACAACCCAAAAGATGTGCAGGGTAGGTGGATTGGCCACGCTAAATTGCCCCTTAATTGGAAAAAATAAATGGGTACTCTAAATTTATAAAAAAAAAAAAAAAAAAACAAGTACCATCCTTGCCGGCTATTCACTGTTGTAATGTACTGGCAGCACAGCAGCAGAGTGGTCAGCACAGTTGCTTCACAGCTCCAGGGTCCCAGGTTCGATTCCCCGCTGGGTCACTGTCTGTGCGGAGTCTGCACGTTCTCCCCGTGTCTGCGTGGATTTCTCCGGGTGCTCCGGTTTCCTCCCCAGTCCAAAGGCGTGCAGGTTCGGTGGATTGGCCATGCTAAATTGCCCCTAGTGTCCAAAAAGGTTGGGTGGGGTTATGGGGATAGGGTGGATGTGTGGGCCTGCGTAGGGTGCTCTTTCCAAGGGCCGGTGCAGACTCGATGGGCTGAATGGCCCTCCTTCTGCACTGTAAATTCTATGACTGCATCGGGAATGTTAGCCTCTCTGCTGAGGGCCAGCAGTTTGCTGATTTAACAGATCCAGCCTGCTCTCCGGGGGCAGGCTTTGATATCAGTGGGTGAGATAGTGACCACTTTTCAAGTGAGACATGGCCAACATTGTGAAAGCGATCCCCAGCACCCCAACAGGTCCCCCCAAAGAGTTTTACACCCAGCAAAGTCCAGTCACTGTTGTAATGAAAGAAATCAAGCAGCCAGTCTGTACATACAGCATGGTCCCAGAAACAGCCACATGATACAGGACCAGGAGATCTCATTTGGTCTTTCCCAATTATTTAAAACCACAAAACCTGGACTGAACAAATAACCTCAGGCTTTGATCGCAATTAAGCTCTGCGGCAAATCTCTGATGTCAGTCAGAGGGATGAGTATATCGAGAAACAGGAGGAACAGAACAAAGGCTGACACACAGGGTCCTTCTTCGGCAAAACCGTTTAAACTTATCTGAAAAGAGTTCTTCTATTATTCAATTTATTTAACACTCACTTTTGGGAATGGAATATCTTCCACTGTTCCAGGTTCTGCTCCATCTGGAACACCACAATTAGATCCAGAGAAACACTGCTCCACAATATCCCACCAAACACTCCCAGCACAGGTACAGCACGGGGCTAGATGCAGGATAAAGTTCCCTCTACACTGTTCCCATCAAACACGCCCAGGACAGGCACAGCACGGGGTTAGATACAGAGTAAAGTTCCCCCTACACTGTCGCCATCAAACAGTCCCAGGACAGGTACAGCACGGGGTTAGATACAGGTAAAGTCCCTCTACACTGTCCCCATCAAACACTCCCAGGACAGGTACAGCACGGGGTTAGATACAGAGTAAAGCTGCCTCTACACTGTCCCCATCAAACATTCCCAGGACAGCTACAGCACAGGGTTAGATACAGAGAGTAAAGCTCATTCTACACTGTCCCCATCAAACATTCCCAGGACAGCCACAGCACGGGGTTAGATACAGAGTAAAGCTCCCTCTGAACTGTCCCCATCAGACACTCCAGGACAGGTACTGCACGGGGTTAGATACAGAGTAAAGCTTCCTCTACACTGTCCCTATCAAACACTCCCAGGACAGGTACTGCACGGGGTTAGATACAGAGTAAAGCTCCCTCTACACTGTCCCTATCAAACACTCCCAGGAAGGTACAGCACGGGGTTAGATACAGAGTAAAGCTCCCTCTACACTGTCCCCATCAAACACTCCCAGGACAGGTACAGGACGGGGTTAGATACAGAGTAAAGCTCCCTCTACACTGTCCCCATCAAACACTCCCAGGACAGGTACAGCACGGGGTTAGATACAGAGTAAAGCTCCCTCTACACTGTCCCCATCAAACACTCCCAGGAAGGTACAGCACGGGGTTAGATACAGAGTAAAGCTCCCTCTGCACTGTCCCCATCAAACACTCCCAGGACAGGTACAGCACGGGGTTAGATACAGAGTAAAGCTCCCTCTGCACTGTCCCCATCAAACACTCCCAGGACAGGTACAGCACGGGGTTAGATACAGAGTAAAGCTCCCTCTGAACTGTCTCCATCAAACACTCCCAGGGCTGATCGAACATGGGTTAGATGAAAATAAATTTCCCTCTGCGCTGTACCCATCTACCTTCTTGGAGACAGATTGAGTGAAAGAAAGAATTTGCATTTTCAAGGCAAAATCCATGACCTTAGGACATTAAAATGCCTCACAGGCAATGAAGAGTAGCCTGTGGTATAATGTAGGAAACAGAGCAACCAATCTGTGCACAGCAAGCTCCACAACCTGGCCAATGGCAATGGAATAAATTGTGTTTGTCGATGGATAAATATTGATTCGGATTTCTTGTTCTTCTTCCAAATGTTGTCAATCAACTCATTCCTTCCACCTGAACTAAATGAGACATCAGTTTCACATGTCACTTGAAAGTTAACTCCACTGTTGTGGCATCATTCACTCTCTCAGTATGAATTGTCAATCTAGACAATCTATGACATTCCGACACAAAGGTAACCGTACTATGCAAATGAGCCACAGTATGAGACCTGAGTGGTTGATCATTCAAGCAATAATGAATACACAGTGGATCTATAATCAGTCTTCAGCCAATCTTCAGCCAAATTGATTTACTCTATGTGATATCCAGAAATGGCTGAGTGAGTTCAGTTGATTAGCCCTGATGATATCCCGGCTGTAATACTGAAGACTTGTGCTCCAGAACATGCTGTGCCCACAGCCAAGCAAGTACAGATACAACCTGACATCGACCCAGCAATGTGGAAAATTGCTCAGGCACGTCCTGATCACACAAAAGCAACACAAACCCAGTCTGGTCAATCATCACCCCGTCAGTCTACACTCGATCATCAGCAAAACGATTGAAGGTGTCATTGACAGCGCTATCAAGAGGCACGCGCGCAGCAATAACCCGCTCACTGATGCTCAGTTTGGACTCCATTGAGAACCACCGAACTCCAGGCCCCATCACAGAGTTGATCCAGAGAGCTGAATTCCACAGGTGATGTGAGGGTGACTGTCCTCGACATCAAGGCATTTTCTGACCAAATGGGGCTTCAATTAGCCTTTGCAAAATCGGAATGAGAATCGCGGGGGGCGGTTGGGGGGGGGGGGGGGGGAGCGCAGTGTATTCAATGGTCGGAATTATTGTAGAAAGGAAGGTGGTTGTAATTGCTGTCGGCCAATCATCCCAGGATATCACTGCAGGGGTTCCTCAGCATAGTGTCCTCGACCCAGCCACCTTCAGCTCCTTCACCTTCCCTCCATCATAAGGTTGAGAAATTCACTGACGATTGCGCAATGTTCAGTATCATTCACAATTCCTCAGATAAGGAACAAGCCCGTGCCCATGTGCATAAAGATCTGGATAACATTTACGCTAAACTGTTAAGTGACAAGTGACTTTCATACAACGTAAGTCCCAGGTAATGATCATTTCCAAAAAGAGGAAATCTAACCATCTAACCTTGACATTCAATAAGATTTCCAAAGCTAAATCCCCCCCCCCCCCCCCCCCCCCCCACCACTAACAACCTGGGAGTTACTATTGTCCAGAACTGAACGACACTAGTCATGTGGCTGCAATAAGAGATCAGAGGCTGGGAATCCTGCCAGGACTGACTCACCACCTGACTCCAGAATTCTCTCCAACGTCTACAAGAAAAACCTAAGAACATAAGAAGCAAGAGTAGGAGAATGACATCGAACCCTTTGGTTCTGCTCCGCCGTTCAATGAGGTAAATGTTGATCTTCTCCTTCAACACCATTTCCCCGCACTTATCCCCACATGGGCAGCACGGTAGCATGGTGGTTAGCATAAATGCTTCACAGCTCCAGGGTCCCAGGTTCGATTCCCGGCTGGGTCACTGTCTGTGCGGAGTCTGCACGTCCTCCCCGTGTGTGCGTGGGTTTCCTCCGGGTGCTCCGGTTTCCTCCCACAGTCCAAAGATGTGCGGGTTAGGTGGATTGGCCATGCTAAATTGCCTGTAGTGTCCTAAAAAGTAAGGTTAAGGGGGGGGGGGGTTGTTGGGTTACGGGTATAGGGTGGATACGTAGGTTTGAGTAGGGTGATCATGGCTCGGCACAACATCGAGGGCCGAAGGGCCTGTTCTGTGCTGTACTGTTCTATGTTCTATGTTCTATCTCTTGATATTTTTAATATGTAGAAATCTATCGATCTCAGTCTTGAACATATTCAATGACTGAGCCTCCACAACACTCTGGCGCAGGAAATTGAAATTTCACCACCTTCTGAGCGAAGAAATTCCTCCTCACCTCAGTCTTCAGTGACCTGCTCCTTAATCGGAGATGATGTCCCCTGCCTCTGGACCCCTTGGCCAAGGGGAACACCCTTCCTGCATCTACCCTGCCGATTGGGCCCTGTGAGAATTTTGTGTGTTTGAATAAGATCACCTCTCTATTCTCCAGACTTCAGAAGAAGGAAAGGTGATCTTAAAGGCCGAGTTTATTTAATCTTTCCTCAGAGGAATTAATTCAGTGAACCTTCGTTGCACTCCCGCTATGGACAGAATATCTTTTCCTCGGCAGCGAGACCAAAGCAGCACGCAATACTCCCGATGTGATCTCACCAAGGCTTTATATAATTGCACCAAGACATTTGTACGCCGATACTCAAATCCTCTTGTGTCCTCCAACAAACCAGTTGACTTCTTAATTGCTTGCTGCACCTGCCTGTTAACTTTCAGCGACTCGCAAGGGCACCCAGTCCCTTTGAGGTTCAACACTTTCCAGCTCTCACCATTTCAGAAGTCTTACACCACCAGGTTAAAGTCCAACAGGTTTGATTCGAATCACTAGCTTTCGGAGCAGGAACGGGGACCAGAAGGAACGGCAGTCGTGAGGGTCTCCCAGGGGATTGGAGGCCCCAAGATTCTCGCCTTATGGATAGGGTGGCACCCTGACACTGCTGGTGCCACATGGACACCTTGGCATGGCCAACCTTGCACTGGCACTGCCACCTTGGGTGCCAGCCTGGCACTGCCGAGGTACCCATGTAAACGAGCATTTGGAACACCATTTAAGAAATACTCTGGGGACGATCTGTCAGCTGCATTGCGCCCGAAAGGCAGCACAGCGTGGCACAATGTAGCCGGTAGATGCCAGGAGACACCTTTCCAGGATCTACCAGGCTACCTGGCGAGATGTCGCAATGTGTGTCCCGCCCATTGTGGGCGGATCACTTTCAGCAAATCTGCATATGAGAGCGAGACAGTTACTCTCACTCTAATATACATTCCCACAATCAAGCCAAGACTTTGGGATCTAACCACTTCGTCTTGGAGATCTCGGGCCAGCGCCGTTCAATGCTGCTCCCCACAAACGGGGACCAGGATGAACGGCACTCGTGGGGGTCTCCCAGGGGATTGGTGGGACCAAGGTGCTTGCCTTATGAGTAGGGTGGCACTTGGGCACCTTGGCATGGCCAACCTAGCACCTGGCACTGCCAGCCATGCACTCTGACAGTGCCACCTGGGTGCCAGTCTGGCACTGCCTAGGTACTCAGGTGGCACTGCCAGGCTGGCAGTGCCAAGGTGCAAGCTAGCATTTTCCCCCCTTATCGGTAAGTTGGTGCTTTGGGGGAGTTCAGGGGTCATGTTGGGGGACCGAGCAGAATTCCTCAGTACAGAAGGAGGTCGGGACGCAGGATCTCCTGCTGCAATGACGGGCCAAGTGGCCTCATTCTGATCCTATGTCTTATGGTCGTATGAGGAGTTCCAGCGAGCGGAGCTTCGTGTTGCAGAACATGGGACTAAGTGCAGACTAGTCAGAGAGTTCCCCGCTGAGGCCTTGAGTCTACCCAAAAGGCAACTGAGTCCCGTTCTATAGTGTTGGGTTTCCCAGGAAGCACGTGGATAAACGCGTATGTTATGGGACTCTGTTCCCATCGAGATAGATTGCGCCATCTATTTCTGTTTTCCTGGCGATAACCTCACATTTCTCCACAATGTGTTCCATCTGATCATTTTTTGCCCACTTGCTCAGTGCCTCCAAATCCTCTTGAAGCTTCTTTGCATCCTCCTCGCAACTCACATTCCTATCTAACTTTGTGTCATCAGCAAACTTGAAAATATTACATTCAATCCCGACATCTAAAACATCAATATGGAATGTGTTATAAAAACGGTGATATGGAGATGCCGGCGTTGGACTGGGGTGAGCACAGTGAGAAGTCTTACAACACCAGGTTAAAGTCCAACAGGTTTGTTTCAAACACGAGCTTTCGGAGCACAGCTCCTTCCTCATTCACCTGAGGAAGGAGCAGCGCTCCGAAAGCTCATGTTTGAAGCAAACCTGTTGGAGTTTAACCTGGTGTTGTAAGACTTCTTACTTATGAAAACGAATCATAGTCACAAATTATATCCGGACATATTGAATTTTAAAGAAGACACTTCTGGGAAAAAAAGGACACAGCAAAAACTATCTGAAACTGAAAAATAACCACTTGCCGGAATTCCTATGTGGATTATATTCAGTCCTGAGAGAGGCAATGAATGTCACACTCTTTTTCAGACAGAGATATTTCTAAGGAAGCGAGCAATTCAAACTGAACTGTAATCACCTGTGGAGATAATGGATGCTGATTATCATCTCAGCACAAACTATCTCCTTTGAGTTATAACCCAGATATTATTGTGTTTTTTTCCCTGACAGGAATACACAAGAAAAAGGATTAAAAACTAACTGCAACTCTGGTCTCCGTGTGCCAGTCTGGTGTTTTAGTTCTATTATGCTGGAGCGTGCTGTGAAGATCACAGGATGTAATTATCAGAATAGATAAGGGGGAACCAGTGGAGGTGGAATAAAAAAACTGATAAACATCCGAGGCACCCCTGTGCTGGTAGGCAAGGTCTCTCTCTCTCTCTCTAATTTCTGGAACCAAGCCAGCAGAGCCACAATTGAAAAGGAAACAGGCCAAATCACCAGCGCCGGCCCTAGGGTTGCTGGCGCCCCGGGCAAGTTGAACTTCGGCGCCCTTGGAGGGGGGCGGGGCCGAGAGGGGGGAGCCGAGAGGGGGGCGGGGCTGAGAGGGGGGGTCGAGAGGGAGGGCGGGGCCGAGAGGGGGCGGGGCCGAGAGGGGGGGGGCGGGGGCGAGGGGGGGGGGCGAGAGGGGGGGCGGGGCCGAGAGGGGGCGGGGGCGAGAGGGGGGGAGCGAGAGGGGGGCGGGGCCGAGAGGGAGGGGGCGGGGCCGAGAGTGGGTCGGGGGCGAGAGGGGGGCGGGGGCGAGCGGACCCGAGGGGGGGGGAGCGGACCCGGGGGGGGGGAGCGGACCGAGGGGGGGGAGCAGACGAGGGGGGGAGCGGACCGAGCGGGGGTGCGGACCCGAGCCGGCCCTGCAAATCGCTTCAGCTAACCTGCAGAACCAGGAATCTCCAAACCAAAGTCTCAACGGCCGAAGTCAGTGCTGCCAGAATCACTCAGCTTAATGGCTGCAACATTTCACCACAGCCACCACACAACAGCTACTGCGTGTCCCTGATAAGTATGTACCTGTCAGGCAGGGAGGAAGTGGTCGAGCGAGGGAACCGTGGCTTACTAAAGTAATTGAAACACTTGTCAAGAGGAAGAAGGAGGCTTATGTAAAGATGAGACGCGAAGGTTCAGTTAGGGCGCTCGAGAGTTACAAGTTAGCTGGGAAGGACCTAAAGAGAGAGCTAAGAAGAGCCAGGAGGGGACAAGAGAAGTCTTTGTCAGGTAGGATCAAGAATAAACCTAAAGCTTTCTATAGATATGTCAGGAATAAAACAATGACTAAGGTAAGAGTAGGGCCAGTCAAGGTCAGTAGTGGGAAGTTGTGCGTGGAGTCCGAGGAGATAGGAGAGGTGCTAAATGAATATTTTTCATCAGTATTCACGCAGGAAAAAGACAATGTTGTCAAGGAGAATACTGAGATACAGGCTACTAGACTAGAAGGGCTTGAGGTTCATAAGGGGGAGGTGTTAGCAATTCTGGAAAGAGTGAAAATAGATAAGTCCCCTGGGCCGGATGGGATTTATCCTAAGATTCTCTGGGAAGCTAGGGAGGAGATTGCTGAGCCTTTGGCTTTGATCCTTAAGTCACCTTTGTCTACAGGAATAATGCCAGAAGACTGGAGGAGAGCAAATGTTGTCCCGTTGTTCAAGAAGGGGAGTAGTGACAACCCCGGTAACTATAGACCAGTGAGCCTTACTTCTGTTGTGGGCAAAGTCTTGGAAAGATTTATAACAGATAGGATGTATAATCATCTGGAAAGGAATAATTTGATTAGAGATAGTCAACACGGTTTTGTGAAGGGTAGGTCGTGCCTCACAAACCTTATTGGTTTAGCTCACTGGGCTAAATTACTGGCTTTGAAAGCAGACCAAGCAGGCCAGCACGGTTCGATTCCCGTACCAGCCTCCCCGGACAAGCGCCAGAATGTGGCGACTAGGGGCTTTTCACAGTAACTTCATTGAAGCCTACTCGTGACAATAAGCGATTTTCATTTCATTTCGTTATTGAGTTCTTTGAGAAGGTGACCAAACAGGTGGATGAGGGTAAAGCAGTTGATGTGGTGTATATGGATTTCAGTAAAGCGTTTGATAAGGTTCCCCACGGTAGGCTATTGCAGAAAATACGGAGGCATGGGATTCAGGGTGATTTAGCAGTTTGGATCAGAAATTGGCTGGCTGGAAGAAGACAAAGGGTGGTGGTTGTTGGGAAATGTTCAGACTGGAGTCCAGTTACCAGTGGTGTACCACAAGGATCTGTTTTGGGGGCACTGCTGTTTGTCATTTTTATAAATGACCTGGAGGAGGGCGTAGAAGGGTGGGTGAGTAAATTTGCAGATGACACTAAAGTGGGTAGAGTTGTGGACAGTGCGGAAGGATGTTACAAGTTACAGAGGGACATAGATAAGCTGCTGGGCTGAGAGGTGGCAAATGGAGTTTAATGCAGAAAAGTGTGAGGTGATTCATTTTGGAAGGAATAACAGGAAGACAGAGTACTGGGCTAATGGTAAGATTCTTGGTAGTGTGGTTGAGCAGAGAGATCTCAGTGTCGATGTACATAGAGAGGGTTGTTAAGAAGGCGTACGGTGTGTTAGCTTTATTGGTAGAGGGATTGAGTTTCGGAGCCATGAGGTCATGTTGCAGCTGGACAAAACTCTGGTGCGGCCGCATTTGGAGTATTGTGTGCAATTCTGGTCGCCGCATTATAGTAAGGATGCTAAGGCCTGAACCTTCCTCTTTGGGCTTCCCCAATAACCCAGAACAACTCCTGCCAGCCTAGAAATTGAGGCTGAGCAGGAAACGGCCCTTACGGCATCAATAATTGGCCAGTTAAGGGCCTCAATTGGGGAAATGGTGGGTGGGCTGTTCCGAGGCTTCACCTGTCCATGCATAAAATTGTAGAGAGTTCAGGGTAGACAGGAAGCCCATCTGAGGAATTTTATGCTCTCCCCACTGCAAAACCACCAGCGGGTGTACGTCAAATTCTGCTCATGATTTCTCTGTCAATTGTCCAGTTGTCCCATCCTTTGCAATAGGTTTTCTATTTCCCCTACAGCTGATGTCAAGCTAACATGTCTGTGGTTCTTTGCTTTCTCTCTCACTCCTTTACTAAAGTAGTGCGGTTAACATTCTGAAACTTCGTGAAATCTGCAGAAATCCTTCCAGCGTCTATATAATTTTAAAAGTTAGAAATGTTAAAAGGTGGATCTCTGTAACAACCTCTGGTAAATCCTCAGCTTCAGGGTATTTATTTATTTCAGTCCCATTAATTTCTCCAGTACTTTGCTGAAATAATATCTTGAAGTTCACCATTTGCACTCGTCCAATGATTCTTCATTATTTCTGGGAGGTTTTTAATATTTTCCTCTGTGAAGACAGGAAGAAAAGTATTGGTTTCATTTCCCTCCCATTTCCTTATTCCTGAATATAAATTCTCCTGGCTCCACTTGTAATGGACCCATATTTGTTTTTTGCTAATCTTTTCCTTTTTTACATACCGACGGACGATTTTGCAATACATTTAATGTTTCTCACCAGCTTACTTTCATATTCTATTTTCCCTTCCTTAATCTTTTTCTTGGCCCTTTTTTGCACAATTCTAGAATGTTCACAGTTCTCAGGCTTATTATTTATTTTGGCAATGAGCCTCTTGCTTTCATCTACTGCAATCTTAAATTTCTTTCATTAGCCATGGTTGGGACACTTACCTTGCTGGGTTTTTGTGCATGGAAAGTATGTAAAGAATTGTAAATCATGTATTAGCTCTTTAAATGTTAGACATTGCCTGTCTACAGTCAAACCTTTTAACATAGTTTCCTAATCCACCATATCCAATTTTCCCCTCGTATCGTCATAGTTTCCTTTGTTTAGATTTAAGACCCTAGTCTCTGATAGAACTACATCACTTTCAAATTAAATGTAAAATTCTATAATATTATGGTCACTCTTTCCTAAAGGCTCATTCACAAAAAAGATTATGGGCGCGATCTAATGGCTGCGTCCTGCCCGACTCGGGACACGATGTGACTGGCCTCTCATAAGATCTCCCAGGTGATCGGAGGCCCCCGGGTGGCTGGCCTCTGGGCAGGGTGGCATCCAGGCACTGCTGATGCCACCCGGGCACTGTGGCAGTTCCACCCAGGTGCCAGCCTGGCACTTCCAGGGTACTCAGGTGGCACTGCCAGGCTGGTGGTGCCAAGGTGGCATTTTTGCCCATGTTGCGGATCATGACCAGGGGTGCCCTGCCTTTACGAGGTGAGGTGCAGGGGGCTCAAGGACCTCTCTCTCTCGAGGAGTTGAGCTCCTCACTGCAAGTAAAAATCAGGAGTCCCATTCAATAGCGGGGCCGTTCCCGGCACCTAACGCCCACTAAACCCACCCACAGGGGAATCTTTATCATTAAATCACGCCCTCTTAGTTCATCCATTTTCATTGCAGCATGTTCCATGAAATTGACAGCAGAAGTAAAATACTGCAGACGTTGAAAACCTGAAATAAAATCAGAAAATGCTGGAAAAACTCAGCAGGTCTGGCAGCATCAGGGGAGGCATAAAGAGTGTTAACATTAGAAGTCCATAGACTCTCCTCGGAATATTACAGTCCTGACAGAGTAAATGGCAATTTAAATGACCCAGCACATCCATTGGCTGGTAGGGGGAGGGGAAAGGGGGGGGTCACACGTCATGGTGAGGCCGCAAAATCCCGGCCACGGAGACCTCCAACTCCAGCTGAAATAAAAGCAGATCTGATGGACAAGCCATTAAAACGGACGATGGACCACACGCACGACCCGAGAACATTATTATCAAAGCGGTTGAGATAACGTCGGGGACTGAGAAAGCAAGGGACTGAATGAAGAGAAAGAAAGTTCACTTTGACAATTTTTCTTTCGAAATTACGGCCCGATTAACATTCAGCACGTATTGCCTTGGGTTGGGAGCAATTAATATCAGTGACACATTGAGGGAGATACCGTCTCAATTAACAGTATATAGCCCATGATTAATAGTTCGCTCTGGGCACGCTCATTTTCTGCTTCTCAGTTTCTGTTGGAGCAACAAGACTGTGGGGTTGACCTGACAACCACATTGGCAAAGATGTGGCATCAAGGAAAGCACGTAAACAGCAAGCAGTGGGACTAAGATCCAAAGCAAGTGGGCTCCCGAAGGTAGTGCCGCCTCAATATCATCTGCTTGTCTTTTACTTTTATCTCCCCTTCTCTCCGAGAGGATTCTTCCTGACACAGGAACAAGGATGAGAAGCAGCAATATAATCGAAACGAGGCAATTTGAAAGTAGATACAGGAACAGAGAGCCCCTTGCGTTATGGGTGCCTAAATCTTTGAAGGTGGCGACACAAGCTGTTAAAAAAGCAGACAGGAACTTTGGGCGTGTTTCTCTGTTTCAGAGAATTCGCCGGCGTTTTACGACACCAAAATTGGCGGCGAACCCTCACCGATTCCGGGACGGTGAAGGCGAGCAGAGACGGCGGGCAAAACTCCCGGCTCCCGTGCCAATAACGGCCAGAGAATGACCCAGGCCCGTGGCCGGGCGTGCGCGTGGCTGACTTGCAGCTGTCGTGCCGTACGACATGGCGCCGGCCGTGCCCGACCCAACCTCCAAATACGGCCCGGCAGGCCACCCCCCTGGCCACCCCAGCCCTGTTGGAAGGCCCAGCGGCAAGGCTCCCGGCCGACTGTGGCGGGTTCCCGGCTGCTCAGACCACACGTTAACCCGCTGCGGTCGGGAACTCGGCCCATCTAGTTGTGTCTGGTTGTGCCTGCAGGAAGTTTTTAAAACATGAGACATGAATTCTTCTTAAAATATTTAACCTCTGCCACCCGCCTCCTGTGACCGCATTTGTCCCCCCACACACCTCACCCCATGACACCACCATTCAAACTGGAAATGGGACCAATTGGAGGTGGATTCAGTTCAGTTTGCAGGTTTAGAAAATATTAACATCCCGTCCTATCTTAACCCACGTTGCATCCGATTTCCGTTCTTTGAGTGCAAAATGGTTATGCAAGAGCAATTGAATAATTTAGTAAAACCCTGCCACATTTCCCACTCAGGCACTGATGCCAGTGAAAATCTACATTACATGACAGAGTCTATTTCATCCCTCTAACACAGAAAAGGTTTTAAAAAGGTTATTGTATGTAATTTGGCTCATCTTGTCAGACTTAGGTGAAGCTACTTGGAAACAATTTAACTCAAGAACTGTTTAGAGAAACCAAATGTGATGGAATAGACAGATGAGGCGGAAGTTGGAGATCAATTCTATTTTAGTTCTGGAGATTTTTCAAAATTTTAATTCTGATTTACAAGCTTTCCCTGATGGGGCCGACTCCTTCTGGGGCATAGGAATGTTGCTCGTTCTGGGTGAGTGTGCTTAACACTCAATTTGGCTCTGTTTCGTTACTTAGCTCTGGAGTCGCCAGGTATCGTTAAGATACCGCCACAAGCTTCAAGGTCAAGTTCAAAGCAATAAAACCATACACCAATTAGTAAGTTCAAACAACTGAGTTTATTATAATACAATTATAATACTACCCATGCACACGCTAAGAGGATTACACTATTCCTACCGTTAAATAAACCAATACTTATCTGAAGGGAACTGCCAGATCAGGGGACAAGGCCTCTTGCTCTGCTCTGGTCTGCAGACTTCAGGTGGTACGGGTTAAAAAGGGGTCAGGAATGTCTATCTCTGGTAGCGACCGTTGTGAGACTTACTTGCTGGCGGCTGCTGTCCCACGCCTCTCCTCTCTCTCGTTCAAGGTCTCTTTGGCAAAAGCTGGTCGAGAGGGCTGGTCCAGAGAGGAGGGCTGGTTAAGAAGAACAAACTGAGTGTGGGACCTGTCTTTTATAGGTCCCAGGGCTCCGCGCCCCTTTGGGCGGTCCCTTTACCTGCTGGGAATCGATTGGGTCTCTTCCTTTGTTTTCGAACCCCGCCTGGTGCCGGGGTGTCTGGTTTCCCATATACTGTTGCAATCACTTCCCTATTTGTGTCCATTGTCCCTGGGATCGTTCCATTACTATGTTAAACCTATCCCGGAGATTGCCTCATTAGTATGCGGAATGTTCGTTTCGGTGCTGTCTGCCTCTCTTAGTAGACAGAACACACATTTGCTTGGTGCAGCCTGCTGGTGCTACAAACATTGTCCATTTTAACCTGCAAGCTTTGCGTTCCTCCATTTTGTATTGAGGGAATGGCCAACTTCGGTGGCTACAGGAACAGGAAGCCATTACACACCTTGAATGCCTGTTCCAACATTCGATTAATTCATGGTTGATGAAGAGATCTACCATGCGGATCTAGTCACGTCTTGCAACACTAAAACTCAGTAGAAATTTGAGTGAAACGTCTCGAATGCAAATAAGAATCTTTTATTGCCTCTACCTGATTACAATTGAGAGAAACCTAATCTATTCTCAATAACAGAGGCTGTTTAGCACAGGGCTAAATCACTGGCTTTGAAAGCAGACCAAAGCAGGCCAGCAGCACGGTTCGATTCCCGTAACAGCCTCCCCGAACAGACGGCGGAATGTGGCGACTAGGGGCTTTTCACAGTAACTTCATTTGAAGCATACTCGTGACAATAAGCGATTTTCATTTTATTTTTTTCATTTTCATAAAGTCTGGCCAGCAAAGGACTGAAAGAGAAGTAACTTACAAACAATTTAACTTTCAAAATAATACAGAAATGGTTTCTTGCTTACGGCAAAAACAGCTTGCATTTACTTCAAGAGTTAGAGTGGAAAAGTGAAAATTATGAAAATGGAGATAGCGAATAGTAGGTCAAAGTATGGGATGATTCGGAGGTAAAGATGGCCGTGCAGACCATCATATTTAAATAGAATTTTATCAGTCTGAAGCCACCTGTCTACATCTCTATGTCGTCCTAATTGGTGTGGGTGAGAATCAAATACATTTGATTCGATGGTTAACTGTCAATCCTCAATGTGCAACATAAGTTCTGAATGTTTCATGTTTGAATATTTGTGTATGTTATGGAATGCGATTTTGTGCTATTATCAAGACTGGTTTTCACTGGTTTCCTGCTGACTTTGCTTTTATCCACATTCTGGACAATGGTGCCTTCATGTTGCTATGGTGCTCACTTGACATTGATCTCGATTACTGGCACAGCTTATTTCTTAATGTCAACTGACTTTGAAAATCTGATCATTAGGACAATAGCTTTTGTCATTTTGTCAGCAAAAATGTTGTTTTAATCTACAATTAGTTTATGCATGTGTCAGGCTTTTGTGCTTCTGTTGAAGTACCCGTTTTGTCCTGGCCTGAGGTTATGAGTACTGAAATCCTTATTTTAAAACGGCTATTAAAACTCGGCTTTAATATTTACATTAAATAGCCTTTTCAGATCTATCGGAAATAGTTGATTGCCTTCAGTTGACTAGTGTCTTAATTTCACCGACCTGCTTGGATCTGTAAATCTTTTCATTTGAAGCCTACTTGTGACAATAAGCGATTTTCATTTAATTTTTTCATTTCAAAATATCATAGAATTTACAGTGCAGAAGGAGGCCATTTTGGCCCATCGAGCCTGCACCGGCTCTTGGAAAGAGCACCCTACCCAAGGTTAACACCTCCACCCTATCCCCATAACCCAGTAACCCCACCCAACACTAAGGGCAATTTTGGACACTAAGGTAATTTATCATGGCCAATCCACCCAACCTGCACATCTTTGGACTGTGGGAGGAAACCGGAGCACCCGGAGGAAACCCACGCACACACAGGGAGGATGTGCAGACTCCGCACAGACAGTGACCCAAGCCGGAATCGAACCTGGGACCCTGTCCTTGGCATAGACATAGAACTTACTATGCAGAAGGAGGCCATTCGGCCCATCGAGCCTGCACCTGCCCTTGGAAAGAGTACTCCAGTTGAGCCCATACCTTCCCCCCCCCAGTTGAGCCCATACCTCCGCCCCGTACGCGGAACCCACCAACCCCTTTGGACACTAAGGGCAATTAGCATGGCCAGTCCACCCAAGCTGCACGTCTTTAGGCTGCCGTCTAAAATCTGTCATTTTCATTTTCAAAATTTTCAATGGACCTCCAACCTCAACTGTGTCTTTGGGGGAGCGGGTCCCAAATTTCCAATACCATCTGTATGAATTATTGTGGCATAAAGAATGAAGAGATATTGTGCTCATTTCTAGAGTTTATCATCCACGATGTCAGGTCCCATAACTGGAAGCTGAGGGAAGAAAGGAATCTTGCTAAGGCCATCTCTCTAAATACGTGTAAATAATCATTAAATGTTGACTAGTTTGCAAAGCATGGTTTCCAGCTCTCTTCGATCGAAAGGCTCCCAGGTCGCAGTGGTGATAATAATACATGGTGCCAGCAGCCTGGGAGCCATTATTAGGATCCTCATCCCCGCCTGAGAAAGACGGGGAAAGTGGCAAAGTAGTCAGCTCAGCGGGGCATACTCGGGGAAATGCTGGCAGCATCAACCAGCACCATGAATTAATACCCGTGACAACTGAAAATAGGTGCCCAGTGGTGTGGAGAAAGCCCCTGTTACCAAGCGAAAGGCTTGGACCAAGCTGCCCATTGGATCAACTGGCGTCACCACCTCCACCGTACCGCACCCGCGACCAGGTGAGTGTGCTACTGCTCACAATCGGCAGCAGAGGCAAAGCCATCAGAATGGCAGCACGGTGACCTGGTTACTCCTGCATACCCGTAAGCCCCTCGTGCCATCACCTGCTGCTTTAGCTTGGAATGCGATACTGGCACAGACCGGGGAAAGTTCGCCAGATCCACCCAAAACCCTGCAGCTGGTACCGCCTCCTTTCAACATGTTCGTTAGGTGAATTGGACATCCTGAATTCTCCCTCTGTGTACCCGAACAGGCGCCTTAGTGTGGCGACCAGGGGATTTTCACAGCCACATCATTGCAGTGTTAAGGTAAGGGTTCACTCATGCCCTTTAGGGAAGGAAATCTGCTGCCCTTACTCAGTCTGGCCTACATGTGACTCCAGACCCACAGCAATGTGGTTGACTCTGGAGTGTGTTCTGAAGTAGGCGAGCGAGACACGCAGTCGTATCAAACCTCCACCACCTCCTCAAGCGCCAATTAGGGATGGGTAATAATGCTGGCCTTGCTCGTGATTCCCATAACCCTTGAATAAATCATGGTAACAGGTCGCTGCGGAGTCAGTGAGCCTATAGTGGATAACACTTTACAGTCTATCCCAAGAAACGAAGACTGACAAAGAAGGGGGAGCGTGCCGGAGGGGGCGGGAGAGTGGGTGGGGGTGGGGGGGGGGGGGGGGGCGCGGGTTGGATCTGGACCATAAGAAAGTGAGGGAAGGGTGGAAATGTTAGCAAAATTGATTAAATGACCCAGTTCATGGGAGGTCGGAAATGGAATCGGCACAGCCGCCAAGGTAAACTAAAAGCAAATTATTGCGGATGCTGGAATCCGAAACGAAAACAGCAAATGCCGGACAACGTCCGCAGGACTGACAGCTTCTGCAAGAGAAAAAGGAGGCAGCCCTTTCGAATCAATTTGATTCCTCTCCCTGCAGCCGCTGCCAGATCTGTTGAGTATTTGCCGCAATATTTTGCTTTTGTTGAATGAGATAGTGGGCAGGATTTCCATGAAGTAAAACAGGCGGTAAAGCAGGAAGTTTTCCTCCATGTGTTCCGTGTAAGCCAGCCATGAATATGTGCTTGATGAGCGACTAGGGGCTTTTCACAGTAACTTCATTGAAGCCTACTCGTGACAATAAGCGACTTTCATTCATTTCATTATGACCAGAGCTGCTTTTGCCATTAGCTCCGTGCTGTACTCACACCAGGGAGCAAAGTACTGTACACACCCCTGTCAGCAGCAACGGAGCCGAGGTAGAGATGGTGAGCAGTTTCAAATTCCTAGGGGTGCACATCACCAAAAATCTATCCTGGTCCACTCATGTCGACGCTACCACCAAGAAAGCACAACAGCGCCTTTACTTCCTCAGGAAACTAAGGAAATTCGGCATGTCCACATTAACCCTTACCAGCTTTTACAGATGCACTATAGAAAGCATCCTATCGGGCTGCATCACAGCCTAGTATGGCACCTGCTCGGCCCAGGACCGCAAGGAACTTCAGAGAGTTGTGAATACCGCCCAGTCCATCACACGAACCTGCCTCCCCCCCATGGACTCCATCTACACCTCCCGCTGCCGGGGGAAAGCAGGCAGCATCTTTATGTCGCCTTTGTCGACAGGAATAGTGCCGGAAGACTGGAGGATAGCAAATGTTGTCCCCTTGTTCAAGAAGGGGAGTAGAGACAACCCTGGTAATATAGACCTGTGAGCCTACTTCGGTTGTGGGTAAAATGTTGGAAAGGTTATAAGAGATAGGGTTTATAATCATCTTGAAAAGAACAAGTTGATTAGCGATAGTCAACACGGTTTTGTGAAGGGTAGGTCATGCCTCACAAACCTTATTGAGTTTTTTGAGAAGGTGACCAAACAGGTGGATCAGGGTAAAGCTGTTGATGTGGTGTATATGGATTTCAGTAAGGCGTTGATAAGGTTCCCCACGGTAGGCTATTGCAGAAAATAAGGAAGTAGGGAATTGAAGGTGATTTAGCGGTTTGGATCAGTAATTGGCTAGCTGAAGAAGACAAAGGGTGGTGGTTGATGGCAAATGTTCATCCTGGAGTTCAGTTACTAGTGGTGTACCGCAAGGGATCTGTTTTGGGGCCACTGCTGTTTGTCATTTTTATAAATGACCTGGAAGAGGGTGTGTAGAAGGATGGGTTAGTAAATTTGCAGATGACACGAAGGTCGGTGGAGTTGTGGATAGTGCTGAAGGATGCTATAGGATACAGAGGGACATAGATAAGCTGCAGAGCTGGGCTGAGAGGTGGTTCACTTTGGAAGGAGTAACAGGAATGCAGAGTACTGGGCTAATGGCAAGATTCTTGGTAGTGTAGATGAACAGAGAGATCTCGGCATCCGGTACATAAATCCCTGAAAGTTGCCACCCAGGTTAATAGGGCTGTTAAGAAGGCATATGGTGTGCTAGCCTTTATAAGCAGGGGGATTGAGTTTCGGAACCACAAGGTCATGCTGCAGCTGTACATAACTCTGGTGCGGCCGCACCTGGAGTACTGCGTGCAGTTCTGGTCACCACATTATAGGAAGGATGTGGAAGCTTTGGAAAGGGTTTAGAGGAGATTTACTAGGATGTTGCCTGGTATGGAGGGAAGGTCCTACGAGGAAAGGCTCAGGGAATTGAGGTTGTTTTCGTTAGAGAGGAGAAGGCTGAGAGGTGACTTAATAGAGACATATAAGATAGTCAGAGGGTTAGATAGGGTGGACAGTGAGAGTCTTTTTCCTCGGATGGTGATGACCAACACGAGGGGACATAGCTTTAAATTGAGGGGTGATAGATATAGGACAGATATCAGAGGCAGTTTCTTTACTCAGAGAGTAGTAGGGGTGTGGAACGCCCTGCCTGCAACAGTAGTAGACTCGCCAACTTTAAGGGCATTTAAGTGGTCACTGGATAGACATATGGATGAAAACGGAATAGTGTAGGTCAGATAGGCTTCAGATGGTTTCACAGGTCGGCGCAACATCGAGGGCCGAAGGGCCCGTACTGCGCTGTAGTGTTCTATGTTCTATGTTCTATGTTCTATAATCAAGGATCCCTCAAACCCGGCTTACTCACTTTTCCAACTTCTTCCATCGGGCAGGAGATTCAGAAGTCTGAGAACACGCACGAACAGACTCAACAACAGCTTCTTCCCCACTTTCACCAGACTCCTAAATGACCCTTTTATGGACTGTCCTCATTAACACTACACCCTGTCTGCTTCATCCGATGCCAATGCTTATGTAGTTACATTGTATATCTTGTGTTGCCCTATTATGTATTCTCATGTATTTTCTTGCATTCTGTTTAATTCCCTTTTCTTCCCATGTACTGAATGATCTGTTGAGCTGCTTGCAGAAAATACTTTTCACTGTACCTCGGTACACATGACAATAATCAAATCCAATCCAATCCACCGCAGGCTCCAGACACCCCAAGTGTTTGTCCAGACAAGAAGACAATAATAATATAACCAGAGTAACATCAGTAGAATCAATGGGGGCAGGCGGATAGCAGGACAAGTGGGCCTTCATCTTATCTGACACCCCTCCCCCACTACAGAGATTCAGCAACAGAGAATTTGCAGCTTTAAGACCACCTCCAGTCAGACACAGCACACAGTGGAGCACCCCGCTATCCTCACACATTACTGGGAGACAATTACACTCAATGTGTCGGGTGAGATCGCTGCTGCGGCCCCAGCCTGTACATCTGACAGGGATGGAATCCTGGCTCTTTCTGTCGTTCTTTCCTTCCAACTCTGGTCACTGAAAGTTTGAACCTCATCCTGTGAATGAAACGCAGCCCATCGGCATTGTTTTTTATTCACTAACTCTGTCGCGTTCGGGTGATGTGAATCACAGAACGACAAGGAATATTACAGCACAGAACGAGGTCATGGCCCATGCTAGCATCTCGGCCTCCTCCCATTCTACTTGATTGAATCCTGTCAAATTCCTCCTCCTCCAGGCACCAGGCCCTGAGAGGGTGTTGGCAGCCCTGGGCTTCCATTGATTGGCCCACGATTATACTTGGTAAAGTACAACAGTGGTTTGCTATTGCTTTTGGCAGGACAGGTGACCTCCTGTTCTTACTTCCTGTCATCAGATAATTAACCTGAGTGGCCATGTTGTGAACTTACCTCCTGTGGTCATCAAGTCCTGAAGTGGGACTTGAGCCCTGAGCTTCTGACCCAGAGGCAGAGACCCAACCCACTCTGTCACAAGACCTCTCTCACTCTGTTAACATGTCCTACTGTTCCCTTTTCTCTCATTATCCTGCTTTCCCTGAAGTACACCTGAGCTACTTCAGGAAGCTGATAGTGTAGTCTACTGGCCCAGTATTCTAAAGGGAGGTGTCGGTCCAAGTCCCAGCATGGCAGCTAATGAAATCAAAAAATCTGCAAACTGAAGTCTAGTCTCAGTAATGGTGACCACGAGAGTGACTGCCATTGACATCAAGGCAGCATTTGACCGAGTATGGTATCAAGGAGCCCGAGCAAAACTGGAAATCAGGGGGAAAGATCTCCGCTGGTGGAGTCATACCTGGCACAAAGGGAGATGGTTGTGGTGGTTGGAGAACAATTATCTCAGCTCCAGGACATCACTGCAGGAGTTCCTCAGGGAAGTGTCCTAGGCCCAACCATCTTCAGCTGCTTCATCAATGACTTCCCTTCCATCATAAGGTCAGAACTGGGGATGTTTGCGGATGACTGCACAATCTTCAGCACCATTCGGGACTCCTCAGATACTGAAGCAGTCCATGTCCAAATGCAGCAAGACCTGGACAATATCCAGGCTGGGCTGACAAGTGGCAAGTTACATTCGCGCCACACAGGTGCCAAACAATGACCATCTCCTACAAGAGAGGATCTAACCATCGCCCCTTGACATTCAATGGCATTACCATCGATGAATCCCCCACAATCAACATCCTGTGGTGACCATTGATCAGAAATGGAGGGAGAAAGGAATCGAACAATGTCTTGATAGGTTTGATGAAACTGAATGGACTAGCCATATTAATACAGTAGCTACCAGGGCAGGTCAAAGGCTAGGAATCCTACGGCGAGCGCCTCACCTCTTAAACACACCCCCCCCCGCCTCCCCCACCTCAAAGCCTGCCCACCATCTACAAGGCACAAGTCAGGAGGGTAATGAATGTGGAACCTGCGACCCGTGTTGAGGTAACACACATAGATGCAACAGATACCTAGGAAGCCTACCCACCAACTCACTCACCACCCCGATTTGGAAATATATCGCTGTTCCTTCCCTGTCGCTAGGTAAAAATCCTGGTACTCCCTTCCGAACAGCGCAGGGGTGTAGCTACACCTCAGGGATTGTAGCGGTTCAAGAAGGCAACTCACCACCACCTTCCGAAGGGCAACTAGGGATGGGCAATAACGCCCATGGGCCACATCCCACAAATGTATGAAAAAAAGGAACATATCCTTTTCCCCTCATTATCCAGCTTTCCCTGAAATCCACCTCCACTATTTCCCTGAACCATTCCTCAGAGTGGCAGGTTCCATATTCTCACCATCTCTGCTCCAAGGGGCTTTCACACGCTCCCAACATCAGAGCATTGCACCGTTTCTTCAAATTGTTCTCCCTGTTAATTACGTCTGTTAATTACAAAGCTTCAGTTTTTCAAGCAATCTTTCCGTTGACCTCATTTTCCACGTTTATTTCTTCTTTATAATGTCTCAACCACACCAATGACACATGGAATGATTACGGGGGGGTGGGGAAGAGCTGGCATCATTGACTGACACTGGCTCAGTGAAGCAGTTCATTGGAGAATCTGGAGAATGTGGGTCAGGAAACTGCCGTGGCTATCATTAGCTAAAGCAACTCAACGACTCCTAACCGCTGATCCCCTCCTCGCCATTTAATCGGAACACGTTGAAAATACACACCGAACGAGCTGTCCGGAGTATGGATCAGTCCAAACTTTGGGCTTAGGAATGTAAAATATTCACGAATAAATCCGACAGGCAATTCAGGAGCAAGTTCTGTCCCCAGAGGGTGATGGGAATGTGGAACCTGCGACCCGTGTTGAGGTAACACACATAGGTGCATTTAAGGTAAAACTGGATACTTACACCAGGGAGAAAGGAATATAACAATGTCTTGATACGTTTGATGAAATAAGGTGGAAGGAGGTTTGTGTGGGGCATAAACACCTCAAAGGCCATTTGGCCAGGTTTTGTGTGCTATACACACAACGGGCTGGATTCTCCGATTTTGAGGCTATTTCCGGAACATGTATCTAGTTTTACGATGGAAAAGTCGGCGCCACCCCCGCACTGTTGCTCCGCCCGATGATGGGCTAGTAGCCAAGCCACGTAAAACCACCGGCGTTCCCGACAGAAACGGCCGGAGAATTACCGGGTCTGTGGTGTGCATGCGCATGGTGCCGACCTGCAGCGGTCACACCGTACAACATGGGGCCGGCCACGTGCGTACCCGGCCTGCCAGATAGTGACCCACCCTGCAACCCCTCTCGCCACCCCCGGACTACCTCCCACCAGTCCCCCCAGCCCCCACTGAAACCTCCCCGACCAGCGGAATGATTCCCCTCCCCAACTGTGGTGGCGCGAGGTTGACGAAACCTCAGACCACAAGTGATCCGCGCCATCGGGAATTCGGCCCATCGGGGGCGGAGCATCGGGGGAGGGCCTTCAGGTGATGTCCAGAGACCGTCCCAATGGCGTGCGGCGTACTCACCGATGATGCCGTTTTGGAGGGGCGGAGCATCCGAAACAGGCACCGCCCCCCGATTTCGGAGTCAAAAGGGATTATAGAGTTTACAATGCAGAAGAAGGCCATTCAGCCCATCGAGTCTGCACCGGCCCCTGGAAAGTGCACCCTACTTAAGCCCGTGACTCCACCCTATCCCCGTAACCCTCCTAACCTTTTTTTTTGGACACTAAGAGCAATTTAGCATGGCCAATCCACCTAACCTGCACATCTTGGACTGTGGGAGGAAACCGGAGCACCCGGAGGAAACCCACGCAGACACGGGGAGAACCTGCAGACTCCGCACAGATAGTGGCCCAAGCCGGGAATCGAACCTGGGGCCTTGGAGCAGTGAAGCCACCGTGCCAGGCACTTGAGCTGCCGTGCTGCCCAGGATTCCCTGCCTGATCGCCAAATGCGATTTCAGCGTCGGCAAGCGGAGAATCCAGCCCCATTTAACTCAATGTGCCCAGGAGCTGAACACTCACCTTGTACTGCCCCATTCCTGTTATTTAGAGAAATGAAATGTGGACAGAGAGACAGGCATTTTAGCTTCAACGTGATGAGAAGGGATCTCGCCAGGGTAACATAGAACCAAAGATTGACAGGAACAGGGTTAACGGAACATTAACTGCAGCGGTTCATGAAAACAACTGAATACCACCTACTCAAGGGCTATCAGGGTTGGCCAATGATCGCTGGCCTAGCCGAACATCTCGTCAACAAACGAAAAAAGAGCAATTGATGGTCTTTATGGAAGAGATGTTTCAGTTAAAGGCTGAATACATTCCAACAAGGACAAAGGTAATGAAACAAAGTCAGGATTCCACAGGTGACGATGCGAGATGAAGAATATGATGAAACGAGGAAAAGAGGGATTATGTTGCAAGGCAGGTAAATTCTTCAAGCAAGAACCAGACAATAAAACAGTTGAGAGAGGAAGTGAAGTGGAAAATACAACTGGCAAAAAGAGAATATAGATCAGAATGGCAGGAAGAAAATCTAAAATATCTCCCAAAGACATGTAAGTGCTCAGAGAGCCGTTGATCCCATTTTTCTGCACTTGGTCAGTAGCCTTGTATGCAAAGGCATTTCAGGGACTCACCTAAATGTTGTCAGGCCGTGAGTTACAGATTCCCACCACCCTCTGGGTCAGAACACATTTCCTCAAATCCCCTCTAAATCTCCTGCTGCTTACATAGAATCATAGAATTTACAGTGCAGAAGGAGGCCATTTGGCCCATCGAGTCTGCACTGGCTCCTGGAAAGAGCACCCTACTCAATCCCACGCCTCCACCCTATCCCCGTAACCCAGTAACCCCACCTAACCTTTTTGGACACTACGGGCAATTTATCATGGCCAATCCACCTAACCTGCACATCTCTGGACTGTGGGAGGAGGAAACCGGAGCACCCGGAGGAAACCCACGCAGACACGGGGAGAAGGTACAGACTCCACACAGACAGTGACCCAAGCCGGCAATAGAACCTGGGACCCTGGAGCTGCGAAGCAGCTGTGCTAACCACTGTGCTACCGTGCTGCCCTTAAATCAATGCCTCCTGGTCATTGACCCTCTTCTAAGGGGAAACATTTACTTCCTATCTACCCGATCTATGTCCCTGATAATTTTGTGCACCTCGATCAGGTCCCCCCCTGAGCCTTCTCTTCTGTGAAGAAAACAAACCCAACTTAACCAGCCTTTCTCTTCATAACAGGCAACATCCTGGTGAATCTCCTCTGCACCCTTTCTGGTGCAATCACGTCCTTCCTATAGTGTGTGGCCTAACGTGTGTTTTATACAGCTCTATCATAACCTCCCTGCTCTTAGATTCTATGCCTCGGCTAATAAAGGCAAATATCCCATAGGCCTTCTTTTTTTTATAAATTTTTTTTATTGGGTTGTTGAACAAAGTATATTTACAGTTATGTACACTGAATAAGAAATATATATACATATAGAAGAGAAGGGCACACCCAAACATACCAAAAAAAAGTAATAATAAAAATAAAATAAAATAGAATAACTGGTAGGGTATTGTGCACCAGCTCAACAGCAGCAACTCTACAACTGGCAAAATTATTTACAACACATAAGTAGGCAACTGTTTGTGGGGGGGTGGTGGGGGTGGAGACTGGGGAGGTAAATAAACATTTGGGTGTCGGAGAAACAATTACAGTGGGCAATACTCGAATGGGTTTGGTGTTGGTGTTATCAATGCTTCTCCCGGACAGATCTCGCTGCCATCGTCGTCTCGCGCTCACCTCCGCTTCAGCCGTTCCTCCCGTCTTTCGCCTGTATTCTCCTTGTTCTCTGTTCCTGGAGATGCCAAGTTTGTTATCGTATCCCATGCCCTCCTCCCATCTGTCATTTCCCTGCCTCCCCCCCCACCTCCCTGGTTCTCCTCTCTTGTTACCTGTTCCTTCCCTCTTCCCCCCCATCTCCCCCTCCTGTGGTTCGCCCTTTCTTTCCTCTTAGGTTTAGCTGTCCTCCCCCCTTCCTGGTCTATCTCTCCCTCTCACGCTTTGCTACTTTCCCCTGATTCTTGGCTACCGGCTATTCTTCTGCTAGTTCGGTGGCCACAAACAGGTCCCGGAACAATTGCATGAATGGCTCCCACGTTCTGTGGAAGCCGCCGTCTGACCCTCGGATGGCGAATTTGGTTTTCTCCATTTGGAGAGATTCCGAGAGGACGGACAGCCAGTCTGCAGCTCTGGGTGGTGCTGCTGACCGCCAGCCAAACAGGATTCTACGGCGGGCGACCAGGGAGGCAAAGGCAAGGGCGTCCGCCCTCCTCCCCAGGAATAGATCTGGCTGGTCTGAAACCCCGAAGACCGCCACTTTCGGGCATGGCTCCACCCTCAACCCCACCACTTTGGACATAGCCTCGAAGAAGGCTGTCCAGTACTCCACAAGTCTGGGGCAAGACCAGAACACGTGGGCATGGTTGGCCGGGCCTACTTGGCACCATTCACATCCATCCTCCACCTCCGGGAAGAACCTACTCATACGGGTTCTTGTTAAGTGGGCTCTATGTACCACTTTTAGCTGCATCAGGCTGAGTCTTGCGCACGTGGAGGTGGAGTTGACCCTATGCAGCGCTTCGCTCCAGAGTCCCCACCCTATCTCAATCCCCAGGTCCTCCTCCCATTTCTTTCTTGCTGCATCCAGTACGGTGTCGTCCCTTTCTGTCAGTCGGTCATACATGTCACCCCAGTTTCCTTTAAAAGGTATGCTTGCGTCCAGTAATTCTTCCAGTAATGTCTGTCGTGGTGGTTGTGGGTCCTTCCTTGTCTCCTTTTGTAGGAAGTTTTTGAGTTGTAGATACCGTAGCTCATTCCCCCTGGATGGCTGGAATTTCTCTGTCAGTTCATCAGTGTTGCGATCCTGCCGTCCGTGTATAGGTCCCTGACTGTCAGTGTCCCCCCGTCCTGCCTCCACCTTTTGAACGTGGCGTCAGTCAGCACTGGTGTGAACTTATGGTTGTTGCAGATGGGAGCCTTGCCCGACATTTTGGTCAGGCCAAATTGCTGCCGCAGTTGGTTCCAGGATTGGAGGGTGGCTGTCACCACTGGGCTGCTGGAGTGTTTTTTGGGTGTGGATGGGAGTGCTGCCGTGGCGAGGGCCCGGAGGGAGGTCCCCACGCAGGAGGCCTCTTCCGCGCGCACCCACTCGGCCTCTGGCTCCTTGATCCATCCCCTTACTCGCTCGGCTGTTGCTGCCCAGTGGTAGAATTGTAGGTTTGATGGGCTAGCCCCCCCCCTGGATTTAGTTTTTTGTAGGACCTTCTTTGGGATCCTAGCATTCTCCACCCCCCCCCCCCCCCCCCCCCCCCCCCCCCCCCCCCCCCCCCCCCACCCCCCCCATACGAACGCCATAATTAGTTTGTCCAGCGGTTTGGAAAAGGCCTTGGGGATGTAGAACGGAATGGATCTAAGTAGGAAGAGGAACCTGGGCAGCACATTCATTTTGATCGTCTGCACTCTCCCCGTGAGGGAGAGTGGGAGTGTGTTCCATCTTTGCAGGTCCTTTTTTACTTCCTCCGTCAGGCTGGTGAGGTTCCATTTGTGGATCCCTTTCCAGTCATGGGCTATTTGGATCCCCAGGTAGCGGAAATTGTGTCGGGCTTGTTTAAACGGCAGTCCCGTTATTTTAGGAGCGCGATGATTCGTCCATACTGCTTTGTGGGTCTGAAATGTAGAGGAGAAGGTCATCTGATAGAGTGAGACTCTGTGCTCTCTGCCGCCCCTTCGGATCCCCCTCCAGATTTTTGCTGCTCTGAGCGCAATTGGTGGCGGTTCGATCACTAGAGCGACAACAGCAGAGACAGTGGGCATCCTTGTCTGGTGCCCCTGTGCAGCTGGAGGTATCGGGAGTTGGTGTTGTTGGTCTGTACGCTCGCCATGGGAGCGTTGTATATGAGTTTTACCCAGGAGATGAACCCTGTTCCAAGCCCAAACCGCTCCTGTACCTCTATGAGGTATTTCCATTTGACTCTGTTCAGCAGGCGCCTGATGTTGGAGGTAAGTTGTCTACCTTTGACAAAGCCCATCTGGTCCTCTGCATCCACTTCTGGTACGCAGTACCTTTTGGCTCAGATTTTGGCCAATATTTTGGCGTCTGCGTTCAGCAGAGATATGGGTCTGTATGACCCACATTCCGTTGGGTCTTTGTCTTTCTTAGGTATCAGCGAGATTGAGGCCTGTGCTAACGTGGGTGGCAGTGTGCCCCTAGCTAGCGAGTCTGTGAACATCTCCAGCAGGTGCGGGGCCAGCGCTGTCGCAAATGTTTTGTAGAAGTCCGCCGGGAATCCGTCCGGTCCCGGCGCCTTCCCCGTCTGCATGGAGCTAATGCTCTCCATGATCTCTCCCAGTGCTAGTGGTGCTTCCAGGCCCCATTTTCTGTCCTTCCCCATAACTGGTTTGTCCAGTTCATCAAGGAACCATTTCATCCCAGACTCCCCCCTTGGGGGCTCTGAGGTGTACAGCTCTTGGTAGAAGGCCTTGAAGGTTTTGTTGATCTTTTCTGGTTCTGTTTCTCACGTGCCTCTGGTATCCCTGATTTGTGCAATTTCTCTGGTGGCTGCCTACTTTCTCAGCTGGTGTGCCAGCAGGCGGCTGGCTTTGTCTCCGTTTTCGTACAGGGTCCCGCGCGCCTGGCGGAGTTGGTGCACTGCTTTCCTGGTGGAGAGCTGATCAAAGATCCTTTGTAGCTCTTTTCTCTCCGCCAGGAGCTCTACGGTCGGGGCCTCGGAGTATTTACTGTCTACCTCCAGTATGGAGTCGACCAGCTGCTGCCTAGCCACCCTTTCCTCCCTATCTCTTTGCGCTTTGAAAGCGGTGATTTCCCCTCTTAGCATGGCCTTTAGCGCTTCCCAGAACGTGGAGGGTGAGACCTCCCCATTCTGGTTGTTCTCCGTGTACTCTGCTATGGCTCGAGATATCTTTTAGTTGAAGGCCTTGTCAGCTAGTAGGGCAATGCCCAACATCCATGTGGGGCGCTGGGCCCTTCCCGTCTCCAGCCTCACGTCCATGTAATATGGAGCGTGGTCTGATTTCACAATTGCGGAGTATTCCACTTTGTCTGTCCCTGGAAGCACCGTTTTCCCCACCACAAAGAAGTCAATTCTGGTGTATGCGTTGTGTACTGGGGAGAAGAAGGAGAACTCGTTCTCCCCTGGGTGGGCGAACCTCCAGGGGTCCACCACTCCCATCTGTTCGATAAAGTGACTGAGTTCCCTTGCCATGCTTGAGGTTTTCCCCGTTTTGGGTTTTGAGCTGTCGTTGTATCCTGCACACAGTTGAAGTGCCCCCCCCACATGGTTAGTCAGTGCGTCGCTATGTCAGGGATTTCTGCCATGGTCTTCTTGATGAAGCTCGTGTTGCCCCAGTTGGGTGCGTACATGATAACGAGCACTACCAGTGCCCCATCCAGAGCCCCGCTGACCATGGCATACCGCCCCCCTGGGTCTGTAACCATCTTTGTCGCCCTAAACATCGTCCTCTTGCCGATCAGTATTGCCACCCCCATAGCCCTCGTCCCGTAGCAGGAATGGTAGGTCTGTCCCACCCTTTCTTACCCGCAGTCGGTCCTGCTCCCTCAGGTGTGACTCTTGGAGGAAGATTATGTTGGCCCTCATATTTCTTAGGTGGGTGAGGACTCTGGATCTTTTCACTGGGCCGTTGAGTCCCCTTATGTTCCAGGTTGCTATCCTGGTGGGGGGCCTCTGTCCCCTCGCTCCTGTGGGATTAACCATACTTACCTGGTGGACGCGCCCCTGCCCTCTGGGGTTTCCCTTTGTTAGGGGGCCGTCCAGGATGGCCGCTGTCGCTGCTCTCTCCATGCGGTCGGGTCTCTGCCCTCCGGGGTTTCCCTTTGTTAGGGGGCCGTCCAGGATGGCCGCTGTCGCTGCTCTCTCCATGCGGTCGGGTCTCTGCCCTCCGGGGTTTCCCTTTGTTAGGGGGCCGTCCAGGATGGCCGCTGTCGCTGCTCTCTCCATGCGGTCGGGCCCCTGCCCTCCGGGGTTTCCCTTTGTTAGGGGGCCGTCCAGGATGGCCGCTGTCGCTGCTCTCCCCATGCGGTCGGGCCCCTGCCCTCCGGGGTTTCCCTTTGTCCCGGGGGCACCCGACATGGCCGCCCACTGTGTGTCCGCCACACGGGTAGTCCCCTGCACTCTGGGGTCTCCCTTCGCCCAGAGACCGTACTGGGTGGGTGCTTGCAGCGATTCCTTGTTTCGAGCCTTTGGCTGTGGCACTTTGTAGCCCTATTGCTATTCCTTTTCTAGCCTTGTTTGTCCCTCCTTCTCTATTCCCCCGCGCCCCGGTCTCTCCCTCCCTGTGTCTCACCCCCCCCACCTCCCCCCTCGTCGTGGTGGGGGTGGGGGCGGGGGGTCCTGGTGTTGCCTCACCCCTGCCCCCCCCTTGGCGTGTTGGTGCCCCTTGCCAGGGGCCCCTTATTTCTACCCTAGCTGTTCAGAGTTTTGCTGGGTACAGCAAACCAAAACGCACTTCGTTCTTGTGAAGAGTTGCTTTCGCTCAATTTAATTCAGCCCATCTCCTGGCTAGGTCTGCCCCAATGTCCTCATAAATTCTAATGAAGTGTCCTTCCCATTTGCAGGTTCTGTTTTGCCTGGCCCAGCGCAGGATTGTTTCCCTGTCTCGGTACCGGTGCAGTTTGGCTATGACTGCTCTCGGGTGCTCCCCTGTCTTGGGCTTCGGGCGCAGTGACCGATGTGCTCTGTCCATTTCTGGTGGATTGGGGAAAGTTTCCCTCCCCACTAAGTTGCCCAGCATCACGGCCACGTGAGCTGTGGGGTTTCTACCTTCGATCCCGTCTGGTTGGCCACTATCCTGACATTTTGCCTTCTCGAGCGGTTTTTTTCTGATCATCCACTCTGCCCTTCAAGCTCCCCTGCATTGTGCCCAGTCTCGTCACCTCCCTCTCCAGGGCCGTGATCTGATCGCTCATGTCAATCGCGGCTTTCTCCCCGGTCCGGTGATTCCCCCCCCCCCCGGGTCACTGTCCGTGTTGAGTTTGCACATTCTCCCCATGTCTGCGTGGGTCTCACCCCCACAACCCAAAGATGTGCAGGGTAGGTGGATAGGCCATGCTAAATTGGAAAAAAGTAATTTACAGTAAAAAAAGGAAGAACTTTTCTACGCAGCAAATTGTAATTTCTTTTTTAAATTTTAGAGTACCCAATTAATTTTTTCCAATTGAGGGGCAATTTAGCGTGGCCAATCCTCCAGTGTGCACATCTTTGGGTTGTGGGGACGAAACCCACGCAGACACGGGGAGAATGTGCAAACTCCACACGGACAGTGACCCAGAGCTGGGATCGAACCTGGGGCCTCGGCGCAGTGAGGCAGCAGTGCTAACCCACTGCGCTACCGTGACCCCCCTTGCAGCAAATTGTAATGATGTGGAATGCGCTGCTTAAAGGATTGGTGGGTGTGGTGAATGAGAATTCACACGGTATTATAATCTGTATATATGCATCAATATTGTAAGTGCAGTTGCACTACCTGCCTACCAGGGGGAGTAGCTCTGGGAGTACTCGAGAGTTTGTACTGGGCTCCTCCCTTGGCCCCGCCCAGGACTCCTCCCCCTGGAGCTGCTGTATAAAGATCCGTGCCACAGGGTCAGGCAGCCAGTTCACCGAAAGTTCAATGGCTAACAGGCTGGCTTTGTTGTAAGTATATTAAAACTGCTATTCTAATCCTACAAGCACGTGTCCGTAGAATTGTTGGTTCCAACAGTGGGTCTGATGACAGATTTCTAAAGGAAATTGGAGGCACACTTGATGGAAATAACCTGAGAGCGACAGGAATAGATTCGGGGAATGAAACTGGGTCGATCACTCTACAAGAACTGGATGGGCCAAATAACCTCCCTCAGTTTCACAATGACTCGAAGAATTTTGATGTTGCTGGAACTTTCTTTAAAAGGCTGGTGTTTCCAGAAGAATCTGTGCTGGGGACAGGGCAACAGGGCAATCTCAGCATCGATTTTCTGCTCTCTGCTTCTCTTGAGAAAGTGTGGCTGGATCTTCATTCAGTCACCATTTTGCAACTGAAGGGTCAATCCCGGGAGAATAAGAAAGGAAGAACTTGTGTTTATATCGCGCTTTCCACAACCTCAGGCATTCCCAATGCTCCTCACAGCCAACAAAACACTTTGTAAAGACAGCTACACATTTCAGTACCGCCTGCTCACATAAACAACAATAACAACAGTGGGTTAGCTTGATGCTTTGTGAGGGTAGTGGAGTGGACTCCAATTGTGAATCCAATTGTGAATCATACATTATAGATTTTGTAGTACAGAAGGAAGCCATTCAGCCCATCGGGTCTGCACCGGTTCTTTAAAAGAGCACCCTACCCATGCCCACAACTCCAGCCTATTATTATTATTGTTATTATTATTATCACCATAACCGTAACCCAGTAACTCCATCAACCTTTTTGGATACTAAGGGCGATTTAACATGGCCAATTCACCTAACCTGCAAACCTTTGGACTGTGGGAGGAAACTGGAGCACCCGGAGGAAACCCACGCAGACACAGGGAGAATGTGCAGACTCCGCACAGAGAGTGACTGCACTGTTGCTTCACAGCTCCAGGGTCCCAGGTTCGATTCCCGGCTGGGTCACTGTCTATTACCTCCGGGCGCTCCGGTCTCTTCCCACAAATCGTGAATTGGATATTCTGAATTCTCCCTCTGTGTACCCGAACAGGTGCTGGGATGTAGCAACTAGGGGCTTTTCACAGTAACTTCATTGCAGTGTTAATGTAAGCTTACTTGTGACGATAAAGATTATTATTATAACCCCTGATCCCCTTATTAATCACAACCGACGTTGTGGCTTCAGATTTCTCCAGTGGGACAGGCACCAGGTGAGGAGAGGGTTGAAATTGGCAACAGAAACCACTTTGGTCTGAATCTTTGGCAAGCTTTCAGCTCGCCCTTCTTCATCCATAGCCCCTTCTCAGCGAAGAAAGCGTTTTGAACCACCCAGCAGTTCGGATAAAAGCAAATTATTGCGGATGCTGGAATGTGAATCAAAAACAGAAAATGTTGGACAACCTCAGCAGGCCTGACAGGGTTCTTGGAGAGAGAAGGGGGCTAACGTTTTGAGTCTGGGTGACTCTTCGTCAAAGCTGACAAAACAGGACTCGTCCGGCATTCTCTTGGTCGGCTGCCGACAACAGATTCAGCAAAGGCTTTCAGAAGGGAGTTCAATAAATACACAAAGAACAAAGAAAAGTACAGCACAGGAACAGGCCCTTCGGCCCTTCAGGCCTGCGCCGACCATGCTGCCCGTCTAAAATAAAATCTTCAACACTTCCGGGGTCCGTATCCCTCAACCCATCCTATTCATTTGTCAAGATGCCCCTTAAATGTCACTATCGTCCCTGCTTCCACCACCTCCTCCGGCAGCGGGTTCCAGGCACCCACTACCCTCTGTGTAAAAAACTTGCCTCGTACATCTCTTCTAAACCTTGCCCCTCGCACCTTAAACCTATGCCCGCTAGTAATTGACCCCTCTGCCCTGGGGAAAAGCCTCTGACTATCCACTCTGTCTATGCCCCTCATAATTTTGTGGACCTCTATCAGGTCCCCCCTCAACCTCCTTCGTTCCAGTGGGAACAAACCGAGTTTATTCTGAGGAGAAGATAAAATACAGGCATGCGGGGAAAGAGGAGGGCACTGGACCTGCAGAGATTGCTCTTCGGAAGAGTCAGAGCAAAGCTGACGGGGCTTGTCCTGTGGTGGGCTGGAACGCTGTCGAGCTGCGATGTGGGAGGGTTAAAAAAAAACCAGAGGCAAGAAAATATCAGGCTCTAATTTTCCAGCCGCTCAAGGAAAACATGCCGGGCCATTCAGTTCTCAGCCTGTCGCAGTGAGACACTTGCAACAAAGGACTTTGTTGCTAGTTTGACCGTACAACCCAATGTTCCATGCTGTTTAAATGCAATTTATTCTTGCAGCTTGTCTGGGTTTCGATAAGTAATTTAAAAAACAAATAAATGCACCTTCTTTTCATAATAGTGTCCTGTTAATGGTTGCGGATTGCCGGTTGTGAGATTAGTTACTGAATGATGCTGACAGTCAGTTAGCATTTAGACAAAGGAAGAAAGGAGGAATTTGCATGTATATAGAGTCTTTCATCACCTGGGGATGTCCCAAAGTGCTTTATGCCTCTGAAGTATTTTTGAAGTGTAGTCATTGTGATAATAATGTTGAGGAATTGCCACGGAGAAGTGTAACCCGGGCTCCTTCACATAACCCAGTCACTGACTGATGGTTTAGCCATCAAGATCGGGTGGGGGGGAGCATGTGTGTGGGAGCATTTTAATTTTTAACAATTGGCGAGTCAGTTTTTTGTCTGTCTAATTTTTAATTATCAAAGTTCAGGAGAGGTCAGCCCTGGACGCAGATTACTTTTCCAAAAAGTCGCTTGAGATCAATTGGGTCCCTGCACTGCACGTCCCGTGGTTTTAACACTTTGGGAGTTACACACAGCTGTTAGTCTGCGTTGGGAAAATTGGTGTTTGTCTGCCCAACACTGTGTGCTGGAGACTCTGTTACAGCCCAACACGAGGCCCATGGCACCGAAATCTGCTTTTACGCATGCGGGCCAACAAAACTCAAAGGCAAATTACTGCGGATGCTGGAATCCGAAAGAGAAAACAAAACGTGCTGGACTATCTCAGCAGGTCTGGCAGCGTCTGTGGAGAGAGAAGGGAGCTAACGTTTCGAGTCTGGGTGGCTCTCTGTCAAAGCTCAAAGTTATCAGATGTCTCAGTACTGGCTGCCAGGAAGGCCCACTGGTTTTTGATTTGTTTTCCACCGGTGGGTCAGGGATCAAATTGATGTCCGGATTCTCCTCTGTAAATCTCTCCGCCTCAACCCCTCCGCCTTTGCTTAAGACGCTCCTTAAAAGCTAATCTTCGCACCAAAGTTTTAATCAGCTGTCCTCATCTCCTCAGTTTGTGTGACCCTGTGTCACACTTTGTGTGACCATTGCTCCTCCACAGCCAGCACCCTGGGACAAGTTGCTCTGCTGCTTCATCTTCAGCTGCCACGCTTTGCCTTGTCAGCAACAATGGATCTCAAACTCTCAAAGCCTTTGATCAGGGCCAACATTTTAGAGACGTTCTCAAATCTTCGACCTGTCCTGCTCCTCAAGCTGTCTGTGCATTTTCTCCTCTGCCTCCCTCTCGCTCCCCCACACTCAGTTTTAGCAGTCAATGCCAGATGTTGTAATTTCTCTCTCCGTAAGAAATTGTACTTGTCTCTTGGTCATTGGTTGTAAAGGCCCTTCTTGTGTTCCTGCTTTCCCCAAAATGTCCTCATTGGTTCTGTGTGTTATCCAACTAATATACATCACAGTGCCATATTTACAGCCCCGCGCTCACCTTCATTTCTGGCCCCTCCCCATGATATCACACCCCTCCCTCCCCCCCCCCCCCGGTCTTGCCCGTCCCTCCAGCTTTCCCTCCTCTCCATCTTTGCCCCCCCTCTACAGCTTTGTCCCCCTCTCCAGGTTTGCCTCTTCGCCAGCCTTGTCCCCCCCCCAGGTCTTTCCCCCTCTAGCTTTGCCCCCTTTAGCCTTGCCCCCTCAAGCTACGCCCACTCAATCTTGCCCCCCCTCCATCTTCCCCCTCCATCTTGCCCCCCTCCAGCCTTGCCCCCCTCCAGCTTTGCCCCCTCCAGCCTTGCCCCCCTCCAGCCTTGCCCCCCTCCAGCTTTGCTCGCTCTCCAGCTTTGCCCCCTCCAGCCTTGCCCCCCTCCAGCCTTGCCCCCCTCCAGCCTTGCCCCCTCCATCTTGCCCCCCTCCAGCCTTGCCCCCCTCCAGCCTTGCCCCCTCCATCTTGCCCCCCTCCAGCTTTGCCCCCTCCAGCCTTGTCCCCCTCCAGCCTTGCCCCCCCCTCCAGCTTTGCCCCCCTCCAGCCTTGCCCCCCTCCAGCTTTGCCCCCCTCCAGCCTTGCCCCCCTCCAGCCTTGCCCCCCTCCATCTTGCCCCCCTCCAGCTTTGCCCCCCTCCAGCCTTCTCCCCCTCCAGCCTTGCCCCCCTCCAGCTTTGCTCGCTCTCCAGCTTTGCCCCCTCCAGCCTTGTCCCCCTCCAGCCTTGCTCTCTGTGATGTTATGCCTGGAAGTTATATCATAGATGGCTGGTGGTGCAACATCCAACCAGTTGGTGCGGCCTGAAGACAGTGGCCATGTGACAAGGCACTCCCATATAAGTGGGGGCACATCTGGTCTCAGGGAAATGGTTGCAAAATGTACAAGTGGACAGTCGTGCCGAGGGTCGTTCCAGAGGAGTACAAAGAAACTCCATGATCAATTGGTCTGTAACAAATCGCTACCTTAGCACGAGTGATTCAATAAAGATCTTGGTTTGCACAAGACTCAAGACATTTGGTAGATTCCTTGCTCGACATCGAACACCAAACACAACACTCCCCTCCAACACAATTTTGCCCCTTCTCTCCCAATTTTATCCTCATGCTAGTGTTGCTCCCTATCCCAACTTGTTCCTTTTCTCAATTTTGTCCCCTCCCAGTTTTATCCCCTCTCCCAATTTTATCCTCATCGCAGGTTTTCCCCATCCCAGCTTTGTCTCTTCTTCCAGTTTTGCCCCCCTTCCAGTTCCGGTCTCACATGCACAGAGACACATACAGGCACGTACACACAGATGCATGCACACGCAAGCAGAATGTTATCTTCGAATTTGCCTCCACTACCCTTTCAGGCAATGCATTTCAGATCATAAAAACCCATTGCTTAAAATTATATTCCCTCATGTGGCTGAAGTATAAAGTGAGGGTTAATGTGGGACTGGAACACAGCACTGCTCACAGTGTGATGTAACATGACCGTGTAGTGATATGCATAAGCAGTTGTACTGTAAATGTGTTTGGCCTCCAACCACTAGGTGTCAGGCAAGTAATATCACGTGACACTGTAACCTAGGGGGAGCCTGAAGGAGAATTAGTCGTGGTTAGTGTGGTGATATGCATCACTGTAGATACACAAGGGGTTAATATAAGTACACGTAGACTAGCTAGACACTAGAGGGAGTACCAGAGACATGACACACAGACACTCAACCAATAGATCAATAAGATAGGACACGACCAATGGGCATTCACGATACACACAGAGGTGACACTACCACAGGTGGACATTACACCAACCCATATATAAAGGACACAGCACACATGATCTCCCTCTTTCCAGTGGAGACACTCAGTGAGTACAGACACAGGGTTGATTGAACATCTCACCCACCACGTGGATTGTAGCAGACTGGTTCGTCAGTCTGAGTAGCTATAGAAGGATTAACAGTAGCGGCGAATCCGAGTAGGAAAATTGTAAATAGTTTAATAAACGTGTTGAAGTTATCTCCACGTCTGAACCTTCCTTTGTCAGAGTGCACATCAAGGAAGCAGCTAATGCTACGCCAAGAGCATAACAAGACAGTTAGTTGTGTTTCTGATTGGTCAAGTTTGCTCACATTAGTTTCCAACCCACAGTCTGATAAATTCGGCTAGTCTAGAACCAGATGTTCTTCAGTATGCCGACTCAGTGTTTGTTTCTGTACAAGAACATAACAGACCTGAGACCATGGTCAGTTCTTGACAGGAGAGAGACCTGTGTGGAAGCAAGCATGGAGTTAGATCATAGCTTGGGCTATGCCCTGTATATCTGTACATAGCTATTTGTTATCAATAAACATTTAATGTTCTACCATGCCAGATTCAGAAACTCTTCATGTGACCCGTTGAGCATATAACATGCAGGAAGGTGGCAGTGAAAGGGAAAACTCAGAACCTCAGAGTAATAGGAGCAGAAATTCAAAAGCCGAAAATTAAAAGAGCAACATTCTGACCAGAATGAAAAACACTTGAAGTGAAGACACAGAGTGAGATGAACCTGAAAAAGGACCATTGCAGAATTGGAAGCAAAAAGGCAGAAGAAAAAAACTCCACTGTATATCCAAGGACTCCACAAGATGTGGTGAAGTGCCACCGTGAATGTGCGCAGAGTTCAGAGTCAAAGAGCTGCGCAGAGTTGAGCAAAAGATTCAGTTCTACGCAGGGACTAGCTTAAAAAGTTGGACAGCTACTAAAACAAAGGTCAGAGCAGCCCGTCTCAGAAAGCCTGGGTTCAGAATCGACGCCATACCACGTGGCGGCCACGCTCATTGTCAGAAAAGAAAATAAGTGAAAGGTTTACAAATCTCAGCCAAAACCAGGAATCTATTGCAAAACTTCCACAAAATCCTCTCATATCATGCTGGAAGATGCTAGAATCTATCATCAAGGAAGAAATAGCAAGGAATCTGGATAGAAATTGTCCCACTGGGCAGGCGCAGCATGGGTTCATAAAGGGGAGGTCGTGCCTAACTAATTTAGTGAAATTTTTTGAGGACATTACCAGTGCAGTAGATAATGGGGAGCCAATGGATGTGGTATATATGGATTTCCAGAAAGCTTTTGACAAAGTGCCACACAAAAGATTGCTGCATAAGATAAAGATGCATGGCATTAAGGGTAAAGTAGTAGCATGGATAGAGGAGTGGTTAATTAATAGAAAGCAAAGAGTGGGGATTAACGGGCATTTCTCTGGTTGTCAATCAGTAGCTAGTGGTGTCCCTCAGGGATCCGTGTTGGGCCCACAATTGTTCACAATTCACATAGATGATTTGGAGTTGGGGACCAAGGGCAATGTGTCCAAGTTTGCAGACGACACTAAGATGAGTGGTAAAGCAAAAAGTGCAGAGGATACCGGAAGTCGGCAGAGGGATTTGGATAGGTTAAGTGAATGGGCTAGGGTCTGGCAGATGGAATACAATGTTGACAAATGTGAGGTTATCCATTTTGGTAGGAATAACAGCAAATGGGATTATTATTTAAATGATAAAATATTAAAACATGCTGCTGTGCAGAGAGACATGGGTATGCTAGCGCATGAGTCGCAAAAAGTTGGTTCACAGGTGCAACAGGTGATTAAGAAGGCAAATGGAGTTTTGTCCTTCATTGCTAGAGGGATGGAGTTTAAGACTAGGGTGGTTATGCTGCAATTGTATAAGGTGTTAGTGTGGCCACGCTAGGAGTATTGTGTTCAGTTTTGATCTCCTTACCTGAGAAAGGACGTACTGGCACTGGAGCGTGTGCAGAGGAGATTCACTAGGTTAATCCCAGAGCTGAAGGAGTTGGATTACGAGGAGAGGTTGAGTAGACTGGGATTGTACTCGTTGGAATTTTGATGGATGCGGGGCGGGGGGTGGGGGGGGGGGGGGATCTTATAGAAACGTATAAAATTATGAAGGGAATAGATAGGATAGATGCGGGCAGGTTGTTTCCACTGGCGGGTGAAAGCAGTACTAGGGGACATAGCCTCAAAATAAGGGGAAGTAGATTTAGGACTGAGTTTCGGAGGAACTTCTTCACCCAAAGGGTTGTGAATCTATGGAATTCCTTGCCCAGTGAAGCAGTTGAGGCTCCTTCATTAAATGTTTTTAAGATATAGATAGATAGTTTTTTGATGAATAATGGGATTAAGGGTTATGGTATTTGGGCCAGAAAGTGGAGCTGAGTCCACAAAAGATCAGCCATGATCTAATTGAATGGCGGAGCAGGCTCGAGGGGCCAGATGGCGGACTCCTGCTCCTAGTTCTTATGTTCTTATTTCACAGGGAATGCCCCAAATTGGCGCTTTAACAAATGGCTGCAAAAAGAACCCCCAAAGTGGTTGGTAGTTCCGTGACCATGGGAACCTGCCAAATCCTGACAAACATTGGGGGAGACTCTTCGAAAAAGCGGTTACTGCAATGTAATCCTTAAAACCTGCACAGCACTTAAAGTTGCACTTACCTGAATTTAAAAGCGTGCATGGGTGACAAATCAACATTACCAGACCAATTTGGACCGATCCAATGGCAAAGTTGAGCGACTGGGAGAAGAAAATGTTTTAATTACCAGAGCACATCAGGGCCAGGATTCTCCCCTACCCGGTGGGGCGGGGGGGTCCCGGCGTGTCGGAGTGGCGTGAACCACTCCGGCGTTGGCCGCCCCAAAGATGCGGAATTCTCCACACATATTGGGGCCAAGCCCTCACATTGAGGGGCTAGGCCCCCGCCGGAGTGGTTCCCACTCCGCCGGCTGGCGTGAACGGCCTTTGGCACCGGGGCCGAAAGGACTTCGCCGGCCGGCGTAAGTCTGCGCTTGCGCCGGAGCGTCAGCGGCTGCTGACGTTATACCACAGCATGCGCAGGAGAGGGGGTCTCTTCCGCCATGGCGGAGGCGTAAGAAAAAGAGTGCCCTGGGGTCAGATCGCCCCGCCCCCCCCCAGGACCCCAGAGCCCGCCCGTGCCGCCAAGTCTGTCAGCGGCGGGACTTCGGCCCATCGCGGGCCGGAGAATCGCCGTGGGGTGCCCGCCGACTGGCGCGGCGCGATTCCCGCCCCCGCCGAATCTCGGGGGCGGAGAATTCGGGACACGGCGGGGGCGGGATTGACGCCGGCCCCGGGCGACTCTCCGAGAATCCTGCCCCCCGCCTCAGCAGGGAATCAGAGGGAGTCTGGGTTAATTCAGTTTCACAATGCTTTGATGAGTTTGCAGCTGAAGCAGTCGTAATGTCGTGCATTGATGAATCCCCAACCACCTTTGATGAAATATTAAAAGCCTTTGAGGGATATTTGAATCTTTATGTTGTGGAGCGTGCAGAGCTTAGAAAGAGGGGAAGAAAACCTCCAGTCAAGCTGTGAAAGAAAAAAGAGACACGACCCAAGCAAAGCACATGATGTCAGCAGACATGGAGAGAACCGGCCAGAATTCACATTTTGAGGTTACCTGAGCTACGACAACTGGGAGCTGTCTGAGCCACCTGCTCACGATTAGAGGGAAAGTCGTCGAGCGTTCCAAGCAGAAAATGAAGCTGCAAGCAGTATAATTACCGATGTGAAACATCTCAAGATTTCACTGGAGACAGATTTGGCCAACGGCGAAACGAAAGTGAAGGACAAAGCATTGCTGCAGACAGAGAAAGAAAAGACAGAAATGAGGGATCTGAATGGGAAGACACGAAAGACAAGATTCAAGTTGAGCACTACCTTTGGAAAGGTAAGATAAATTTCAATGAACCAAACTGTTTAAGATCTGAACAAATACTTTTCTGAGGTGTCACAAAGGAACAAGGAGGTTTCGAAAGAAACAAAAAGGTTGAACGATGGGAAGGATTTACTGATGAATCAGAATAGTTGCTTGAATGCAATATTGACCATCAGATCGGATGACATTTTTGAGCTTCAATCCAATTTGAACAGCATGAAGGATGAGGTGCACAGTCTGGAAGAGCAAATTCAGACTTTAAAAACAGACAAGGACAATTCTGTGACATAGATTCCAATGAATGATTGGAAAGAGTCCAAGGAGCTGCCAATGACCACGGAAGAAAGATTCCGAAAGTAACTGAAGGCCCAGATGAAGTTGTCTTGCTTGTGTAAGGTTCCACCCTTAACTCTGAAACAAAGGCAATCAAACTCACCAGGGTGGCTTCTGAGCCGAAGGAAACATTCATAAGCTTGGAAAACAATTGGAAAGGAAGTGAGTAAACAAATATTTGGGTGCAATTCTATTTTTGGAAAGTCAATTGCCAGAAAGATCACGGCAGACCACCTGGAAAAAGAAATAATATTTCCGTATCATAGGGGCTGGTTTAGCTCACTGGGCTAAATCGCTGGCTTTTAAAGCAGACCAAGCAGGCCAGCAGCATGGTTCGATTCCCATGCCGGAATGTGGCGACTAGGGGCTTTTCACAGTAACTTCATTGAAGCCTACTCGTGACAATAAGCGATTTTCATTTCATTGAAGGAATGGAGTGATCCCTCTGGAGAGAATGGATCAAGCAGGTGGGCCGAGGAAAACAGATGGAGAGCTGACAGAGAGAAGTTCAACTCTAAGGAGCAGAATAAGCAGGTCAGAAGCAGACAATTTCTGGGAACACAGAATACAACTCAAACTCCAAATCAAAACAGTTTTCTCAAATCAACAGAGCCTACCACTCCTCCAAATGTGGCCGGAACGAGATCTGGAAGAACGATCAAGCCTCTCGACTGTCTGGATTTATAAAGTCAGCGCCTTGAGGAGGGAAGAAGGGGTAGCACTATTGTAATGTAAATGCGATGGGTAAAGATTTGAATGGGGAGGTTTTGTATAAGGGTATCTGCCACAGCACAGGTTAATGTAGGATGGGAAAACACTCCCACCCACAGTGCGATGTAAGGAGACACAGGACCTGAGACGATGGTTATGGGCCAGGGCTTAGAAATTCCAAAGTGTATTGTGGAGTACAACTGACTTATAACTATTTGTTGAATTTGGCTAGGATGAGCACAAGAGCCTTCGCTTGAGGGGTGATTCAACAGTCTTCCTGGCCACTTTAATCAAAATAAGCTTTATTCTAAGAACTTAGTTAACATTTATATAAAAGCACAGCACGAATTTCAATCAATTACAAACATAAAGATACCCCACAGCTACAGTAATCTACGTATAACAGTTAATGAATTCCCCTTAACTGTTCCAATTCAAAAACAAAATCCCATAAACCAAAAACTCTTTTTCAAGGGTGTGGCCCAGCACTCTACATTCTCACTTGAATAAGACTGGCTTTCCCTGAGATGCTGACCCCGTCTCACCAGCAAGATTAAACCCTTCCAGAAAGCAAACTATATCTAAAGCCATCACCAAGGTGATTTTTACTGGAACAGATACTTAAAATGAAAGTAGAGAGAGACGGGCCAAAACACTTCTGTTCTCTGTCTGAGTCCAGATCAGACAAATGTGAAAGCAAAAGTAGAACTCACACAGCCACAGCCCAGCTCCACCCACACAATGACATCACTGAAGCCATGCGATAAGCCAAAAATCTTTCTTAAAGGGACACTCACATGACAATATCATTAATTGTGGACTGGAACAGAGACCTGGGTAGAAGCAAGCATAGAGTTAGCTCATTGTTTGGGCTATACCCCGTATATATGTACGTGGTTCCATCTCATCAATAAACAAGGCTCAGAATCTCTTCATGAGTTTTACTGAACAGACATACTGCATACAATAGTTGCCTCTGGTTCTATTGCCAGCCATTGAGTGTCTGTGCCCCTCTCCCCATTGGAAACGGTTTGGCCTGATTTACGCTGTCAAAAACATTGAACTCAGAATCTTCGCCATGAGACTGTCACAATACCGGCCTTAGCTCGATTCAGGAATCGACACCCCTGCGTACACCATGCACTATATCGTCTCCCTACTCCACTCCATCCTCCCTCCACCCCCCAAGCCTTTCCACATGGGAACTATTTCCACTTGAAAACCTTCCAACATTACTTCATGATTTCCTGGATCACAGGGAATTTAAAATAAATACAGTGTCTAATCCAAATGAATGAAAATAAAACAGAAATATTCCATTTCGGGTTGCAGGAGACAGTTTGAAATTCCTACTTTAATCCTGTTTAAGTGGTTTCTGGAAATATGGAATTCCTTCCCTTCGTGTGATTAAATTTCCAAGGATTAGTGAGTAAGATTTGGGAATAGGGCTGCCGGGAATGGGGGGAGACAGGGGTTTGGAGGCAAGGGGGGGGGGGGGGGGGTGGGGCAGTGAACTGTGGTTAACAATATCCTTAAGCTCAAGATTCCGATCTTCATGATTGTTGCCAATAACTTTTAAAAATAAATTTAGAGTATCCAATTATTCTTTTTTTTCCCAATTAAAGGGCAATTTAACATGGACAATCCACCTAACCCGCACATCTTTTGGATTGTGGGGGTGAAACCCATGCAGACGGGGGAGAATGTGCAAACCCCACACGCACAGTGACCCAGAGCCGGGATTCGAAACCGGGTCCTCAGCGTCGTAGTCCCAGTGCTATGCACTGCGCCACCGTGCTGCCCTGACAGAGGAATAACCTGGGCCACAGGCTGTGGTGGAGGGTGTGGATAAGCCCGTCCACGGTCTCTGTTCTTATCTACCGTGGATGAAGGAATTGTTTTAAAAAAACAGAAAATAAATAGGGAATCCCTAGAATAGAATCCATACAGTGCAGAAGGAGGCCATTCAGCCCATCGAGTCTGCACCAACCATCCGAAAGAGCACCAGACCTAGGCCCACTACCCTGCTCTATCCTCATAACCCCACCTAACCTGAACACCTTTGGACTGTGGGAGGAAACCGGAGAACCCGGAGGAAACCCACACAGACACGGGGAGAACGTGCAGACTCCGCACAGACAGTGACCCAAGCCAGGTATTGAACTTGGGACCGTGGATCTGTGAGGCAGCAGTGCTAACCACTGCACCACCGTGGTGCCGCAAATGTAATGTCCTTGAGCAGAGAATGAGGCCATTCATTCCATCATGCTGATGTCTCATGCTACCCAATTAATCCAACTCCCCTGGCTGTTTCCCCATCGCTCTAGGTGGATTGGCCGTGCTAAATTGTCCTTCGTGTCGTAAAAAGAGGTTAGCGGGGGGCTAACTGGGTTACGGGGATAGGGGGGAGGCTTAGGCAGGGTCCTCGTTCCAAGGGCTGGTGCCAACTCGATGGGCTGAATGGCACTGTTAATTCTATGATTCTATGATTCTACAAGTATTTATCCAATTTCCTTTTGAAGGTTAATAATGGCAGCTGCTACCCGCATCCTTACAACAAGGGAATTTCCGGATCATAGCAACACGCAGGGAATCGGTGCTTACATTAACAAGATAAATGTTAACATCTTTATCTTGGCAGAATTGGAAACGCACAGGCCCCCAAAGCTTTTGACACCTGGGTTCGTTTACAGAAGAGTAACAGGCTATTTAGCCCAACTGCTTTGTCCTGGAGTTTATGCAGAAGGCGGCACGGTAGCACAGAGTTTAGCACTGCTGCCTGACAGCTCCAGAGACCCGGGTTCAATTCCAGCCTCGGGTGACTGTACAGAGTTCGCACATTCTCCCCGTGTCTGCGTGGGTTTCCTCCGGCTGCAGGGAAGGGAGGGGGACATCGCATCTGCAATTTATTTGTTTATTGGAGTGTGAAAGGTATCTCAAAAAACATTGGAATGTGCTCTAATTTCAGAACAGTAATGATATGTGGCAGGTAACGCAAGTACCCAGGCAATGGTCATCCCCAAATAGAGAACATGTCACCATTTCGCCTTGGCATTCAATGACATTATCATTGCTGAATCCCCCACCATCAATATCCTTGGGGTTACCATTGATCAGAAACTCAGCTGGACCAGCCACATAAATACTGTGGCTGCAAGATCAGGTCAGAGGCTGGGAATCCTGCGGAGAGTAAGTCACCCCCTGACTCCTCAAAGTCTGTCCACCATCCACAAGGTAGAAGTCAGCTGTACAAATATATAAAATACGGGTTAGGAGCAGGAGTAGGCCACTCGGCCCTTCGAGTTTGCTCCACCATTCAATGAGATCATGATTGATCTGATAGTAACTTCAATTCTTCATTCTACCAATAATCTATCAACCCCCCCCCCCCCGCCCCCGCCATTGCTCATCTGTACACCGCTACCTTAAAAATACTCAAAGCTTCTGCTTACAGCGCCTTTTGAAGGAGAGAGTTCCAGAGACTCACGATCCTCTGAAAGAAAAACATTCTCCTCACCTCTGCCCTGCATGGATGAGCACTTTTTAAAGAATTAATTTATGGGATGTGGGCGTCGCTGGTTCGGCCAGCATTTATTGCCCATCCTTAGTTGCCCTTCAGAAGGTGGTGATGAGTTGCCTTCTTGAGCCGCTGCAGTCCTTAAGGTGTAGGTACACCCACTGTGCTGTTAGGGAGGGAGTTCCAGGATTTTGCCCCAGTGACGGCGAAAGAACGGAAATATATTTCCAAATTAGGTTGGTGAGTGACTTGGAGGGGAACCTCCAGGTGGTGGGGTTCCCAGGTATCTGCTGCTCTTGACCTTCTAGATGGTAGTGGTCGTGGGTTTGGAAGGTGCTGTCTGAGGAAACTTGGTCAGTTACTGCATAGAAGATAGAACATAGAACATAGAACAGTGCAGCACAGAACAGGCCCTTCGGCCCTCGATGTTGTGCCGAGCAATGATCACCCTACTCAAACCCACATATCCACCCTGTACCCGTAACCCAACAACCACCCCCCCCCCCCCCCCCCCCTTAACCTTACCTTTTAGGACACTACGGGCAATTTAGCATGGCCAATCCACCTAACCCGCACATCTTTGGACTGTGGGAGGAAACCGGAGCACCCGGAGGAAACCCACGCACACACGGGGAGGACGTGCAGACTCCGCACAGACAGTGACCCAGCCGGGAATCGAACCTGGGACCCTGGAGCTGTGAAGCATTTATGCTAACCACCATGCTACCGTGCTGCCCAGTGCATCTTGTAGATGGTACACGGCTGCCACTGTGTGTTGGTGACGGAGGGTTTTAATGTTTGTGGAAGCGGGAGCAATCATGCGGGCTGCTTTGTCCTGGATGGTGCTGAGCTTCTTGAGTGATGCTGGAGCTGCACTCATCCAGGCAAGTGGAGAGTATTCCATCACACTCCTGACTTGTGCCTTGTAGATGGTGGACAGGCTTTGGGGGAGTCAGGGGGTGGCTTACTCGCCGCAGGATTCCCAGCCTCTGACCTGCTCTGGTAGCCACAGTATTAATGCGGCTAGTCCAGTTCAGCATCTGGTCAATGGTAGCCCCCCCAGGATGTTGATATTGGGGGATTCAGTGATGGTAATGCCATTCAATGCTCCTGAGGAGCATTAATGCATCTACTGACAATGCAACAATATCATATTCACTCCTATTGGCTTTTAAAATTCTGGTTTAATTTAACTGAAATTCTCAAACTACGATGGTGAAGACATAAATTTGTACTCCGATAACTGGATTAGCAGTCTCGGTCTTTGGACCATTATCTCAGTGACAATTTCATAGCCTAGTGATTGCCACCTCATTGATTACAACTGAAGCCATCTCACGAACCTTGGCCAAACGTCCAGTAAGCTCTTTCTGTTTGTTACTCAGTCCAAAGCATCTCGGGACATTCTTCTATAGCGATGACAACTTATTATTAATTCTCTTGCATGTTTTATTCTAACTTTCTCCTGGCTAGCCTCCCGTTTTCCCATTCTCCATAAATTTCACTCCCCAAAGCTCTGCTGCCTGCCTCCCAACTTGAACCGTGTCATAAAATCAGAGACACATACAGTGCACACAGTAAGATGTCATCGTGTCTGCTGCCTCTTCCAAAGATATCTGATTAGTTTCACTCCTCCCATCTTTCCCCTTAGCTCTACATGTTTTTTTCTTTCCATGTAGCGATGCAGTTCGCTCCTGAAAGTAATTATTGGATCTGCTACCAACGCCAACAGCTCAGTGCTTGCTGACTTACATCGGCTCTAAGTCCAAGCGATGTCTCAAATTCTGATCTTTGCTTTGAAATTCCTCCATGAACTCACCCCCCCCCCCCCATTCTTTCAACCTCTCTCCCTACAATCCTCTGAAATCACCACACTCCTCCAATTCTGTCCTCTTCAGCAGCCCTAGACCTCATAGCACTTTCATTGGGGGCCTTGCCTTTCATCTGCTCGGGCCTGAAGCTCTGGGATTCCCTCCCCAAACCCCTCTGGCCCTCCACCTCTCCTTTCACCATTATGCAGTGGCTCAATTGGTCCTTTAAGCAGATAGCACATGTGGGGCGGGGGGGGGGGGGGTGCGTTAAGGCAAAGGATCCTTGTGGAGGGTGTCCCTTTCGACAGGGGGGGCCTGGGGAGTCTCCCTATTACAGAGGCCCCACTGGGGGTCTCCCTATTACAGTGTTCCAAAGAGGGCTCCCTATTACAGGGGTCCCTGTGGGGAGGTCTCCCTATTACAGGGATCCCTGGGGTTGTTTCGTTATTACCGAGGTCCCAGGGGGGACAGGTTGGGTCACACCTGAACTTGGGGCTAGTGGGGGGGGGGGGGGGGGGGAGGGGGAGGGGAGGGTGGCACCCAGTGTGGTAGTATGACTAGGGGTATTACGGTACCTGGGCGTGTGAGCTGCCATTGGTGCAGAGGGCTCGCTGCCCATTGGCCCAAGTATTGTGTTCTCGGTATTCCTATTGGCTAAGAGGAAGGTAGCTCCGCCTACCAGGAGGGGTATAAGAACCAGTGTTCCCCAGCAGCCAGGCTATTTCTGTACGTCTGCTGCCGGGCTCACTTCTTGCTGATTAAAGCCTTTCGTTTCGGACTTCGGGACCTACGTTTCGTGTCCATTGATTGTGCACCACCCAGGAAATCTGGTGGGGGCGGGTTGCCTCTGTGCGGTGCGAGGGAGGGGGTTTTCGGGGCTGATTTGCCTTGCGGAGGGATTGGCCGGCCGTGGGACCTGGCTATCAGGCTGCCGGCTAAAACCGGAATTGCTTGCTGGTCTGAGCTCCCGGGGGATCGTAAACTGATTGCGATTGACCTCCGGAGGGAGAATCTCCCAAACGGAAGATCCTGCCCGCTGTCTTTCGGGTGAAGCAGTGCCCACTCTCTCACGTAGAGGCAAACGATGTCCTGGCCCGATTTCGATGAAGCTGAGGGGCATTCCTCCCTGGCGGCCTGGGCAATATTTATCCCTCAATCAACATCACTAAAAACATTGATTATCTGGTTACAGCTGCATTGTTATTTGTCTGAGGCCAAATGTCCCCCTCCTGCTCCTATCTCCTAAATTTCTATGTTTCTTCCATAAGGCCCTTAATCCCTCTTCCACAAAACCTTTCGTCACCTGTCCCAGTATCTCCACGGTATTGGAATTAAATTTGATCATGTGACACCCCCCCTTGGAGTGCCTTGGGCCATTTAACTAGATTAAGCGGGCTATATGAAGGCAAGTCGTTATCATTTTCAATGTAAAGCTGAGGCGATTGCCCTAATCCCTGTTCACAACATGGGTTAACCGAGCAGAGCATTGTCTCACTCAGTGAAGTTGACTCTGGTTTGGGGATGATGGCTGCGGTGAGCAGAGATTCCTTGGTTCTCAGGGCATTCCGACTGGCGCACAAAGGCTGCTTTTCATGCGGAATTCCAACCAGCTCCCTTCACCCAGGGGAACGCAGAGAGGTTTCATTCAGCGTTCCCACTTCAAACGAGAAACCAAGGAAAAATAAGCATCGCGGTCCAATGGCACATATTTCTTGAGTGCGACAGTCACGGATATTTCGGGGCATGTCATTATGGGATGTAATTTTCTTGCCTCCACAATGCAAAAGGAATTTTTCCCTCCCCAATGGAACGGGCACATCTGGCTGTCTCCCAAGGAACATGCTCCTTATCCCTGGAATGTCTTTTCAGTCAGACATACGTTTCTGCTTATTTCATATGACCCTGTCTGGTAAGTCTTTGCTTTATCATGGGTCATTAGCATACTAAATATCCCACGGGCATCACTGAACAATGCTGAGATAGAAACCGAACAGCACAAGAAGGAACTTGCATTTATCTAGCGCCTTTCATGACCTTGACAAGCACTTTATAATCAATGAAGAACTCTCTGAAATATAGTCACTTGTTCTGTGGGAAACATGGCATCAAATCTGTACTCAGTGATTACGAGTAGGCTATTTAGTTTTTCACTAGTTTTGTTGAGTACATATTGGACAGGACGCAGTGAGAACTCCCCTGCACTCTTCAAGATTGCGCTATGGGGTCCCTTGCACCCAGCTAAGGAGACAGAGGGAACCTTAGTTCCGTTGATCATCTGAAGATAGCACCTCCCTTGGTGTAAAAGTGTCAGTCCAGAGTTTGTGCCTAAATCTGGAACTTGAATTCTGATTCTTAAGGACTCAGGGAATAGCATGCTTTGGAATGGACCACAGCTGACATGCAAGAATACTAGCCCTTGAAAGTAACCAAATAAACATTAGGGTGGGGCGGCACGGTGGCACAGTGGTTAGCACTGCTGTCCCACCGCGTCAGGGGCCCCAGTTTGATTCCGACTGTGGGTGACTGTGTGAAGTTTGCACGTTCTCCACGTGTCTGCGTGGGTTTCCACAGGGTGTTCCATTTTCCTCCCACAGTCTAAAGGGTCAGTTGGATTGGTCACGCTAAATCGTCCTTAGTGTCCAAAGGGTTAGGTGGATTGGCCAGACCAAATTGCCACTTAGTGCCCTAAAGCTTAGGTCACGTCACGGCGATCGGGCAGGCGCATAGGCTGAGGTAGGGTCGGAGGGTCGGTGCAGACTCGATGGGCCGAATGGCCTCCGTCTGCACTGTAGGGATTCTGTGATTCTATGATCGGTTTACAATGGCATGCTTGGTGAATGAATCCACACAGTATCATTGCAACAGTGACAGCAGAGACGGGCAGACGCTGTCTTTGCCCATAATGGGCATCTGTGAAGTATGTCCAATATGACCAGTCCTTTCAGTGGCTGTGCAGAGGCAAGTTTAATTGTGGGGGTGTTACTGGAGATCCAATCTTGGTACTCACACTGCCAATCTATTCCCCACCGCTGTGTGCCTTCTAACTTCAATTATCCTGGGCAGCTTATTAAACACATAAGATGATTTTTGTATAAATGCAAGCTGTTGCTGACTTAATGATGGTGTGCTTCACCTTCTGGATCAGTGCCTGGCTATTTTTTGCTCACTGACTCCGAGTCTAGCCTCTTGGGGATCCATAGTTTCCATCTCTCCACCATTAGTGGCTTTTCCTTGAGGAACTGACCTCTGGAATTCCCTCCCTAAACCTCTGCCCCCCCCCCCCCCCTCCTCCTTTAGGGGTTCCTAAAACCTTTGTCTTCGGCCAACCTTTTGGTCACCTGCCCTGCCATCTCTTTGCGAGGCTCAGTGACAATTTTTATTTCGATAAAGCTCCATTTTATCTCATCGTCGTCTGCCATGGATACCCTGGTCCAGGCCTCGGCCGCACCCTGATATGAAGGCCCACCTGCCAGCGGTGGAGCAGAGGAGATCATGGGGGTCGCCAACCAGCATTTTACCACTCACCCAGTGATAATGATAGAGAGAGAAGACTTGTATTTATACTGTCCTTCATCAGGTCGCCCAATGCTGAGAGAAATTCTCAGACACTGTATCAATACATTGTCAGTATGAACGCTAGCTTCCCACAGGCCAGGGCGGCAGACATTGTGCGCACAGTAAGATCCCACACCAGCTCAGAGGGTGCTCATTATGCTGTCTTTTTCCCAACCACAGGCTGAATTGAGTATTTGTTTGTAAAAATTATTCTGGCTGCTTTTGAAATAATGGCCCCCATCTCCTGAGGGAAGGCAATTATCGGCTGGTTGCCCCCCACCCCAAGCATTCCCCTCCTCGACGTTGATCCGCAGTCTCCTCCGGGACCTTCTGAAGCTGGCTTTCCCTGAAACCTGGAGAGCGATGTCCCACAGGGAGCTCTGTCGCAGTGGAGTTGAGTAAAGGGGGGGGGGGGCATCAGGACACCACCCCTTTTAGAAGCACGAACTGCAGTGTGGTGAATTCAAAGGTCCAGTTTGAATGTCAGTGGTTGAACGAGCGAAGGGAGTAGTGTGGCGGTTAAGGGCGTGGCATGGTTGGAAAGTATTTGAGAGGTTAGTTGAGTGGTTGAGGGGTAATTGGTTGGTCAGTGTGAGTGATTGGGGGGGGGGGTGCATTAGTTGAGAAGTTACCTGGGAGTTAGGCTAGATTTTAATCTGTCTAACATTTCCTTGGTAACTATCCAGCTAAGTCCCTGGAACTGTCTGAAGTCTCTCTAACTCAGAGTCACGGAGGGCCACATGGAGCAGAGGAATTTCCCGTCAATGTATAAACTTCCAACGGGTAATTCTCACAAGGATCAACATGTCAGGACTTCCACATGGTCCTGACATGCATCTCAGTCGTTCGTTCGGTCTCTAATGCAGACCAGAGGATTTAGGCCAATATGTCACTCACTGCCCCATGTTAAATATTGGGTCGACCCACACTGTGTCAGCTACAGCTCAATGGGGACATTACTGGCACCATGATCTAATTGAGTAGAAAGGAGAGTGTTGCCCAATGAATCAAAGGTGGTGAGTGCCTAGAACGTGCTGCCAGGGGAGATTGTGTAAGCAGATAACGGCGTTCAAAAGGCATCTCGACAAATACTGGATAGGATGGGTATGGAGGGTTATGGCACTAGGAAGTGCTGAGGGTTTTGGCCAAGGGTCATATCATGACCGGGACAGGCTTGGAGGGCCGAAGGGCCTGTTCCTGTGCTGTATTGTTCTTTGTTCCTGGAAGGAGAAATTAGCATCAGAGATAATAATAATAATCGTTATTGTCACAAGTCGGCTTACATTAACACTGCAATGAAGTCACTGTGAAAAGCCCCTAGTCGCCACACTACTACAAAAGACTGAAGAGGCCGAGGCACTTTGTTTCCACACAAGATTTGAATGGATGGGGTAGACATTTGGAAGATACTTCCATTTTAGTGGCACTCTAACACTGGAGGTCATCGGAGAGCGGTGAGAATGTGGAACTCGCTGGTTTAGCACACTGGGCTAAATCGCTGGCTTTTAAAGCAGACCAAGGCAGGCCAGCAGCACGGTTCAATTCCCGTACCAGCCTCCCCGAACAGGCGCCGGAATGTGGCGACTAGGGGCTTTTCACAGTAACTTCATTGAAGTCTACTCGTGACAATAAGCGATTTTCATTTCATTTCATTTCATTTCACAGGGAGTGGTTCGGGAACTTGGATGGATTCAAGGGAAAACCTGATAAACCCCAGAGGAAGGTAGGAATGTACAGATTAGGTGAGGAAGGGGCGGGAGGGCACTCGAGCGGGTGCGTAGACGCCAACGTGGCGACAGTGGGCTGAATCATGCAGGACATTCCGGAGAAACAAGGAAAGACTGGATGGATGTGAGGGGTCCCACGGTTTTCAAAGAACCGCGGGGGGGGAGTCGAACCAGGCGGGGGAGCAGGAAGAGCCCACACAGCGGCTGGCATGCGTTTACCCGTTTTGAGGGATTGCGCAACCACTTGGCAACTGTCCTGTCAAGACAGAAGAAAACAGAAGTTCAACAAAAAGAAAACGCAACGGTAAACACTAATCAACTGAGGCAAGCGGCAGGAAAAGCAAAGGGAATCTCAGGTAGTTGGTTTGAATCCAGCTACACGGTTCGAACTCATTACACTTGTCAACAGACAGCAGGAAAATATCAGCCAGCTCCCCTGAGACTGGGATGCCTGCTTCCCTGTGCCTGAAACCCAAGCCTAATTAGTGCAAGAAACCACTGAGCAAATTGGATGCAGGTGGGGACGAGAGGTGGCAGTAGGCACAGTAATAACCTCAATTTAATTTTTGCTGAAAAAAAAGTGAAGTAATTACAAAGTTCATACATGCATTATCTTAATCTACAGAACATGACCTTTAATTTAAGAGTGAATTCAGAGCACTTGCTTTAATAGTTTACCCTGAGGAATTTTTTAAGTAAAGATTAATTTTTGGTTCTCTGCCCAAAGAAGCCATTCCAATTAAAAACATTGCATGTTTCTGCTGGCTCCAACGCCTTGTCATCAATAGAGAACTAACGGCAGCCCCAATTTTAAGGAATCAAATGACAGTGTCTCGATTTTTTGACACTTAATAAGCTCCAATCACTTGCTTTTTTTTGCCAGAATGATAGAAACATTCAACGCTGAAAGAGGCCATTCAGTTCATCGTATCTGTGCTGGCCCTTTGGAAGGGCTGTCCGATACCCTCTGCGCTTCATCCGTACGGCTGCAAATTTTCCTACTCAACCATTTACCCAATTCCCTTTTGAAGGTTACGATGGAAACTAATTCTACCTCCCTCTTAGCCAACAAACAACAACTCGCTGATTAAAAATATCAGCCATGATTGAATGGCGGAGCAGACTCGATGGGCCAAGTGGCCTAATTCTGCTCCTATGTCTTGTGGTCTTATGGTGTTGGTACCAATGACATAGGTAGAAAGAGGGATGAGATCTTGCATCAAGAATTCAGGGAGTTAGGCAGAAGACTAAAAAGCAGGACCTCACGGGTTGTAAACTCTGGGCTCCTCCCTGTGCCACGTGCGAGCGAGTATAGTAATAGGAGAATAGCACAGATGAATGCATGGCTCAAGAGTTGGTGCAGAATGGAGGGTTTTCAATTCCTGGATCACTGGGACCATCTCTGGGGAAGGTGGGACCTGTACAAGCGGGAGGCTCTACATCAGAACTAGAGCAGAACTAACATCCTTGCCAAGGGTTTGCTAGTGCTGTTAAACTAATTCAGCAGGGGGCGGGGACGCAGCCTGTTAGGAGAATAGAAACACAGCATAACACAGAAAGGCAATCAAGTCAGAGGGAACACAGCGGTAGTAAGTTTCAAGCGAATAAGACCAGGCTGGATGGCTTCTACTTTAATGCCAGGAATATTACAGGTAAAACGGATGAGTTAAGGGCGAGGATTGACACGTGGAATTGTGATTTTGTAGCCATCACGTGGTTGAGGGAGGGTCAGGTTTGGCAGCTCAATATCCTGGGATATTAATCTTCAGGCGAGACAGAGGGGGGGGGGGGTAAAAGAGGAGGAGGCATTGCATCATCAGTTAAGGAGTCAGTGATTGGGGTAAGGAGAGATGATATCTTGAAGGGGGCATCAAATGAAGCTTGTGGGTGGAGCTTAGGAATTAAAAAGGGACAGCCATGTTGCTAGGTGTTTACTATAGAGCCCCAGATAGTCAGCAGGAAATTGAGGAGCAAATATGTGCGCAATTCACGTCGGTGTGTAGATCGAGAAATACAGCACTGAACAGGCCCTTCAGCCCACGATGTTGCGCCAAACTTTTGTCCTAGGTTAATCATAGAATTTTGGACAATTTTTCATGGCCAATCCACCCAACCTGCACATCCTTGGACTGTGGGAGGAAACCGGAGTACCCGGTGTAAAAATAATAACAAAACGGTAATTAAATTAGTGATTTCAACTTTCCCAACATGAATTGGGATTGTCTTAATGTTAAGGGCTGAGATGGTGTGGAGTTCTTAAAATGCATACAGGTGAACTTTTTAGCTCAATATGTCGAGGGTCCACCAAGGGATGGCACAATGCTGGACCTAATTCTGGGGAATGAAGCCACACGGGTGATTGATATGTTGGTGAGGGAGCGTTTTGGTGATCGTGACGACAATATGGTTCAATTTAAGCTTGTTACGGGCAAAGAAATAGACAAGTTGCAAAAAAAGTGTTTGGATTGGGGGAGAGCAGATTTGAGTAAAATAAGGCAGGATCTGGCCAAGGTAGACGGGAATAAGTTACAGAAGAGCAATGGGGTGAGGGGGGGGGGGGGGGGGGCGTTGCAAATGGAAATGGTGGGGGGGGGGGAGGGGAGTGGGTGGTACACGCACAACATGTTCCCTCTCAGGTAGTAACAAGATCAGAGGACCATGGATGAACAGAGATATTCAGGATACAATGAGAAGGAAACAAAAGGCTTTTAAGCAAGTCCAAGGGGAGCAAATCAGTGGAGGTTTTAGTGGAGCACAGAAAGTGCAGGATGGAGCTGAATGAAAATTAGTTGAAGGGGCAGTCACGAGGAGGTGCAAGCTCAAAGTAAGGGGCAGGACATTTAGTGGCGATTTGAGGGGAAACCTTTTCACCCAGAGGGTGGTGACGGTCTGGAATGTCATACCTGAGAGGGTGGGAGAGGCGGGTTGACTCACATTCATAATATTCAAGGCTATGGGACAAGTGTTGGCAAATGGGATACGTAGGCAGGCCAGGTGCTTTTCATGCATAGATGCAGTCTGTGCTGTATTATTCTGTGATTCAATGATTTTGAATGTTTCAAATTTCCCCTTAACCTTCTCGAATCGAGGTTAAAGTCCAACAGGTTTGTTTCGAATCACTAGCTTTTGGAGCGTAGCTCCTGCCTCAGCTGTGCTCCGAAACCTAGTGATTCAAAACAAACCTGTTGGACTTTAGCCTGGTGTTGTAAGACCTCTTACAGTGCCCACCCTAGTCCAACGCCGGCATCTCCACTTCTTGAATCGAGGGACCTCAATCCCAGCTATCTCAGTCTGTCCGCATAGCTGACAACCCTCATCCCTGTCATTAATCTGGCTCACTCAGGATTACTCCGTTTCAAACTTCACTGAAAACTTGTCCCTGACACGCACTCAAGAGGTACGCAAAAAGAGAGACAAGAGGCGCTGGCTTCGACAGGCAGCGCCAAGTTTCAGAAAGGCACCTCCTATTGAAACTCTGCCAATCGCCATCCACTTTGCAAACTAACCACTCAGTTGCTCATTTTGGCCACTTGACTGGCCCAACCCCGATAGATGGAGTTACATAAAATATACGGCATATAAACAGGCCATTCAGCCCAATTAGTCTCTGCTGGTGTTTTTACTCTGCAGAAATGTCCTCCCATTCCACTAACCTCGGCCGGGATTCTCCCCTACCCGGTGGGGCAGGGGGTCCCGGCGTGTTGGAGTGGCGCAAACCACTCCGGCGTCAGATTTCTCCGCACCTTTAGGGGCCAAGCACTAACCTTGAGGGGCTAGGCCCGCGCCGGAGTGGTTGGCACCCCGCCGGTCGGCGGGAAAGGCCTTTGGCGCCATGCCAGCCGGGGCCGAAGGGACTTCACCGGCCGTGGGAAGTCCGCGCATGCGCCGGAGCATCAGTGGCTGCTGATATCATCCCCGCGCATGCGCAGGGGAGGGGGTCACTTCTGCGTCCGCCATCGTGAATGCTATGGCCAACACGGAAGGAAAAGAGTGCCCCCACGGCACAGGCCCGCCCGCCGATTGGTGGGCCCCGATCGCGATCCAGGCCACCGTGGGGGCATCCCCCGGGGTCAGATCTCCCCGCGCCCCCCTCCCAGGCCCACACCACCAGTCCTGCCGGTAAGGGAGGTGCTTTGATTCCCACCGGCAGGCCGGCTTGACAGCAGCGTGACTTCAGCCCATTGCGGGCCGGAGAATCGCTGGGGGGGGGGGCCTGCCGACAAGCGCGGCGTGATTACCGCCCCCGCCGGATTTCTGGTGCCGGAGACTTCGGGAGACGGCGGGGGCGGGATTCACGCCGCCCCCCCCCGGCGATTCTCCGACCCGCGGGGGGTCGGAGATTCCAGCCCCTCATCTCAGCCTTTTAATCTTAATTATTGTCACAAGGAGGCTTATATTAACACTGCAGTGAAGTTACTGTGAAAATCCCCCAGTCTCCACACTCCGGCGCCTGTTCGGGTACACGGAGGGAGAATTCAGAATGTCCAATTCACCTAACAAGCACGTATTTTGGGACTTGTGGGAGGAAACCGGAGCACCCGGAGGAAACCCACGCAGACACGGGGCAAACGTGTAGACTCCGCACAGACAGTGACCCGAGCCAGGAATCGAACCTGGGACCATGGCACTGTGAAGCAACAGAGCTAACCATTGTGCTACTGCTCTGTAAGTCTTTCTGTATTTTATTCTCCCATATACTCAGCTGGTTTTCACTTGAGAACTACGACCCTATTTGCTCCAATCATTTCCCAGAGTAATGAACTGCACATCCTAATCAGACCTTGAGTAAATCATTTTCTGCTTATTTCACTGATCCGTGTATTAGAAATTATCAATTTTTAGCCCCCAGTTGTGGATTCTCTCAGAAGGTGGGATGTATCTCCCCATATACCCAGTCCAACCCATTTGAAGGTCTGGATCAATTTAAGATTTTTTCCAACAGAAATAAAACAGCCTGTTCAACATCTTCAACAAGTGTCCAGTTCTGATGCCATCTTTGCAAAACTCTTGCACTTTGTTTCTATGTCCATTTTGTACCACGGAGACCTGAATTGTGAACATTGCCCTGAAGTACTGGACGGCATTGAGATTCTTGAGTGTTGTAGGACCTACATTCCTACAGGCAGGTCGTGACGATTCAGTCACATTGCTGGCTTGTGCATGTAGACGGTGGACAGGCCTCTTGGTGTCGGGAGACGAGTTACTTGGTGGCGCAGTGGTTATAACTGCTGCCTCACAGCACCCGGGCTCAATTCTGGGCTAACTGTCTGTGTGGAGGTTACACGTTCTCCCCGTGACTGGGTGGGTTTCCTCCGCGTGTTCCGGCTTCCTCCCACAGTGCAAAAACGGGCAGGTTAGGTGGATTGGCCACATTAAATTGCCCCTGATTGTCCAAAGGTTACAGCGGTGTGGGGGAGGGGTAGAGTGCTCTTGCGGAGAGTTGGTGCAGACTTGATGGGCCAAATGGCTTTGTTCCGCACTCTAGCGATTCTATGATCCATGTCACATAATTCACAGCCCTCTGATCTCAAGACATTTTACGGCTAATGAAGAGCTTTTTGCAGTTCTCGAGTCAAAACTCCACACAGGGTAGGCGTTGGTTTTGTGGTATTATCATTGGACGCAGAGACGCAGGTAATACCCTGAGGTTCAAATCCCATCATGGTAGTTGGTGGAAATTAAATCCTATATATTTCTGGAATTAAAAGTCCAATGATAATCACAAAACCATTGTCTTAAAAACGCCTCTGGTTCACTAATGTTCTTTAGGGAAGGAAATCTGCCGTCCTTACCTGGTCTGACCCACATCTGACTCCAGTTTCATAGAAATACGGTTGACTGTGAAATGCCCTCTGAAGTTCCAAAGAAGTCACTCAGTTGTATCAAGCCACTGCAAAGTCAATCGGGGCGTCACGGAGGCACGGTGGTTAGCACTGCTGCCTCACAGCTCCAGGGTCCCGGGTTCAATTCCGGCCTCGGGTGACTGTCTGTCTGGAGTTTTGCTCTTTCTCCCCGTGTGTGCGTGGGTTTCCGTCGGAGGCTCCATTTTCCTCCCACAGTCCAAAGATGTGCAGGTTAGATGCATTGGCCACGCTAAATTACCCCTTAGTGTCCAAAGGGCTAGGTAGCGTTACCAGGTTACGGGGATAGGGCGGAGGTGTGGGTTTAAGTAGGGTGCTCTTAAGTCAGTCCGATGCAGACTCTATGGGCTGAATGGCCTCCCACTGCACTATAAATTCTATGAAAAGACACCGGACGGATCACCCAGCATCGAGCTGGGTACAGGAAATGACAATGGCAAAGGAAATGACAATGGCAAACCCAGCCCTGTCGACCCTGCAAAGTCCTTCTTATTAACATCTGGGGGCTCGTGCCAGAGTTGGGAGAGCTGTCTCACAGAGTAGTCAAGCAACAGCCTGACATAGTCACACTCACAGTATCATACCTTACAGATAACGTCCCAGACACCACTACCACCATTCCTGGGTATGTCCTGTCTATCCATGTTGAACACCACTTGGAGGAAGCAAGGGCATAGAATGTACTCTCGGTGGGGAACTTCAATGTCCATCTGGGGCTTGGTAGCACCACTACTGACCGAGCTAGCCGAGATCTAAAGGACACAACTGCTCGACTGGGACAGGCGTTGAAGGAACCAACAAGACAGAAAACCATACTCCCCGCCCAGCTGAGTTCCCGACGGCGTGGGTCTCTTATCATCTCATCCATCAGGAACTCAGCTGCAGACTCAGTTCAGTGCCACCACAATCGGGAGAGGGCCGATCTACGGGCAGGGGGGACATTATTCGGGGCTGGGGGCACTGTGGTGGGGCGGTCCGGGGTGCGCGAGCCGGCCCGAAGGAGGGGACTATTTCACAGGCCGGGTCCGCGAGTGGCATCCGCCATGAAGCGCGGCGCGGCTGCTGCAGGCCGCTGCCGTGTGCATGCGCATCCACGGACCCGCCAATTCTCTGGGGCGTATCGGCAGCTGGAGCCGAGTGTGGGGGGGAAACCGGAGAACCCGGAGGAAACCCACGCACACACGGGGAGAACGTGCAGACTCCGCACAGACAGTGACCCAAGCCGGAATCGAACCTAGGACCCTGGAGCTGTGAAGCAATTGTGCTAACCACAATGCTACCGTGCTTTACACACACACAAGAGTTATCTCAATATGCAAACACAATACTACAATTGTATTAATATATTCCTGCATATTAGCTCTGGCTCCATCTGTATTACTTACTTCTACAATTCAATGTCATCTGCAAATCTTGAAATTGTTTAGACAGTTCTCGAATCTAAATCATTTATGGATAAAGCAGCCCACTTGATTGGCATTCCATCCGTCGCCCTAATCATCCACTCCATCCACTAATGTGGCCGCCGCGTGTACCATCTTTAAGGTGCACTGCCGGAACTCACCAAGGCTCCTTCAACAGCACTTGCCAAGCGTGTAACCTCTACCACCTGGAAGGAAAAGTGCAGCAGACACATGAGAACATAGCCACCTCCAGGCTCCCCTCTTAGCCACTCACCATCCTGACTTGGATTGGATTGGATTTGTTTATTGTCACGTGTACCGAGGTACAGTAAAAAGTATTTTTCTGCAAGCAGCTCAACAGATCATTCAGGATATGGAAGAAAAGGGAATTAAACAAAATTCAAGAAAATACAAGAAAATGCATAATAGGGCAACACAAGATATACAATGTAACTACATAGACATTGGCATCGGATGAAGCATACAGCGTGTAGTGTTAATGAGGTCAGTCAATAAGAGGGTCATTTAGGAGTCTGGTGACAGTGGGGAAGAAGCTGGTTTTGAGTCTGTTTGTGCGTGTTCTCAGACTTCTGTATCTCCTGCCCGATGGAAGAAGTTGGAAAAGTGAGTAAGCCGGGTGGGAGGGATCTTTGATTATGCTGCCCGCTTTCCCCGGGCAGCGGGAGGTGTAGATGGAGTCCATGGATGGGAGGCAGGTTCATGTGATGGACTGGGCGGTATTCACGACTCTCTGAAGTTTCTTGCGGTCCTGGGCCGAGCAGTTGCCATACCAGGATGTGATGCAGCCCAATAGGATGCTTTCTCTGGCGCATCTGTAAAAGTGAAATACATCGGAAATACATTGAAATACATCGGCCGTCCTTCACTGTCACTGGATCAAAATCCTAGATCTCCCTCCCTTACAGCACTGCCTGCGTACCTACACCACAGGGACTGCAGCAGTTCAAGAAGTCAGCTCACCATCACCTTCTCTGGGCAATTAGGGACAGTCAATAAATGTTGGCCTAGCCAGCGATGTGCACATCCCGTGATAGAATGAAGGAATATCAATGTAAACACGGCATGAAACGAGCTGGCGTGCATATCAGGGAAGACTGACAGGCTGGGAGTCCTTTCTCTGGAAAAAAGAATATTGTGGGATGAATGGAAAGGGGGAAGGCGGAATTCTCCGTCAGTGGGATCCTCCGCTCGTCCAGCAGCGCACTCACGCTCGGCGGACTTCCCCACGGCATGGGGATGGTCACAATGGGAATCCCCATTGACTGGCTGCCGGAAAATGGGACTGGCGGGACAGAGAATCCCGCGCGAGGTCTTTCAGGTTGTGACGTGGGTTTGATCAGCTCGGCACAGGGAAGGTGTTTCCCACTTGCAGGCAAGACCAAAACGCAATGTAAACATTCACCAATAAATCCGGAGGGAATTCAGGAGTGGTCGGAATGTGGGAAACGCTTTCACAAGGAATAGATGGGCCAACCGGTATCAATAAATTGAAGTTTGTAATGCACTAAGATAGAAACAGAAGGGTACGTCGATTGGGTCAGCTGGAAAGAGGCAGAAGTTCAGGAAGAGCAGAGAGATAAGCCCAGCCCAAATGGGCTGAATGGCCTACTTTGTAATACTTTGTAAAGTGGAAGATAAATACAGGAACGGGCAAAATGACAAAGCCAGAGATAAAATAAAATACATATGGAAAGAGAGATAAAAATAGACACTTGACAGAGGAAGTAGAGAGATGGATAGAGGGAGAGTATTTTGCTGATTTAGTGGGGGTTGTAGGTTAAAAGCTGTACCAGTTCAATTCATCCTACCCTGGAGGCAAAGAGATCTCAGCAGGAATCAAACTACAAAAGAGGCTTCGATCAAAGTGAATAAATTAGAGTCGTTTGCACTTGAAATCATTCAGCTCCATGGAATGTGGCCCTGTGTGACCCAGGACTGCTGTGAAGCTTGAGGGGAAACAGGGCTGAATCCTGTAAAACATCACAGCAAAATCCACCCACAACAGCCTTGATGACATTTTTTGGATTGCACTGAGAGTTTCCAAGATTACTGGTGACCACCAGGTCACCTAATAAGGATTTCTTATTTCTTTTTTTATGTGACTGTTTTTGCTGACTAAATCATGGGATATCAGTTCTCATATTGAAATCCCCTTCAAACACACAGGATTCGAATCAAACACTCCCAGGACAGGTACAGCACGGGGTTAGATACAGAGTAAAGCTCCCTCTGCACTGTCCCCATCAAACACTCCCAGGACAGGTACAGCACAGGGTTAGATACAGAGTAAAGCTCCCTCCACACTGTCCCCATCAAACACTCCCAAGACAGGTACAGCATGGGGTTAGATACAGAGTAAAGCTCCCTCTACACTGTCCCCATCAAACACTCCCACGACAGGTACAGCACAGGGTGAGATACAGAGTAAAGCTCCCTCTACACTGTCCCCATCAAACACTCCCAGGACAGGTAGAGCACAGGGTTAGAGACAGAATAAAGCTCACTCCACAGTGTCCCCATCAAACACTCCCAGGACAGGGACAGCACGGGGTTAGATACAGAGTAAAGTTCCCTCTACACTGTCCCCATCAAACACTCCCAGGACAGGTACAGAACGGGGTTAGATACAGAGTAAAGCTCCCTCTACACATAAGCATACAAGCTCTACACATAAGCATACTCCCTCTACTCTAAGCATACAATGTGGCAAAGATTAGTGGGAGACTAGAGGACTGGGAAATCTTTAGGGGGCAACAGAAAGCTACTAAAAAAGCTATAAATAAGAGTAAGATAGATTATGAGAGTAAACTTGCTCAGAATATAAAAACAGATAGTAAAAGTTTCTTCAAAAATGTATGATAGAAAATAGAGTGGCTAAGTAAATATTGGTCCTTTAGAGGATGAGAAGGGAGATTTAATAATGGGAGATGAGGAAATGACTGAGGAACTGAACATGTTTTTTGGGTCGGTCTTCACAGTGGAAGACACAAACAACATGCCAGTGACTGATAGAAATGAGGCTATGACAGGTGAGGACTTTGAGATGATTGCGATCACTAAGGAGGTAGTGATGGCCAAGCTAATGGGGCTAAAGGTAGACAAGTCTCCTGGCCCTGATGGAATGCATCCCAGAGTGCTAAAAGAGATGGCTAGGGAAATTGCAAATGCACTGGTGATAATTTACCAAAATTCACTAGACTCTGGGATGATCCCGGCGGATTGGAAATCGGCAAACATGACACCACTGTTCAAAAAAGGAGGTAGGCAGAAAGCGGGTAATTATAGGCCAGTGAGCAAAACTTCGGTAGTAGGGACAATGCTGGAATCTATCATCAAGGACGAAATAGCGAGGCATCTGGATGGAAATTGTCCCATTGGGCAGACGCAGCATGGGTTCATAAAGGGCAGGTCGTACCTAACTAATTTAGTGGAATTTTTTGAGAACATTACCAGTGCGGTAGATAATGGGGAGCCAATGGATGTGGTATATCTCGATTTCCAGAAAGCCTTTGACAAGGTGTCACACAAAAGGTTGCTGCATAAGATAGAGATGCATGGCATTAAGGGTAAAGTAATAGCATGGATAGAGGATTGGTTAATTAATAGAAAGCAAAGAGTGGGGATAAATTGGTGTTTCTCTGGTTGGCAATCAGTAGCTCGTGGTGTCCCTCAGGAATCAGTGTTGGGCCCACAATCGTTCACAATTTACATAGATGATTTGGAGTTGGGGACCAAGTGCAATGTGTCCAAGTTTGCAGACGACACTAAGGTGAGTGGTAAAGCGAAAAGTGCAGAGGATACTGGAAGTCTGCAGAGGGATTTTGGTAGGAATAACAGCAAAAGAGATTATTATTTAAATTATAAAATATTAAAACATGCTGCTGTGCAGAGAGACCTGGGTGTGCTCATGCATGAGTCGCAAAAAGTTGGTTTACAGGGGCAACAGGTGATTAAGAAAGCGAATGGAACTTTGTCCTTCATTGCTAGAGGGATGGAGTTTAAGACTAGGGAGGTTATGCTGCAATTGTATAAGGTGTTGGGCAGCACGGTAGCATGGTGGTTAGCATAAATGCTTCACAGCTCCAGGGTCCCAGGTTCGATTCCCGGCTGGGTCACTGTCTGTGCGGAGTCTGCACGTCCTCCCCGTGTATGCGTGGGTTTCCTCCGGGTGCTCCGGTTTCCTCCCACAGTCCAAAGATGTGCGGGTTAGGTGGATTGGCCATTCTAAATTGCCCGTAGTGTCCGAAAAAGTAAGGTTAAGGGTGGGGTTGTTGGGTTACGGGTATAGGGTGGATAGGTGGGTTTGAGTAGGGTGATCATTGTTCGGCACAACATTGAGGGCCGAAGGGCCTGTTCTGTGCTGTACTGTTCTATGTTCTATGTATGAGTGAGGCCATACCTGGAGTATTGTGTTCTGTTTTGGTCTCCTTACCTGTGAAAGGACGTACTGGCGCTGGAGGGTGTGCAGAGGAGATTCATTAGGTTTATCCCAGAGCTGAAGGGGTTGGATTACAAGGAGAGGTTGAGTAGAATGAGGGGGGATCTTATAGAAACATATAAAATTATGAAGGGGATAGGATAGATGCGGGCAGGTTGTTTCCACTGGCCGGTGAAAGCAGAACAAGGGGACATAGCCTCAAAATAAGGGGAAGTAGATTTAGGACTGAGTTTAGGTGGAACTTCTTCACCCAAAAGGTTGTGAAACTATGGAATTCCTTGCCCAGTGAAGCAGTTGAGGCTCCTTCATTAAATGTTTTTAAGATAGAGATAGATAGTTTATTGAATGGTGCAGCAGGCTCGAGGGGCCAGCTGGCCTACTCCTGCTCCTAGCTCTTGTGTTCTTATGTACACTGTCCCCATCAAACAGTCCGAGGACAGGTACAGCACGGAGTTAGATACAGAGTAAAGCTCCTTCTCCACTGTCCCCATCAAACACTCCCAGGACAGGTACAGTACGGGGTTTGATACAGAGTAAAGCTCCCTCTACACTGTCCCCATCAAACCCTCCCAGGACAGGTACAGCACGGGGTTAGATACAGAGTAAAGCTCCCTCTCCACTGTCCCCATCAAACACTCACAGGACAGGTACAGCACGGGGTTAGATACAGAGTAAAGCTCCATCTGCACTGTCCCCATCAAACCCTCCCAGGACAGGGACAGCACAGTGTTAGATACAGAGTAAAGCTCCCTCTACACTGTCCCCATCAAACCCTCCCAGGACAGGTACAGCACAGGGTTAGATACAGAGTAAAGCTCCCTCTACACTGTCCCCATCAAACACTCCCAGGACAGGTACAGCACAGGGTTAGATACAGAGTAAAGCTCCCTCTACACTGTCCCCATCAAACACTCCCAGGACAGGTACAGCACGGGGTTAGATACAGAGTAAAGCGCCCTCTACACTGTCACCATTAAACATTACCAGGACTGGTACAACGCGGGGTTAAATACTGGACACAAATTCATGATAATTGTCAAAGGAATTCAATGGGGAACAGAGGAGAAATATTTTACACAGTGACATGCTGTGACCTGGAAAACATTGCTAGAATGGATGGTGGAAACTGATTCAATAATAATCTTCCAAAATGATTAGATAAATACTTAAAAAGGATAATTGGACAGGTTTATGGAAAGAACAGGGGAGGGAAACAAATTGGATTGTTTTTTCTCCGGGCCAGCACAAACAAAGTGGTCTGAATGGTCTCCTTACCTGCCAGGTACATAGAGTAATAGAGGTCTACTGCACAGGAAATGCCCTTCAGCCCATCACATTTGTGCTGTTCAGAAACAACCACCTAACTATTCTAATCCTATTTTCCAACACTTGGCCCATAGCCTTGTCGGTCCTGGGATCACAAGTGAACATCTAAATACTTTTTACATGTGCTGAGGTTCTCTGCCTCCACCACCCTTCCAGGCAGTGAGTTCCAGACTCCCACCACCCTCTGGATGAAAAGGTTTTGCCTCACATACCCTCTAAATCTCCTGCTCCTTATCTTAAATCTATGTGCCCTGGTCATTGATCCCTCCAAATTTTGTTCCTGTTTACTCTAATTTTGCCCTTCATAATTTTATACATCTCAATCGTGGGGCTGGTTTAGCACAGTAGGCTAAGCAGCTGGGTTGTAATGCAGAGCAAGACAGCAGCGTGGGTTCAATTCCCGTACCAGCCTCCCCGAAGATGCGCCGGAATGTGGAGACTAGGGGCTTTTCACAGTAACTTCACCGAAGCCTACTTGTGACAATAAGCCATTTCTTTTCTTTTCTTCTTTCTTTCATGTCCACCCTCAGTCGCCTCTGCCACAAGGACCTTCTAATACTGGCTTAAATAGTTCTCCTGGATGCATTTTAAGAATTCTGCTCCCTCTAAACCTTTTAAACTATGGCTACCCCAGTTACTGTTGGGGAAATTGAAATGCCCACTATCTTCACCCTATTACTTTTACATTTGTCTCCGATTTGCCTACATATCTGCTCTTCTTTTTCTCTTTGCCTGTTTGGGGGCCTGTAGAACACTCAGAGCAATCTGATTGCTCCTTTTTGGTTTTAAGTTCTACCCATACGGCCCCAGTTGAAGAGCCTTCTAAGATGCCCTCCCTCCTTACTTTTCTAATTGATTCCCTGATCAAAATTGTGACACCCCCTCCTCTTTTACCAGATTCCCTATCTCGCCTGAAGATCCTGTATCCTGGAATAGTGAGCTCCCAAACCTGCCCCTCTCTCAACCATGTCTCAGTGACAGCAATGACATCATACCCCCATGTTCTAATTTGTGTCCTCAACTCATCTGCCTTGCTTGTCAGACTCCTTGCATTAAAATAAATACCATCCAATCTCAGCAAACTCCCATGTGACTTAACTGGTCCAGACATTCTATGCCTTCCTGACTCACTTGGTGTCTCTTCTAATTTTGGCTGTGCATCTATCCCTGCTGAACGTTCACGCAGGATCCCAGCCCCCTGCCAAATTAGTTTAAACCCTCCCCGACAGCACCAACAAACCTTTCTGCAAGGAGCCTGGTCCCATTTTGGTTCCCATGCAAACCACGTGCCTCGTATTGGTCCCACCCTCCCCAAAATGGTCCCAATGTCCTAGAAATTGAAAGCCCTCCCTCCTGCACCACCTATCCAGCCATGCATTCGTCTGGACTAACGTCCTTATTCTATACTCACTGGCACGTGGCACCGGACATAATCCAGAGATTACTACCTTCTGCGTCCTGTTTTTGAATCTATTTCCTAGCTCCCCAAAGTCTGCTTGCAGGACCTCATACCTTTATCTGCCTGTATCGTTGGTACCAATGTGTACCATGTTATCTGTCTGTTTGCCCTCCCCCATCAGTGTGACCTGCAGCTGTTCAGTGACATCCCCGACCCGGGCAGCAGGGAGGCAATATACCATCCTGAGGTCTCTTTTGCGATCGCAGAAATGTCTGTCTGTTCCCCTTACAATTGAATCCCTACTATTGTAGTGTGACGTTCTTTCTCCTTCCCTCTTGTGCAGCAGACCCATGGTGCATGAAGTTGGCTGCCACTGCTTTCCCCGACACAGTCATCTCTCCCAACAGTATCCAAAACTATACATCAGTTAGAAAGGAGGATGGCCAGGGGGACTCCTACATTACCTGCCTTCCTCTGCCTGGTTGTCACCCATACCCTTTCTGCCCGTTCAATTTTCACCTGCGGTGCGACTACATAATAATCTTTATTATTTTCACAAGTAGGCTTGCTTTCGCACTGCAATGAAGTTACTGTGATAAGCCCCTAGTCGCCACACTCCGGGTACACAGAGGGAGAATTCAGAATGTCCAGTTCACCTGACATCTCCCCCAACATCACTGAACTTGCTATCCACGACTTGCTCAGCATCGTCGATGCTCCACAGAGAATTCACCCTCAGCTCCAGCTCTGAAATGCACTTCGCCAGTAGCTGCAGTTGGACACAGTTCCTGCACATGTGGTCACCAGGGACAACTGAAGTTTCCATAATTTCCCACATACCACATGAGAAGCATATCATGGTTGCAAGCTCCCCTGCCATGACCACCCTGAAAGCCATTGGGGGCAATTCTCCCAGCCCCGCGCCGGGCCGGAGAATCGCTGCAACCATGCCACGCCGCCCCGACGTCGGCGCTCGATTCTCCGAGGTGCAGAGAATTGGCGCCATTTGCGCCGGTGGGTTTGGCGGCGGTGCCGGTGGCGGGCTGCTGTCCGCGGCCGGGCCACTGTCCACGGTCGGGCCGCCGGTTGACGCTTCGCCACTGCGCATGCACGGGTTGGCGCCGCACCCAGTCCGCCCCAGGATGTAAAGCTGGAGCGGCGTGAACCGCTCCAGCACCGTGCTGGCCCTGGGGGCCAGAATCGCCACTGTCCACGCCCGTGTCACGCCATCGTGAAACACGACAGCGTTCACGACGGCGCGGACACTTAGTCCCGTGATCGATGAATCACACCCCTTATTTTCTCCCTTTTTAAACAAAAAATGATGTTTATATAAGAATACTATTAACTTATCTCCCTGACACAAACTTTACCTCCCTTACTCTACTTTCTTCCCTTATATAACTTTATTATAATGACCCTGGCTTTCACTTATTTGTGTTGTTTCTCATTTAAATCCTTCCTCCAAAAATAAACACTTTTAAACTCATGACTGATTCACTGGGATGCTGGCTGTGAGGTCAATGAGAACAGGAATCCGACCTTGATGTTTCAGCAACTCTGCTTCTGCCCCGGATCAAGATTGAGCTCCGTACTCTAGAGTTTTCAGCTTGATCTTCTCCCCAGTATCCACCAACTCCAAAAGCACTCCCATTTAGCCAAACTCTCATTCCATGGTTCCACGACAAATTGACCTGAAATATACTTTTAAAAATGTATACAGTGCATGTGGAAAATAAGTAACGAGGTTACTCTCGGACTGATATCAGGCTTTCTTCACACAATGAATGAGCAAGACGTGCTGTGAGTGTTGGAAAGGAATGACCTGCAATCATTTAGGAACTAATTGCACACTACAATAGGAGACCTGAAGATCTCTCTGCATTGATGAATTAAGATGTGAGAATTCTTCATCTGTAATTACCTTAATTGTCATGATTTTGGAGGGGTGAAAGCTCACAAGCCATCACATTGTTACTTTCAGGAAGATTACAATTAGTGATAAATGACACAGCATTAGGAAATAGATTTGGACTCTCCAAACACATCTCAATTCAAGGACTGGTATTTACATTTGCACAAATAAAATTGATGGACAAGTCAAGATCGCTGTTCCACCAGGGCCACTATATCTCCCTCCACATTTGTTTTTAGCATTTTAAAATATCTCAAGCCGGCACAGTATTACAGTGGTTAGCACTGTTGCTTCACTGCGCCAGGGTCCCAGGTTCGATTCCCGGCTTGGGTCACTGTCTGTGCAGAGTCTGCACGTTCCCCCGTGTTTGCGTGGGTTTCCTCCGGGTGCTCCGGTTTCCTCCCACAAGTCCTGAAAGACGTGCTTGTTAGGACATTCTGAATTCTCCCTCTGTGAGCCCGAACAGGCCACGGAATGTGGCGACTAGGGGATTTTCACAGTAACTTCATTGCAGTGTTTATGTTTGCCTACTTGTGACAGTAAACATTATTATTATTTACAGCATCGGACCAGAAGACATAGGAACAGAATTAGGCCATTCGGTCCATCGAGTCAGCGCCGCCATTCAATCATAGCTGATATGTTTCTCATCCCCATTCTCCTGCCTTCTCCCCATAACCCCTGATCCCCTTATTAATCAAAAACCTATCTATCTCTGCCTTAAAGACACTCAATGACTTGGCCTCCACAGCCTTCGGCGGCAAAGAGTTCCACAGATTCACCACCCTCTGGCTGAAGAAATTCCTCCTCGTCTCTGTTTTGAAGGATCGTCCCTTCAGTCTGAGGATGTGCCCTCGGGTTCTAGACTCCCGACTAGTGGGACATCCTCTCCATGTTCTCCGTATACGGACCTCGCAGTAATGTCAGACAATATCAGACAAACCTGACAAGGTGCCAACTGAAGGAGTTATTAGAACATGTGATCAAACATTTGATCAGAGAAGTCAGTTGTAAGGAATCTCTCAAAGGGGAAAGAGATGCAATGAGGCAGAGATTGAAGGAGGGGGTTCCAGAGCTTAATGTGTTTGAAGGCATGGTCACCAATAGATACGCAAATTGATGAGTGAAAGAGCCAGAATTGGAGGAGTGCAGTATCTTGGAGGACTGTAGGACTGGAGGGGGTTATAGAGAAAGGCAGCACGGTAGCACAGTGGTTAGCACTGTTGCTTCACAGCGCCAGGATCCCAGGTTCGATTCCCAGCTGGGGTCACTGTCTGTGCGGAGTCTGCACGTTCTCCCCGTGCCTGCGTAGGTTTCCTCCGGGTGCTCCGGTTTCCTCCGACGGGTGCCGAAAGACGTGCTGTTCAGTAATTTAAACATTCTGAACTCTCCCTCAGTGTACCCAAACAGGTGCCGGAATGTGGCGACTAGGGGCTTTTCACAGTAACTTCATGGCAGTGTTAATGTAAGTCTACTTGCGACAATAGAGATTACGTTACTTTAGGGAGGGTGCGGTGAGGATATGGAAGGATTTAAAAATAGGGACAGGAGGGGGGGGGGGGCGGGAGAGGAAGGTTTGTTTAATCATTTTGTAGTTTCTGAGTGGGGGAGGGGTGCTGCCATGGGTCCCCGAGGAAACCTTCGGCCTGGCCTGTCCCCTGGGTATCTCTTCACCTCCCTCAGCCATGAACTTCCTCTGCACTTCCAACCCTATCCCCACCTATTCCCCAACCAATGACCCAACACCGGACAATTCCCAGGACCCCCCCCACTTGTGAGTCTCGACACCCAGTTATGCGCAGCGGCCTTTGAATCATTCCCACTGGTTTCATACATAACCCTCTCCTGCTGTCATTCTCAAAATCCCTGTTTCCAGGCAGGAATTAAAAATCGTCCCTCCTATCGTTGGGGGTTTTATTTTTGGGAGAGTTGGAAGTGAGCAGGAGTGGGTGTGGGGTGTAGCTGGATTGATTGGTGAGTTTCGTTCCCACAATAACAAGGAACAGGCTGCAATGAGACGCCACCATGAGGTCCCCCTCGGGAAAGGCTTTGAACAGCAACAGAAGCCACATCTGCTTTGGGTCAAATTTTTGAACCTTTTCCCAGTTCCGTCTACCTCAGGTTTTTACTTTTGCTCATTTATGTGCAGGCAGCGTTATTACACACAGCAGTATTTACAAGCTTGTTCAGATATCTTGCCAAGGCAATCTTTCCATCTGGCTTTACAAGATCACAGGATATGTTCAGATGAAGAAGTCCCTGCCTCCCTTTTTAGGTCTCACAATGCCAAAGCTCCAGTTTTTTTATTCCACTTTCGTAGCTTTACCCTGAAATCAGTCCAGTGACTGTTTCCGATGATTGGCCTTGGCCTCTTTCACCAGCTGTTGATTAAAACGATACAGGGTCTAAAAGAGTTAAATTGGGAGGACAGGTTGCCAGTGACGAGACCTGTATTCCCTCGATTGAGGGGCGACCTAAATGAAGTGTTTAAGGAAGATAGAATAGACAGGCATTGTGTTCTATTGCCCTCTCTGCTGACTGCCCTTCCCCCCCCATTGCTGGGGAGGTGTAACTAAAGTTTCTTCAGTAATGGCTGCCTGCACGTGTTAGTCTCACTCGGAGCAATGCACAACAGAGAGAGCGTGATGTGGATACGGAGGATTTTTTTTTTAACATCTCCTTTGAGACATGATGGGCTTAAGAGCCCGGTAAAAACACTTTTTGGAAGTTTTAAAGTTGATTTTGCAGAGTTTTGAGCAATTGGGAAGGTTGCCCCGAATTCAATTGCTTGTGCTGAGTTGTACATCGTGTCACAACAATTGGAAATGTGGCACTGAGGACATGTTTGCAGAGAAGGGGGGATTAAATCTGAACAAAGGAAGCTGGTGTAATTACAAACAAAGGTTACACATTTGGCTGATGGCGAATAAAGTGGGACAGGAAGATAAAGTAAATGCTTTCCTCACCCCGCTGCCACCATGCTGTACAGCAGGTCTTCGCCCTGCGCATGCGTGGCCAGGGACCCAGACATTCTCAGGACGTTTTTGGCGCGGTAGCCGGGAGCTTCATTCGGCGCCGCTGGTAGCCCCTCACCAGTCCCGGAACCGGTGAGGGTTCGCCGCCGATTTGCGGGTCGTGAAATGCCCGGGAATTCATCGTTTGAGCCGGCACTTAGCCGCTGAAATGGAAAATCCAATTTCAGATGTATTGTAAAACGTAATTACGTTTTTATCTTTTTTCAGTCCTGGTGACAGATTATTGACTGGCAACATTCCCTCTATTTCTCCACAGACCTGTCTGAGGGTGTGGGAGAGGCAGCTTCAACTGAGCCGTTCAAAAGGGGATTAGACGGTTATCTGACAAGGAGGAATATGCAGGGTTACGGGGAAAAGGCAGGAAAGCAGCACTATGTGAATCGCTCATTCGAAGACCCGAGTGGCCTCCTTCTGTGCGGTAACAGTTCAGTGGTTCTGATTCTGAGATGCTGCCAGACCTGCTGAGTATTTCCAGCACATTGTGTTTTCATTTCCCATTTCCAGCATCGACTGTATTTTGCTTTGACTCTTTGTGAGGACTGTTTTCAGAGCTATCAGCTGCAGGGGGCAATTTGCACAGGTGAAATGAGAGGGTGAGCGTGCGTAGACCATGTTACCAAGAGAAACATCACCACGGAGCCCATTGCTGCTCTCCCCCGACACTGGCATGTTGTAACGTTAAATCGGGTGGTGATCAGGAGTGATCAACGGAGCTGCTTCCATTACCCTCTCTAACTCAAAGGCACTTCACTCACTCAGACCGAACTGGAGGTAGAGTCAATGGTCTTTGAGTTTGTGATTCTGAAGATAGACCATGTGTTACTCAGTTTTACACTGGACATGCCAGCCCCCTTCCAGCAATGATCCTTCGAAAAGAGCTGATTAACAAGAACAAAGAACAAAGAAAAGTACAGCACAGGAACAGGCCCTTCAGCCCTCCAAGCCTGTGCCGACCATGCTGCCCGTCTAAACTAAAATCTTCTGCACTTCCGGGGTCCGTATCCCTCTATTCCCATCCTATTCATGTATTTGTCAAGATGTCCCTTAAATGTCACTATCGTCCCTGCTTCCACCACCTCCTCCGGCAGCAGGTTCCAGGCACCCACTACCCTCTGTGTAAAAAACTTGCCTCGTACATCTCCTCTAAACCTTGCCCCTCGCACCTTAAACCTATGCCCTCTAGTAATTGACCCCTCTACCCTGGGGAAAAGGCCTCTGACTATCCACTCTGTCTCTGCCCCTCATAATTTTGTGGACCTCTCAGGTCGCCCCTCAACCTCCGCCGGGCTTCCGCCGGGCAGGGCAACCCTCGTCACATCTTGCCGAATGTTTTGAGCGACGATGGTTTCTCCGGGTCTCTGAAGTCTGAGTTGAGTTTGAGCTGTGGTAAACAAACTGATCCCCTTCACATGAATGTCGTGGCAAATACCAAATCATCATTCGTTCCTGAGTCAAAACACCTGCCTGAAGCAGCTCGGCGCAGAGAAGAAAAATATAATTTTCAGAAAGGTTGACTGAAAGTAAGTAAGTACGTAGACGTGATCGAAGATTGATCCTTTAGCCGTATGACTGGGTCTGTTTCCTGTAGGTACGAGAAGGTGGATGGATAACTTGATCGGGTAAAGTTACGAAAGTGCTGATGTGGAGAAGAGGTTTTCACTTGAGGTCTGAGGACAGAACCAGGTGCTTCCAACATGTTGAAAGCTCAACTCAATTTTATTAACTATTTCTAACTAACTAACACACGATGACTGTGGGTCTAAATGATGCTAACTTAAACTAGAGCCCTAAGCCTTGTCCGAACCAGTTGATTCTCTCAGTACGTGTTGTGAGTCTGAGCTGGGCTGGATGAGTTCTTGTTACACTGAGAGGCAGCACCCAGAATGAACGGGAACCATGGTGCCCTTTGCCTTTATAGTGTGTGTATTCTAACTGGTGATTGGCTGCGGTGTTTGTACATGTTGATTGGTCCCTGTGTGTGTCCCTCAGTGTGTGGCTGCACCATGATACACTGGTGTATATTATGACATATACTATACAAGTTCAATTTGGTTGTCAGAGATCTAGGAGAGATGATCTCTACGTTTGCTGCCGTTCTCCTCCAAATAGCTGAGCATTGTGAGTTCAGAGCAGTGCTTGGAGACATGCTGCTTGACCTCTTAGTTTGCGGTATTGATACCATAAACGTGCAAAAGAAGCTTCGGGCTGAAACGGAGATTAGCCTAGACAGGGCGATCGAAATTGCTCAGGTGACCGAGTTCACCAAGAGGGGCGCGTCATACCTTCAAAGCGTGCAAGAGGGCGAGGTGAAACAGCTGTGGAGCAGTATGGCTGCAAGGCACGCAGCCAGGTCAACGGGCACAGGGAAAGTTCAGTCTTTGACATAGATAATACAACGACCAGGTCGGTGACATATAAGGGGGAGACCCTGAAATTTCTCACACAATGCCAGGCTCAAAATTACATCTGGCGGCCCGGCACAGACAAGGGTATTGAAAGCATGGTCGTCAGTGTGACCTCTTCCAGACACAACAGGCATTGCCAACCTCCACCCTTGTGAAAGGCCTTGACGTCCATGACCAAAACATTGGGGCAGCACGGTAGTTAGCACTGTTGCTTCACAGCACCAGGGTCCCAGGTTGGATTCTCAGCTTGGGTCACTGTCTGTGCAGAGTCTGCACGTTCTCCCCGTGTGTGCGTGGGTTTCCTGCCGGTGGTCCGGTTTCCTCCAAAGATGTGCAGGTTAGGTGGATTGGCCATGCTAAATTGCCCTTAGTATCCAAAAAAGGTTAGATGGGGTTACTGGGTGATGGGGATAGGGTGGAGGTGTGGGCTGAGGTAGGTGATCCTTCCATTGGCTGGTGCAGACTCGATGGGCCGAATAAACTCTTTCTGCAGTGTAAATTCTATTGTGTAATTTCAACAAGGAATTAAAGGATTCAAGAGATATGGAGGGAAGGTGGAATCAGGGTATTAAAAGAACAAAGAACAATACAGCACAGGAACAGGCCCTTCGGCCCTCGAAGCCTGTACCGGTCATCTTACCACCTTAGGCCAAAAACCTCAGCACGTCGTATTGCCGTATCCCTCTATACCAATTCTATCCTGACCTTTACTTGTAGCCACTGTAATTATTTGGCTCGTCCACTTCAGTTTCTGGTCAATGGTATGCCCCGGGATTAGGCCACCGGCGAGTCGTTATGTGACCAATAACTGAGTCATGTTAATATTTTAGAGGTACATCTAGTTCTGGGAAGATTGTTGTTGCGAAGTTAAGGTAACTAAAATGCTGGGCTTTAGAGATTGCCACAACATCGAAAAGAAAGTTCCAGTTCAGCAGGTTACACTGAATAGAGTCAGAATAGAAGAGGTAGAGCCGTAAAACAGCAGGTGGCTTACTTGGCTGGAGACCTGAAGATTTGATGGTTACGTAGCTTGCAAAGGAGTGCAATCCAGAGAGATGCTTTCCTTTGGGAATTAGAGTTAAATTTGTTTAAAAGCATTCAGTGTAGGGTGACATGTGTACGCAGTGGTTAGCACTGGGACTGCGGCGCTGAGGACCCGGGTTTGATCCCATCTCTGGGTCACTGTCCGTGTGGAGTTTGCACATTCTCCCCGTGTCTGCGTGGGTTTCACCCCCACAACCCAAAGATGTGCAGGTTAGGTGGATTGGCCGTGCTAAATTGCCCCTTAATTGGAGAAAAAAATAATTGGGTACTGTAATTTTATATTAAAAAAAGTATTCAGTGAAAGCTGAAAGGCAATGTCATCTTGAACGTGATGATCAGCCATGATCATAATGAATGACGGGATAGGCTCGAAGGGCTGAATGGCCTCCTCCTGCTTCGATTTTCGATGTGTGTTTCGATGTGTGAGGGTCCATGCTGACTCTGCAGGCCCTTTCTTGGGCAGATTGTTCCTTGCCTTGGTGATTCACACTCAAAGTGGTTGGATGGCCAAGAGATGGAGACAATACCTCAGCAGCCACAGTACAGATCCCACGGCGGATCTTTGCTACCCGTGGCCTCCCTGGAGTAACGGTGTCTGACAACGCAACTCCATTCACCGGAGAAGGGTTTCAGCACTTTCTCCAAACAATTAGGCTCCGCCATACCAGAACTGCCCCCATCACCCCTCCTCGAACTGGTTAGTTCCTGAAATGCTGAGGCCCAGGAAGTATGGCCTGATGCAGTGGTGGAACAAAGTAAATTCATGCAGGAGGTCCGTCGCGTTCCAATTGAGTGTCGGAAATCTCATGGTCCACTTTTAGCTTTTTTCAGGATTTGCAGTGCTTTTGAAAAGGTATTCAAGCCCCCCCCTCCCCCACTCTCCCCCGCCCCGCCCCCCCCCTCCCCCACTCTCCCACGCCCCCCCCCCCCCCCCCCCCCCCATCCCATCTCGTTTAGAGTTAAAGTTGCAGTAGCTTCAGTAGCCATTGCCTGAGCTGATCATAACTTACGGCTTGACTGCAATGATGGTGCTGTTGAGCTCTTTCTCATTTTCTCCCAGGTTTATTTAAGCTCCCCCCATAATTCAGTAAGATAGGTCGGAAAATGTTCGCAGGACTTCTAAAGTGATTGCAAGCAGTGACTAAAAGCTGTTTTACTAACTTCTTCTGGGAACTGTTGCTCAATAGGTTCCCCTTCCCAGCCCAGTCTGCAGTATTTCGCTTCCAACCTGGCAGTGCCCAAGCCTGCCGGAAATGACACCTTGGAAGTGCCAGGCTGGCACCCAGGTTGGCACTGCCAAGGTGCCAGGCTGGCACTGCCAGAATTCCCAGGTGCCACCAGCAGTGCCAGGGCACCACCTTGCCCAATGGACATGCAGCTGGGGGCCTCCAATCCCCTTGGACAACCCCATGAGAGCCGTTCCATCTGGTCCCCGATTGTGGTGACCAGTGCTCAACAATGCTCACCTGCGGTCTCTTGAGGCGAAAGGGATGAATCCCAAAGCCTCAGGTACCTCAGGAATCTGCACATTAGAGTGAGGCTAACTGTCTCGCTCTAACATACAGATTTGCCAAAAAGTGATCCCGCCCATTGTGGGCGGGAATTACATCGAAACGTCTCGTGAGATTGTGTTAGATCTTGCAAGGCGTTGTGGGTCAGGTAGATCCGGGGAGCAGGGTCTCCCGGCTTTTATCAGTCACGCTGCGACGCAATGAGCTGCACGGTAGCATTGTGGATAGCACAATCGTTTCACAGCTCCAGGGTCCCAGGTTCGATTCCCAGCTTGGGTCACTGTCTGTGCGGAGTCTGCACGTTCTCCCCGTATGTGCGTGGGTTTCCTCCGGGTGCTCCGGTTTCCTCCCACAGTCCAAAGATGTGCAGGTTAGGTGGATTGGCCATGATAAATTGCCCTCAGTGTCCAAAATTGCCCTTTAGTGTTGGGTGGGGTTACTGGGTTATGGGGATAGGGTGGAGGTGCTGACCTTGGGTAGGGTGCTCTTTCCAAGAGCCGGTGCAGACTCGATGGGCCGAATGGCTTCCTTCTGCACTGTAAATTCTATGAAAGTTTGAAATGAAAAATGAAATGAAAATCGCTTATTGTCACAAGTAGGCTTCAAATGAAGTTACTGTGAGAAGCCCCCAGTCGCCACATTCCGGCGCCTGGTACAGGAACTGAACCCACGCTGCTGGCCTGCCTTGGCCTGCTTTAAAAGCCAGCTATTTAGCCCTGTGCTAAACCAGCCCCTGAGGTGCAGCGTGGCCATTGGATTGTGCCATTGGTGTACGTAGGTACCAATGACATTGGTAGGACTCGGAAAGAGGATTTGCTTGGAGAGTATGAGCATCCAGGAGCTAAATTAGAACACAGAATCTCAAGGGTAATATTGAGCTGTTTGCTCGGCTCCCCGAGGAAACCACTGACTCGAGAATTAATAATCCCTGGATTATTACCGGATCCACAGGCAGACTGGCATCGGGTGAATAGGAGTGGAGAGTTAAATGCATGCCTCAAAGATTGCAAATGGGTTTTGATTCATGAAACACTGGCATGGCGCTGGGGAAATTGGAACAGTATCATTGGAGGCTGGGTTTCAGTTAAGCCATGGCTGGCACCAGAATTCTGGTGAATTGTATAACTAGAGCGGCAAATATGACTTTAAACTAAATACTGTGGTCGAGGGCTCAAGTGAGGAAAGATACAATAAATTAAAGAGAGGGGACATGGTGAGAGAACAAGGTAACAATAAGGGGATTGATAATCAGAGTGTGGCAGGAAGGGACAGAGCATATAAATTTATTAGTGTACCGGCAGATGAGGCTAGAGGTTGTGAAAATAATTAAAATTCAGAATTAAAAGTCCTTTATCCGAATGCGCACAGCATTTGCAACTGGGAAGATTGATGGCATCAATAGAAGCAAGCAAATGTGATCTAATTGCAATTTTGTAAAACAAAAAAAGTGGCTGCAGAGTGACCAAAGCTCGGAACTGAATGCTCAAGGATGTTCGATACTTCAGGAGGACAGGCAGAATGGAAAAAGAGGTGGGGTCGGACTGTTAGTAAAGGATGGGGTCAGTGCATTCGTGAGAGAGGACCTTCGATGGGAAAATGAAGATGTTGAATCAGTTAGGGTAGAGTTAAGAAACAGCAAGAGGAAGCAAACTTTGGTAGGAGTTGTTGACAGGCCACCAAATAGCGGTGATAACGTAGGACGTGGTATAAATCAGGAAAACAGAGGTGCAAATAACGAAGGTAATATGGTAATAATGGGGGAACTTCAATCTATATATAGACTGGCTAAACCTAATTGACAGTGACACTGTGGAGGACGAATTACTGGAACTTATGCAAGATGGTTACCTGGAGCAGTATGTTGAGGAACCAACCAGGGAACAGGCTATTTTAGATCTAGTATTATGCAATGAGAAATAGTTTAATTATTCTCAATTTAAAGGAAGAGAACATAGAACATAGAACATTACAGCGCAGTACAGGCTCTTCGGGCGCCGACCTGTAAAACCACTCTAAAGCCCATCTGCACTATTCCCTTATCGTCCATATGCCTATCCAATGACCGTTTGAATGCGTTTAGTGTTGGCGAGTCCACTACTGTTGCAGGCAGGGCATTCCACGCCCTTACTACTCTCTGAGTAAAGAATCTACCTCTGACATCTGTCCTATATCTATCTCCCCTCAATTTAAAGCTATGTCCCCTCGTGCTGGACATCACCATCCGAGGAAAAAGGCTCTCACTGTCCACCCTATCTAATACTCTGATCATCTTGTATGCCTCAATTAAGTCACCTCTTAACCTTCTCTCTAACGAAAACAGCCTCAAGTCCCTCAGCCTTTCCTCATAAGATCTTCCCTCCATACCAGGCAACATCCTTGTAAATCTCCTCTGTACCCTTTCCAATGCTTCCACATCCTTCCTATAATGCACCGACCAGAACTGCACGCAGTACTCCAAATGCGGCCGCACCAAAGAGTGACCATAATATGATGGCGTCTTACATTAAGTTTGAAAGTGATGCAGTTCAATCTGAAACTGGAGTCTTCATAGAATTTCATAGCATTTACAGTGCAGAAGGAAGCCATTCGGCCCATCAAGTCTGCACCGGCCCTTGGGAAGAGCATCCCGCTTAAGCCCACACCACCACCTTATCCCTATAACCCCGTATCTCCACCCAACCCACCCGGTTTGGACACTAAGCGGAATTTAACATGGCCAGTCCACCTAACCGGCACAATTTTGAACTGTGGGAGGAAACCGGAGCACCCGGAGGAAACCCACGCAGACACAGGGAGAATGTGCAGACTTCACACAGACAGTGACCCAAGCCGGGAATCGAACCTGGGACCCTGGCGCTGTGAAGGAAATGTGCTAACCACTGTGCTACCGTGCTGCCCGGGTCTTAAATCTAAACAAAAGCAACTGTGTAGGTAGGAAGGGCAACTTCCCTGTAATATGCCCCCCCCCCCCTCAAAGGGACCCACTGCCTAAAGGACCCCCTTCCACGGATCCTCCACACACACAGATTCCCCATCCTCCCCCCACCCACACATTCAGACCGCCCCTCCCAGAAAAGGGACCCCTATCTGGGAGTTAGAGAACGGTCCAGACAGGGGCAGTGGGAAGCATTATAGCTGTAACACTTACCTTGCAGCTCCACGTGTCCACTCCTCTGAGAGCAGCTGTTCCCGCTCTGGTTCCGGAGCACCCGGAGGAAACCCACGCGGCCATGGGGACAACGTACGGTCTCCACACAGACAGTCAACCGAGGCAGGAACCTGGAACTCGCTGCCGGAGGAGGTGGTGGAAGCAGGGACGATAATGACATTTAAGGGGCATCTTGACAAATACATGAATAGGATGGGAATAGAGGGATACGGACCCAGGAAGTGCAGAAGATTTTAGTTTAGACGGCCAGCATGGTCGGCACAGGCTTGGAGGGCCGAAGGGCCTGTTCCTGTGCTGTACTTTTCTTTATTCTTTGATCTTTGAATTGAGCCCCGGTCCCTGGCGATGTGAGGCAGCAGTGCTAACCACTGTGCTGCCCGCACGGTGGCACAATTGAACTATTTCCAAGTTTGCCAATGATGTAAAACTAGGCGGGAATGTGATTTGTGAGGAGGAGGCAAAGACGTCGAAGGGGGATTTGGACAGACGGAGGGAGTGGGCAAGAAGTTGGCAGATTTGATGCAGCGTTGAAAAATGCAACGTAATCCACTCAGGTAGGAAGAAGAGAAGTGCAGAGTATTTGTTAACTGGTGAGAGATTGGGAAGTGTTGATACCTGAACACACATGGGTGTTCCTGTTCAGAAGTTACTGAAAGCTAACACGTCGGGGCAGCAAGCAATTAGGGAGGCAATTGGTACGTTGGCCTTTATTGCAAGAAGATTTGAGTCGAGGGGTAAAGATATCTTGCCGCAATTACATTGAGCCTTGGCAAAACTGCACCTAAAACATTCCGTGCAGTTTTGGTCTCCTTATCCAAGCTAGGATTAATTAGCAGAGGTGGAGTGCAACAAAGGTTCACCAGATTGATTCCTCGAATGCCGGGATTAATCTACGACGAGAGATTGAGGAGGCTGAGCCTTTATTCCCAAGAGTTTAGGAGAATGAGATGTGATCTAATTGAAGCATATTAAATTCATGCAGCTCTTGACGGGGTCGATGCAGGGAGTGGGGTGGGGGTGGGTGGGTGGGTGGGGGTGGGGTGTCTAGGACCAGGAACACAGTTTCAGAATAAAAGGTTGGCCATTTAGAATTGAGTCTCGGAAGATTCTCCTGACTCAGGCAGCACGGTAGCATTGTGGATAGCACAACCGCTTCACAGCTCCAGTGTCCCAGGTTCAATTCCAGCTTCGGTCACTGTCTGTGCGGAGTCTGCACATCCTCCCCGTGTGTGCGTGGGTTTCCTCCGGGTGCTCCGGTTTCCTCCCACAGTCCAAAGATGTGCAGGTTAGGTGGATTGGCCATGCTAAATTGCCCTTTGTGTCCAAAATTGCCCTTAGTGTTGGGTGGGGTTACTGGGTTATGGGGAGAGGGTGGAGGCGTGGGCTTGGGTAGGGTGCTCTTTCCAAGAGCCCATGCAGACTGGATGGGCCGAATGGCCTCCTTCTGCACTGTAAATTCTATGATAATCAGAAAGGGTGGCACAGTGGTTAGCACTGCTGCCTCACAGCTCCAGGGACCCAGGTTCAATTCCACGGCTTGGGTCACTGTCTTTGCGGAGTTTGCACGTTCTCCCCGTGTCTGCGTGGGTTTCCTCCGGGTGCTCCGGTTTCCTCCCACAAGTCCAAAGATGTGCAGGTTAGGTGTATTGGCCATGATAAATTGCGCGGGCGAATGGGAAAGGGTGAGGGAGTGGGCTGAGGTAGGGTGTTCTTTCGGAAGGCCGGTGCAGACTCGATGGGCCTCCTTCTGCATTGTGGGGATTCTATGGATATGGGGATGTTGTGGGAAAATGGTGTTGATTTAGAAGATCAGCCATGAACTATTTGAACGGTGGAGTAGGCTTAAGAGTCTGTAGATCTCACTCCTGCCCCTATTTCCTATGATCCTCTATCCTCGCATCAGCCACTGCATCCCTGGTGACACTTATGTTCAGGAGAACTGCTGGTCTCTGATTGTCTGGCAGTCCTCAGCGGCTGGCTGTCCATACCCAGGGTCCTTGATCCACAGCTGGCTGTCCATACCCAGGGTCCTTGATCCACAGCTGGCTGTCCGTACCCCGGGTCCTTGATCCACAGCTGGCTGTCCGTACCCAGGGTCCTTGATCCACGGCTGGCTGTCCATACCCAGGGTCCTTGATCCACAGCTGGCTGTCCGTACCCCGGGTCCTTGATCCACAGCTGGTTGTCCGTACCCAGGGTCCTTGATCCACGGCTGGCTGTCCGTACCCAGGATCCTTGATCCACGGCTGGCTGTCCGCACCCAGGGTCCTTGATCCACAGCTGGCTGTCCGTACCCAGGGTCCTTGATCCACGGCTGGCTGTCCGTACCCAGGATCCTTGATCCACGGCTGGCTGTCCGCACCCAGGGTCCTTGATCCACAGCTGGCAGTCCATACCCAGGGTCCTTGATCCACGGCTGGCTGTCCGTACCCAGGGTCCTTGATCCACGGTTGGCTGTCCGTACCCAGGGTCCTTGATCCACGGCTGGCTGTCCGTACCCAGGATCCTTGATCCACGGCTGGCTGTCCGCACCCAGGGTCCTTGATCCACGGCTGGCTGTCCGTACCCAGGGTCCTTGATCCACAGCTGGCTGTCCGTACCCAGGGTCCTTGATCCACGGCTGGCTGTCCGTACCCAGGGTCCTTGATCCACGGCTGGCTGTCCATACCCAGGGTCCTTGATCCACGGCTGGCTGTCCGTACCCAGGGTCCCTGATCCACGGCTGGCTGTCCGTACCCAGGGTCCTTGATCCACGGCTGGCTGTCCGTACCCAGGGTCCTTGATCCACGGCTGGCTGTCCGTACCCAGGGTCCTTGATCCACGGCTGGCTGTCCGTACCCAGGGTCCTTGATCCACGGCTGGCTGTCCGCACCCAGGGTCCTTGATCCACGGCTGGCTGTCCGTACCCAGGGTCCTTGATCCACAGCTGGCTGTCCGTACCCAGGGTCCTTGATCCACGGCTGGCTGTCCGTACCCAGGGTCCTTGATCCACAGCTGGCTGTCCGTACCCAGGGTCCTTGATCCACGGCTGGCTGTCCGTACCCAGGGTCCTTGATCCACAGCTGGCTGGATTTTCCGCCCCTGCCCAATGGACTGCTTGAGCGGGCATTGAATTTGACAAGCATTCCCTTAAAGAGGTGACACGGGAGGGCGGGATTCTCTCAGCCCGGGGCCGGGCCGGAGAATCGCCGCGAGCGGCGCGAATCGCGCAACGCCGCCCCGACGCCAGGACCCACAGAGAGGAGAATCGGTGCCGGCGTGGTAGGCGAGGCGTCGGTCGGGGGGGCCGCTCGACATGCCCCCCCCCCCCCCACGATTGTCGGCCCGGGATGGGCCGAGCGGCTGCAGCAAAGGACCCCGAGTCCCTCCGCCGCCGTCCACGTGTGGTCTCACCTGGTGGGACCTCGGCGTGGAAGGGTCCGGGGGCGGCCTGTGGGGGGGGGGGGCGGAAGGGGATGTTCAAACCTGGGGGGGCCGTCGCTGCGGCCTGTCCGGCGATCAGGGCCCACCGATCGGAGGTCTGGCCTCACGGACTGGGGTCCCCGACGCAGAGCTACAGGGGCCGGCGCGGAGAAGGCAGTCACTGCGATGGTGCCATTGTGCATGCACGCATTGACGCCGGGATCAGCAGCTGGAGCGGCGTGAACCACTCCGGCGCCCTGCTGGCACCCTGCAGGGGCCAGAATTGCTGATCCTGGGGCTGTGTTGATGTAGTCGAGAAACGGGACGGCGTTTCCGATGGCGTCAACACTTAGCCTCAGGATCAGAGAATCCCGCCCGGGGCTCTTGCAGGCACTGGCGGCCGAGACCCCAATCCCCTCCATTAAATTCAGCCCAGGCTGTTGAATTCAGCACGATTAAATAATAATAATAATAATCTTTATTATTGTCACAAGTAGGTTTACATTAACACTGCAATGAAGTTTGTGGGTGGCACGCTTGCACAGTGGTCAGCACAGTTCCGCAGCTCCGGGGTGCAAGATTCGTTTCGCGGCCCCGGGTCACTGTCTGTGCGGAGTCTGCACGTTCTCCCCGTGTCTGCGTGGGTTTCCTCCGGGTGCTCCGGTTTCCTCCCACAGTCCAAAGATGTGCAGGTTAGGTGGATTGGCCATGATAAATTGCCTCTTAGTGTTCAAAGGTGAGGTGGGGTTATGGGGATAGAGTGGAGGCGTGGGCTTCAGTAGGGTGCTCTTTCCAAGGGCTGGTGCAGGCACGATGGGCCGAATGGCCTCCTTCTGCACTGTAAATTCTGTAAGTTACTGTGAAAAGCCCCTCGTCGCCACACTCCGGCGCCTGTTCGAGTACACTGAGAGGGAATTCAGAATGTCCAATTCACCCGACAAACATGTATTCCGGGATTTGTGGGAGGAAACCGGAGCACCCGGAGGAAACCTCCGCAAACACGGGGAGAACGTGCAGACTCCACACAGAGAGTGACCCAAGCCAGGAATCAAACCTGGGACCCTTGGTCAGCACGGTGGCACAGTGGTCAGCACTGGGACTGCGGTGCTGAGGACCCGGGTTTGAATCCCGGCCCTGGGCCACTGTCCGTGTGGAGGTTGCACATTCTCCCCGTGTCTGCGTGGGTTTCACTCCCACAATCCAAAAAGATGTGCGGGTTCGGTAGATTGACCACGCTAAATTGCCCTTTAATTGGGGAAAAAAAATAATTGGGTACTCAAAATTTAAAAAAAAAACCTGGGACCCTGGCGCTGTGAAGCTCAACGGGGCAAACCACTGTGTTACCGTGCCACCTGTACCCCTCTTCCACAATCGGGCTCCCACATGTAGAATGGGGAATTGGGCCAGCAATTGAGGGTGGGGGATGTTGCTAATAATATACTGTTCCCAGTAAGAACCAGGAGTAAGGGGGGAGGCAAAGGGAACGTCTTTATTTTTAGAAAGCTGAAAAGCAGATTTTGTAACACAGAGGGAGTAGTAGAGACATGGGGGGGGGGGGGGGGGGGGGTAAGCGTGGGCGGTGATGGGGTAGTGGGAATGAGGAGGGTGGGGGGGGGGGGAGTTTGGTCTGGGAAGAGTGAGATTAATTCTGTATTTATACAGAAAACAATGTTAATCAAACCCGTATGTCCTGAGCTCATTCACAAGTGATTTCCCTTGAACCACAGGCGATACAAACTGGTTTCAGTGTCTGCTTTCGTTCGCCTCCTGTCACAGAATACTGTCGGAATTACACTCTGCTCCTTTTCCTGTCCTCTCCTCTCCAGTTTCCCTTAATTCATAACAAATGTTACCAGCTCATTGACCAGGAGATAATTAACATTTTTTCAATCTTAAGTTAAGCCACCTGGCTCACTGCTATCTTCAAGCAAGGAGGGAGGGAGGGAGGGAAAGGGGATAAGATAAAAAAAAAGGAAAAACACATGCCTGGTGTCACCGAGCTAGCAGCTCTCTTTACCCTCAAAGCAGGGAGATATTGCTGTCAATGTTGCTGATGCAACCTCGTTGCCCTCTGCAAGGAAAACCATGTGGCTTTCAAATTTGCTTTTTGCAATTCTTTTGCGTTAATTCTTCCAAGTCGCAGAATCTTACAAAACCTCCTTACCCTTGGCTGCTGGGGGGTGGGTTTGGTGGAGGGGGGGAACATATTTTGCTGCGTTGCAAAAACTACAGTCTCGTCATATGAGGCGATTAGCGTCTCAGGAGGGTTGCCAGAGGAGATTGGGTGTGTCGGCCAACAGGCCTCACAATGAAATGCAACAACTTGCATTTCTCTGGTGCTTTTCACAACCTCGGAACCCCCGAGCGTACCCTCTGGCCAACGAGGCGACGGCTTGAAGCGTACGACGCTGCCACAAAGTGGGAAGGGCGGCAGTCAATTTGAGCATGGCAAGATACACAATTGGAAATGTGACAAATGACTGGATCATCTGTTTTGTTTTTGTTTTTTAATTTTGAGTACCCAATTAATTTTTTTCCAATTAAGGGGCAATTTAGCGTGGCCAATCCACCTACCCTGCACATCTTTGGGTTGTGGGGGTGAAACCCACGCAGACACGTGGCGAATGTGCAAACTCCACACGCACAGTGACCCAGAGCCGGGACCGAACCTGGGTCCTCACTGCCGTGAGACAGCAGGGCTAACCCACTGCGCCACCGTGACGCCCTGTTTTGTTTTTTAAGGTGGCGTTGGATGAGGGAATGACTCTTTCTCAGACCTGGAGAGAACTGCAAATAGGGTCAGATTTTAACTGTTGTGTGTATGTGTGTGTGTTGGGGGGGGGGGGGGGGGGGAAGAAGTAGTGCTCTTCTCTCCTGCAGGATTTCTGTTTTTTTCTCCCTGTCCCACCTTCTTTGATTTCCATTTCCCTCTTGAGCACGGTAGCACAGTGGTTAGCACGGTTGTTTCACAGCTCCAGCGTCCCAGGTTCGATTCCCGGCTTGGGTCTCTGTCTGTGCGGAGCCTGCACGTTCTCCCCGTGCCTGCGTGGGTTTCCTCCGGGTGCTCCGGTTTCCTCCCACACGTCCTGAAAGAAGGGCTGGTTTAGCACAGTGGGCTAAACAGCTGGCTTGCACTGCAGAACAAGGCCAGCAGCGCGGGTTCAATTCCTGTACCGGCCTCCCCGAACAGGCACCAGAATGTGGCGACTAGGGGATTTTCACAGTGACTTCATTACAGTGTCAATGTAAGCCTACTTGTGACAATAAACATTATTATTATTTTTGAGAAGGTTTTTACCGAAATTGCCATAGTAAGTGGGTCCTCAGCGATTCCACGACCCCCCCCCCCCCCCCCCTCCCCCCCCCTCCCCACAACAGTATAAATCTGATCCTATTTCCAGTCCTGTCCAGCTTCGGCAAAGAATCACCCAGACTGGGAACATTAGCTCCCTTCTCTCTCCACGGATGCTGACAGAACTGCCGAGGTTGTCCGCCCGTCCCTAGTTTAGGTCCGGCAAACCTTCCCTGAACTGCATCCACCGGAGTTTAAAAAACAGCCGGTAAACGTTTAAAGAGAAAACCCTTCCCCTTCCGTCAGAAGTACTAGCTTCACTCTCGGGATGTGGGTTTCACTGTCAGGCTGACAATTAAGTGTCCATTCCAAGCTGCCCTGAAATGGTCGTGGTGAGCCTTGTTTGTCATCGAATACAATTAAAAGGTAAGTTAAGGGTTAATCATGTTGGTGCAGGTCTGGGAAAGGAGTGACCAGATGCAGGGGATCGGGTGGAGGTGTGGGCTTAAGTGGGGTGCACTTTCCAAAGGCCGGTGCAGACTCGATGGGCCGAATAGCCTCCTTCTGTACTGTAAATTCTATGAGAGACCAGCTGGGTTTGTCAGCATTACTGAGACCCACCTTTTATTTATTCATTTATTTTAAGAAAAAAAAATTCTCAATTAAGGTGCGATTTAGCGCGGCCAATCCACCTACCCTGCACATCTTTGGGTTGTGGGGATTGAAACCCACGCAGACAAGGGGAGAACGTGCAAACTCCACACGGACAGTGACCGGGACGAAGATCGAACCTGGGACTTTGGTGCCATGAGGCAGCAGTGCTAAGCACTGCACCACCTTGCCGACCCCTTCCCCCCCATCCCCACCTTGTATTTATATATGGATTTTTAAAACCTGAATTCAAATGGAGGCCTTAGAATTGACATTCTCTGTATGATTAATCCAGTAACATATCCACGGAGGTCTCGTGGTGCAGTGGGTAGTGTCCTTGGCGGG